>NC_058080.1:139781996-140100685 GCF_014858855.1 Bufo gargarizans | reverse complement strand
CCAGGGGCCCGTAATGGCGCAGCTGAAATGTGCGCAACCAATATAGCGGCTGTGCCCGGGAGTCAGGCAGTGAATGTACCTCCTTTCCACGCTGGGTCCGTGCTGCTGGAGTGTTCCTCGGTGCTGGGGATCAAAGGCGGTGTGCAGGAAGTATGACTTTGAGAGGACGGCGCCTGGGAAATAGCGCCGTTCCTGTGACCCGCGGGACCCACAGTGCGATTAGGAAGCTGAAGGTTGGTGGAGGGTAGATGCCATCGGTGACGCTGTGGAGATGGCTAACTGTCGGTCCGGTAGTTACCAGCCCGTGTAGGAGGTTGCTGTGTTGCCTTTTGCAGGTGCTGAGGCAGGTCTAAGGTGATGTGAGCCGCAGTTTAAGCATCAGTATGTAGGAGAGCTTGGAATCAGGCGGCCATCTTCAACAGCGGCCAAGCTCTGCCCTCCAGAACATGTTCTTTTTTTGCAGTGCGGACGGATCATGGACCCATTCAAGTTGAATGGGCCTGGATTCGTCTGCGGCAGCCGCATGGATGGTGCCCATGCATTGGTCACCAATGCATGGAACGGCCAGGCAACAGCTGTGTGTGGGAGCCTTAGTTAGTTGATGTTATGTTTTGTGTGCCATGGGTTTACCCAAGTGACCGTTAACTTGGATGCCATGAGTTGTGCTGTGCTAATTAGAAAAATAAAGCGCTACATGGACTTTTAACCCCCGGAGTCTGAGAGTTTGTCATTGCCAACCACAAGTACACAATCCCTTAATATAAACTAAGGTTCTACAAAATCCCAGATTTGGGGACTATGAGATCTCAAAGACATTATTAAAAAAATACATGGATGCTCATACAGTATAAGTTCAAGAATCTTATTATAAGTGGAGTTTTATCAGAGTATATCAGGTTCAAATAATACATTGTCATTTTTGGAACAGGAAGAAATACCGACCTCAAGAATAATTTCCTCTTCTATAAGATGAAGAACATGATCCATGGACGCTTCTAATTTTCTTCTCTGCAATTGTCTTATACCAGTTTAATTAAAGAAAATGAATGTAAATTATATTTATAATTATTGAAAAGTATCAGTCATAGACATTACAACAACCATCATACAGTGGCAACCATCAATGAATACATACTAGGAAAGCAAGATGTGCACTTTAACCCCTTAGTGACAACTCGAGGCTCTTTTGGGTCTTAGTGACCAAGCAATTTTTTACTTTTTGATTTTTTTCATTGTTACAATCCTATAACTTTTTCGTCGATGTACCCATATGAGAGTTTGCATATATTAAAACTTTATTTTTCTCTGCAATGTGGCCACATATGAACATAGGCCAACACAAATGCCTTCAGATGACAAGCGTGCAGTTTCATAGGTACAAATAATAATAAAATGTATTTATATAGCGCCACCATATTCTGCAGCGCTTTACAAATTCATAGGGTTCATGTACAAACCAAAGGTAACTGGCTAATATGCAACTGAAACACTAGGAGTCAGGGCCCTGCTCGCAAGAGCTTACAATCTATGAGGAATTGGGGGTGACCCATAAGGTAGTTGATTGTGATAAGTAGGATTCGAGCCATTATTGAACTGACAGTAGTGGTGCCGGCCGATCTTCTTCGGGTTTGGGACTACTAGAGGATATTTGAGCAGGAGCCCGGCTGTGAAATGAGAGCCAGGCTACTGCTCTCTGCTGCAAGGGAGACCCATGCAGTGCTTAGACTAGGTAAAAAGGCCCCTTAGTCACTACTGTAAAAAGGGGTAATGGCGGTCACTAAGGGGTTTAAGGGGTTGTCCAGGGTTTTGATATTGATGGCCTAACCTTAGGATATGCTATCAGTATCAGATTGGAGGAGTTCAAACATCCTGCACCACATCAATCATCTGTAGCGCTGGTGCTGGAAGTAGGCACAGAATTACACAGCTCCATACATTGTGTAGTGCAGCGCTGCTCCCAAATAAGTGCAGGCGCAGGCAGCGCTGCAGTTACCAGCACTTTGAACTGCACAATAGATGGTGTGTAGTTCTGTCATCTACTTCCAGCAGCAGATTTACTCTGGAAAAGCTGATTAGAAAGGGTGCGGAATATGTTGCCCCACCAAACTAATATTGATGGCATACCCTGGACAACTCCTTTAAGATTCCTTTGATAGTCTCTTAACATATGAATGTTCAGTTATTCTTGGTGGGAATACAGGATATTTCAGGTCAAGAGCCAATTCATCTCAACTTTGTTTTCCAAGGTATTACCAAACCTCCTCCCATCTGGGGTTTTATTCTATTTGGGAAAACAGTCTGAACTGCTGGGTTGGGAAATAACTATAGAACAGTGTATAAAGAGGGTGCATGATTTTAGTTACACAATACGACTGAAGTCCATCGAGTTCAACCAAGAATAGGTGAGGATGTAAATTTAGGAAAGGGGAGTAAGAACCAGATTTGTTGTAGTGCTTTCAGAAAAGATTTTAAAATTGTGAATAACAAACACCTGAAGTGGGTTGTCTAAGTACAAATATTGATGGCATGTCCCTAGGCTATGCCTTCAGTGGTCAATTATTGAGGGTCCAACAACAGAACATTGTAACAGTGCTTCTAGAAAAACACTGTGCTGCTTTGTGTCCTTCCTTTTGACCACCTCTTTTATTTTTATAGTCTAAATCTTTTTGCTTACTTACAGTTTCTGATTTTGTATACAGTATTGAATACCTTTAATACATACTGTATAATGTAAGAAAATACGGTAACAGTATATGTACTGGCAATAATAAAAAGACAAAGACAGTTATATTTAGTCCAATGGACACAAAGTCAATCCCAAGTTTCTAAAATGGTGCATAAAACACTTTACATGGCTGTTGAGTTTATAGAATATACTGTGTATATGTAAAAGGATACCGTATTTTCTCAGGATTCATCTTTTGGGGTTGGAGTGATAAGTTGGGATTCATTATTTCTTCTACTACTTCATACAGGAGAGTATTATCCTGAAGCAATAAAGAAAAAAAATACAGAACTTAATGATCAGCCAAATACAGCATCGTGTCATAACACACATGTCAACATACCGTAGCTAAACCTTTCAGAAGGTCAGTTCCAGCTGGACCCAACTTCTCATTTCTATTTCTAGAAAGAAACGCAACAATAGTATTGCAGTAAATACAAAAACTGGGGACAGATGTTTGGAAACTGAGAATTAGATTCAGGGATGTTCCTCATTTCTGAGAACAACATGCAAATATCTGTAACATAAAAAAAGAGCATGGATAATGTTTGCTCTGCAGGGTGGTATACTAGCTATCAGTTCTAATAATACTGAAATATAAAATAAATAATACAGTATGAAATACAGAGATGTCACACAATGAAATGCAAATAAATCATTGTCTATGTATGTTGCATTGTTACATTGATTATTCATTCACTAACGAGGGCACCAGCTATTACTCTCAAGTACACGGACATTTGTATGTTTGTGCATGCAACATATGCATAACTATGCAAAAAAAGAAGAAAAAAAAAGAGAAAAAAAGAATGCAGCACTCAGCAAGAATACTGTTTGCAGCTTTATTCACATAAAAAGATCAGCGTCATGCGGGTAAAGCGCAGCTAGAGGGCAACAGCCGTTTCGCGCTTGTTGCGCTTTTCCAAGCCATGGCTTTTTGCAAATACCGCATGTCTTCATGCTGAGCACCACCGTTACTCACATTTGACCAGTGCAGCACAAAATTTAATTCAACACCTACAGCAGTGCCGACCATACTCTCTACACTTTACCATATGCATAACTATGATTGCTTTTCCGTTGCTTTAAAAAAATCTTGAGTATGCACCTAGTGATTTAAAACCAATAAATAAGGTATGATTAAAAGGGGTTAACTGGCTTCAGAGCTGAACCCAGACATATCCCCATTTACACCGGTCCTTTGCTCTCCCTTGCTCTGCACTGGATCACACAGGGCAAGGGCTTGTTTGTTTAAGTTTTAGCACTGCTAGGCGGAGGCTTCCACCTAGCAGTGTTGCCAGTGACGTCACCGGCACTGATGGGAGGGCTTTAGCACTTCCCTAGCGGTATTACAGGCTTTGCCTCCGATTCCGCACAGGGCAGAGGAGAGCATCAGAGCATGAAATGCTCCAATACTCATGTCAGTGGGGCTGTCTGGGTGAAAATGGGGATATGTCCGGGTTCAGCTCTGAACCCGGACAACCCCTTTAAGGGCATACATGGCCAGTCCTCCTCCTTAGGCTATACTCACATGTCTGACGTGCTCAATTCAGTAAAAATCCGTCTGCCAGCCGGACACAAACCAGTGTGCGCAGAGGTTTTTGTACGGCTGAAACCCGGCATTTATGCCAGAGAGCAGACGGATCACCGCCAGACACCACTATGGTCAATAGGGCTGCGGTAGATGTGCTCTGAGGGATTTATGTCAGATTCAGAGATTCAGCAGCACCAGTAGCTAAGCGAAGGTCTCTCACACATCCTACAGAAGCAAAATAGTAGGAATTTTTTAAACTATTTAGAAAGTTGGTAAAAGTAAATTTTGCATTGAGGAAGTAAATAAGCAATGAAACAATCAGGGCAAGTGGGTCCATAGCCTTTAAAACAGTTTCCAGATGCAGAAGAATGAAGACCAGGTAAGTGGGACTGTACTCTAATGATGATTTATAGCAGTACTGCAATAATGAAAAGTATGTGCACTCCTCATCTGTAAAAGTTGATGTGGCCGAAAAATTCCATCTTATTTCAAAGTTTAAAATCAAAGTTTTTACTGCAGTTCTTGAGTGCGAGGGCAATAATAACAAGACGTATAAAGACAGATAATACAGCTAATTTTCTGCATGCTACATATTGAAGGCAAGATGTTCTTCTTAATTCCAGAAGGAAGAAATAAAATCTCATTAACCATATTGTGAACCCCCTTCTTTCATCACGAGGATCCTTGTGTTTATTTTGGGTAGGGCCGTACATCTGATAAAGCACATTCAAACACCATTTGACATAAATGAATGACTTCATAAAAGCAAGCTAAAAAAAATGCAGCATGTGAATGCCAGAAAGATTTATAACCTGAGCCCTTGTTTAAATTAATGAGCATCCTTCTGGTATTTTATTAAATGTGTTGAACGGAGCCTAATGGGCCCTGGCACGAGGCCAGAGTTTAACAGACTCCAGCATGTAATTCTTATAAACCAGGCCTATCTTCTCATCTGATTTCCTCCGAATACAATATAAAGTGGCTTATATAAAGCTACGCTTACAACAGACAAGACAGCGGCAACCATTCCATAGCCTTAAAATGTATACTTTATTCCAGATTACTCTAGCGGATGAAGTCCACTTCTTACTCTACTATTTATCTGCCTTTCAGCCCTGTCTATCCGTGAACTTTTACATTCATCCACTGGCCTTTTTTACTCCCATCTTACAATCAACACTCAATGACATCTGGATAGCATCGTGAATAATCTGATCCATAAAGTGGGATAAAGCAGGAGAGTCAGCCGGATGATACAGTAGCTGTCATGTGATGCATGCTGCAAAATTATACAATTTAGAATATAGAATATATATAGAGGGACATTTACTAAGCCTGGTGTATTACAAGCCGCTCTTAATCTGTCCCCCACTGGTGTCAGATGAGCCACAATTATTAAGAGCAGCATGCCTCCCATCTGTGCAGCCATGAGAGCCAAAATGGGAATCTACACCAGAAAGGGAGCTAGTGTAGATTTCTGCTATAATCCATGCCAGTTTCCTCACGTAGATTATATAAATTGTAAATGCTGGCTCTGCTGGCCCTGGGCTACCTGTTCTGTCCACATTTTGGAAAAGTGGCCAGTGGGGTTCCAAGCCTCCAATTATGATATACACAAAACGTAATGACTTTTTGATTCCCGGTTTTCTGGTATTTCTTTTACTCATTTAACCCTTTCATGACCGGGCCCAAAAAAGCCCTGAATGTCCAGGCAACTTTTTGTGATTTTGTGCATGTGCTGGTTTACTGAGCATAGCTTTTTTATTTGTTAGACTACCAAAATAATTTTTGTGATTATTTTTTTTTACTTGAAACTTAGGACTTTTTATTAGAATTTTTTTTAGAGATTTTTTTTTCCTTTTTTTAGGTTTAATTTGAAGGAAAACCGCTAATTATTAAAAAGTCAATTTTTTTATTATAGCTTTTTATTTAATAAATATTAAAAATGACCCAAAAATAATTAATTGCAATGGGTTCCCTATTTAGTGATGATCGTTTTCATATATAACATGTATAGGTTTTTTTTTGTATTTTTTGTATTTATTTTTTTAACTTATATTTTAATTTATTTTTGTCACATAATATATCCCCCAGGAGGTCATTAAAAGACCTCTGGAGGACACAGACTTTTTTTTTTACCTTTTTTTTCTTTCCAGTTTTCACTGTAACTGGGGCATCCCCTGTTACAGGGGAAAACAGCCCCTGTGTGGGCACGACACACAGGCAGTGCTGATCAGGGTCTCCTTAGACCCTGCAGCTCTGCTCCTGCCCCAGACACCCCTGGCGGTCACATGACAACAAGAGGAAGTGGCTCTGCCCATGCATTCAGGTACCGCTCTCCTGCCAGCAAAGGAGAAGGCAGAAGCGGTAATAAACCTCTCCTGTCTTCTCCTCGGGGTCCCCGCTGTGTCTGTCAGCCGAGACCCGACCTGCTCCTGCTAGATTGCAAGAGCAGGAGTTTGAATTCCAGCTGATCAGTGCTGGTATTAAAGTGCTGCCTGTACGTGTATGAATGGGACATGTGCAGATAGGACGTATATACACCGTGGGCAGTCGGGAAGGGGTTAAATAGTACTGACATATTCCACGTTATGATCGCTTGATGTCCCCGATGGAGCTCACAATCTAAGTTCCCTATTACTATGTCTTTGGAATTAAACCCGGAGGAAAGTCAAGCAAACATAGAGGAGAACATACAAACTCTATGTAGATGTTGTCCTTGGTTGGATTCAAATCTAGGATCCTAGAAGCTGAAAGGCACCAGTGCTAACCACGGAGCCACCATGGCTTTCGGAGGATAATAAATGTCCCCCATAATCTTTAATTGGTAGAATCCAAAACTATTCTGCATAAATAGGAATAGACAAAAGATGTAAAGAACCCCCACAATTTAACATAACGGGGTGCCAAAAGCCAGAACAAAGAAGGAATGCATTTTAATATGCACCCTTAGATCTCATGCACATGACTGTATGCATTTTGTGGTCTGCAAATCAGAGATACAGATGTGGTTCGTGTGCTGTCTGTATTTTTTTCGGATCTATTGATTTCAGTGGGTCCATGGTCTGCATTTAGCTGGCACATTCTATCATCTGCGGAATGGACAGAGATGCTGAAAGCACAAGGATGATCTGTGAGCTTTCTGCATCGTATGTCCATTCTGCAAGTGGTGGAACATGTCCAATTAGCTGACCACATCTGGTGGTATGCCTATTTCAATGCCCCTTATACATTTTACTGTAGTCTCCACCTACTCTTCTTTCTTGCTGTTTTTAACTAAAGATGTGTTACTACAGATATAAAGGGTATTACTCTGACTGCTGATCATTGGATGGATCATGTTTATGGCCAAAGGTTATCACCAGTCAAGGGTACTGATATCCTTACACATTTCTAAGATTGAAGACATCATAAATGTTTCTACCTGTGGCAATATAACTAATCAAATTTTATGTTTCTAGTCCTCAGAAAAATGATCAGATTTTTCTAATTTCACTGCTACAAAATAATGTATTCCAGTAGTTGTCAACCCTAAAATTTTGGGGAATTCATGAAAATGCCCGATTTTTGGGCCATTCACCATAGTAGTTCTTCTGGGGAGTTGATAGGTGTGCCATTGTATAATACATGGCAGTATATGTAAATGATATAGACACAATATAGGCACACTACTGTGCTTGGAGACTTTTCTACATAAATAGTAAATTCTACAGTCTGACACATGTGAACAGAATTCCTATTGGCAGGGAATACTCAAAAGACATTGATTGCATATTTGTTGTGGTTGTTTTTTTGCCTATTCTTCAGATCAATTGTAAATATTATTGTTGTAAAAGCATAACTTAAGGGGTTTTCTGAGAGTTTTGTTTTACAGATGACCTATCCTCTAAGACACCCCCCCCCCCCCCCCCCCGCGCGCACGCCCCCGATCAGCTGTGCTGTGGTCTTCTCTTAGCTCACCAAGCACAGCACAGCTCATTGTCTAACAGCTGGGCTTGGTATCGCAGCTCTGCCCCATTCAATGACGCTGACCTGTGTGATCAATTCAATGACAAAAAATACATTGTAAATGTGGCTTGTACTTTTCATATATGGTTTTCTTCATCCATAAACGAACACCCTTTTTATCCATTTCCAATCTACCATCTTATTGTTTGCATAGTCTCCTGGATTCTCAGCATTATTATTGGTCGCACATTCTTGCTTATGAAGGGAGTGATTCATACACATAACACAATATTAAAGGGAACTTGTCACCATGAAATTCAATGCAATCTGACCACACCATGTTAGGCTACTTTCACACTAGCGTTCGGGCGGATCCGTTCTGAACGGATCCGCCCATAATAATGCAGACGGAGGCTCCGTTCAGAACGGATCCGTCTGCATTATATTAGCTAAAAAAAGCTAAGTGTGAAAATAGCCTGGGACGGATCCGTCCAGACTTTCAATGTAAAGTCAATGGGGGACGGATCCGCTTGAAGATTGAGCCACATTGTGGCATCTTCAAACGGATCCGTCCCCATTGACTTA
Organism: Bufo gargarizans; assembly: GCF_014858855.1. Lineage (NCBI taxonomy): Eukaryota > Metazoa > Chordata > Amphibia > Anura > Bufonidae > Bufo > Bufo gargarizans. The sequence continues at coordinate 140,091,893 of NC_058080.1, read as the reverse complement.
CATTGTAAGTCTGGACGGATCCGCACGCCTCCGCACGGCCAGGCGGACACCCGAACGCTGCAAGCAGCGTTCAGCTGTCCGCCTGTCCGTGCGGAGGCGAGCGGAGCGGAGGCTGAACGCCGCCAGACTGATGCAGTCTGAGCGGATCCGCCTCCATTCAGACTGCATCAGGGCTGGACGGCTGCGTTCGGGTCCGCTCGTGAGCTCCTTCAAACGGAGCTCACGAACGGAAACCCGAACGCTAGTGTGAAAGCAGCCTTATAGGGAAGGCAGAGCTGGGCAGATTGATGTATAATTTGCAGGAATAGATTCTGTAAAACTTATAATCTATACATTTAAAGCAGTAGGAGCTGAGCAGAGTTATATACAGTATAGTATTATGGGAAACAATAAGTAAAACTTTCAATTTATACATTTATATCTCTGCTCTTTTTATGGTTAGCAGTCATGTGCGCAGTTCTACTTAGTGATTGATAACCTTACTTGTATACATAATCATGTAGTGGGGTGTCTGTGAGGTAAGAATACCTGTTATTTTTATTTATTTCCAACATGCTGATCTGTTTTAAACCTTTTTTTTTTTTTTTTCTGGACAACCCCATTAAAGAGGACCTTTCACCATAATTAAACTTCTAAAGTAACCATACAGGCATGTAGAGCGGCGCCCAGGGACCCCCCTGCACTTACTGTTATACCTGGGCGCCGCTCCGTTCTCCGGTAATTGCCTCCGGTATCTTTACAGTTAGGCTCCACCCAGGGGAACCTGCCGTCGGCTCATTCTCCCATGCTGTAGCACTGGCCAATCACAGAGCTCAGCTCATAGCCTGAGAGAGAGCTGAGCGCTGTGATTGGCCAGCGCTGCAGCATGGGAGAAGGAGGCGCCGGCAGGTTCCCCTGGGTGGAGCCTAACTGTAAAGATACCGGAGGCAATTACGGGAGAACGGAGCGGCGCCCAGGTATAAGAGTAAGTGCAGGGGGGTCCCTGGGCGCCGCTCTACATGCCTGTATAGTTACTTTAGCAGTTTAAATCTGATGAAAGGTCCTCTTTAAATAATACAATTTTGAGCTTCTGCAGCCACCACTAGAGGGAGCATACTGTGTTTTTATAAAGTTTAAGTTATTACCGGCATGCAATAGGTTCCTTTTTTATTACTTTTTATAATTGTATGGTTGGCAGCTCTTAAATTCTTACAGGACCAGGTAAATACAATAAACCAACCTGAAATTAGGGGAAGGATCCATGATGAGTGGTGTGGGAGCCTGTGACTTTCCTCCTGTAAAGGAAGACATACAGTAAAATAGCAGGTTATATATTAAACAACTCTGTATACGGCTATTAATCTGGTTCCAATGAACCTGTCTGCTGCACTTTTATAGGTTCACGTGCTCTTGTGCTGTTTCATGTTGGAATTCTCAGACTAATTCCCGAGGACAGACTCATGCAAGGGTCATAGTATTCTTAACTTATGTGTGAAAAGTAAGAATCAAAGGGTCTACCTTCTCCCTGCCTGGTGACTCAGCATCTTAAGATAACATTAGACAGCGTCTAAGACATGTCATGGAAGGTAATGAACCCCCCCATCCTGATGTGCTGCATAATCTGTCAGATCACCTCTGCATTATGAGTCTGCATGTAGAATAATTCACATAGATATGGAAATGAAATTCTGTACAGACATTTTTGGCATATCCATAGGATTCACCATAAATGTCCAATAGAGTCCCACCACTGAGACCCACACTTATGTTGACAATGGGGGGGAACTATGACCTTTTCTGCTTAATAAAGTGGCCTTCTTGCATGGCAGTTTCCATAAGTCCTATAGAAGAGAATGGAAATAGTCAAGGACATGCAAAGCCACCTCTCTATTCTTTTTCCATCTGGATGATGTGGTCTCTTTAACAGGTGGTCTTCAGTGCTCAACACAGGTGCAGATCCCAGAGATGGATAGGTAATGAATGAACAAAGATGAGGTAAGGTCATACAGCTCACCACTAAATCACTTTGCAAGGTCCAAATCCCATAAAAATATGACGGTGCATGGAGAAGCAGCTCCAGAAACGGTCCAGTACTGATAAAAGAAATCCAGCACTCCATCTTGATAAAACAATTCTTTATTGGTCACTTCTTAGAAAGATCTATAAAGTGCAAATCCACAGTTCATGGATCTTTTCGAAACGTGACCAATAAAGGATTGTTTTATCGAGACGCAGTGCTGGATTTCTCTTAAAGGTAATGAATGTCTGAGATGGGAATAGCCCTTTAAATCCTACTGTAAATGACAAGGTAAATTGTATGCAAAGATAATAGACTAAATTTCATATGTAGCATCTCTCCTGTGGTTTCTGGAAGAATTATAAAAGTAAGTTCAGATATACAATATTTTTTTCTGCATCTTTTTTTTTATTGCATTCTGATTTTGATATGAATTTGCAGCAGAGTTAGGTTACATGCACACGACCGTATGTGTTTTGCGGTCTGCAAATTGCGGATCCGCCCAAAAAACGTTTTTTTTGCGGATCCGTTTGTTTTTTTGCGGATCCATTGTAATAATGCCTATCCTTGTCCGCAAACTACAAAAAAATAGGACATGCACTATTTTTTTTGCGGAGCAATGGAACGGACATACTGATGCGGACAGCACACGTTTTTTTGCGGACCCATTGAAATGAATGGTCCACATCCTATCCGCAAAAAAAACGGATCGGACATGGAAACAAAATACGGTTGTGTGTAATGTAATTTTTATCCTCATACTCCCTTGTGTTCAGATAAACCAGCAGTAAAATGCATTGAGAGGTCCTCCGGGCTCACACAAATAATGGAGAAGACTCAAGGAAGAGCCCTGTCAATGTATTTTACTGATGGTTTGTTGGAGCAGAGCGTCAGAATGCAAGAGACTATGAAGATAAAAATCATATAACCAGACTCAGCATCACTTATACTAAACACCATTTAGTCTTGTTTGAGGAGTGTTTTGGAGCCGACAGATTCCCTTTAAGAGTCAGGGAGCATTTGTGCACGTTACGGGCAAACCAGGAACTCCTTGCTGAGGAGTGCAGGCCGCATCCTGCAGCAGAAGTACTAGACACCCCAGCCTGGAGGAGCAGAACAGAGGTGGGCATGGGCCATCATAGTTACACATATGTGTTGGCCAAACTCTTTCATAGAGAGAAAGGTTCTTTGTCATATGTGTTGGCAATACTCTACACATTGTGAGGCAGGGACATGCCTCATGGTTGTTAGGGGAGATATATGGCAGGATTTGCTGTGTCTTCCCTCAGAATCGCCAGGTCTGAAGAAAGACCAGGTGCAGTAATCACCTGGGGATAAAGGAATCCTCAGAGTGAGAGGGGGTGGGGACTTGCACACAGAAGGCTGGAGTGGCTCTGTGTGGTCTGAGCCGAGAGGGCTGAGAGACCTCTATCCCCAAGGAGACATTGTTGAGGGAGCAGCCAGGAGGCTGTGGGACATTGGCTGACAAAGCCGCATGGGTTCACAGGGTGTGGACTGGGACTTAGGTGAGTCAGGAACTTCATGTTTAGCTAGAGCCCAGCCGGGCAGGTGTTTATTTTGTATTTATGTTTGGTTTGCTGAGGGGCAATAAATGCACTGTTTGGACCTGAAAACTGGTGTCCTGAAGCCGTATCTGTGAAAATGACCCCGAAGAAGAGCTAAACCCCCACAATTGGTGTCGGATGCGGGCAGGTGTCCCTGCTGAGAAGTAAAAGTGCTGGAAGCCTGCTAGTTTGCAGAGCAGAGACTGCTGGTGTTAAACTGGACGTTTTTTTTCTGTGGTGCAAACAGTGCAGGACTTAAAGGGCCAGTAGTTGAGTAAAAGAGACTGATCAGTGGAAATGGCTACAAAATGGTATAGCCCGTGGGAGAAATCCTGCGAGTTAGTGATGTCACGAGGGTGTCAAGAGCCACGTCTGACTCCGTTATACCCGGGGTCAGGAAGTCGCAGCGGGTGGCTGCGCGCTCTATGTCTAAAGATCACGGTGTTTCTTAGTGTTTGTTTTCTGTGTTTGCCTTGCTATCCTTTTTGTCTCACTCAGGGATCCGTAGCTTCTCCTCCTCAGCTGTTTCTTGTCTGCCACTCCCAAACTCCTTATATTCTCCTCTCACACTTCTCTTGTTGCCAGTTATAGAGCTTCCTGCCTGGACATCTATACTGACCCACTGGAGCTGTGAATCCTGGTTGTTGTTCCAGAGTGCTTCCCTCCGGATCCCTGTTGGGCTTTTGTTGTCTCCTGTTGTTGCCCACCTGGGATTATATGTTTAGTTTGTATTGTCTGTCCTCCCCTTGGTGTTTTCCTCTAGAGCTAGTGGTGCGGACTAGTGTTCCCACCGCCCTGTTCACTATCTAGGGCTCATCCTAGGGAAAGCCAGGGTTTTAGGCACGTGATCGGCGTACGGGTGAGGAACCCGTCTAGGGACGACAGGGCAGCCAGGTGCCAGACGCAAGGTGAGTCAGGGGTCACCACCTTCCCTCTCACTAGGGCAGGGCCTCCCTCTTTTCCTCCCTCCGTGTCACGTATGTGACAGTTACGCCGATCGTGATATTATAACTGGCCCTTATTTTTTGAGAAAAAAATAAAATAAAAAAATATATATATTTAATTTTTTTTTCTCTACTTAGAATCCAATATGGATCCTATTGCTGCTTTGGCAAAACAGCTTCAAGGCCTGTCTTTGGAGGTGGCAGGATTGAAGGCGTCTGTCCTCCAACAGCAGCAGCAAATGCAGCAGACCGTAAGCCCAGCGGTTGCTATGGGTAACCAGGTTGTTACAGAACCCAAGGTTGTTCTTCCTGACAGATTCTCTGGGGGAAGGGACAAATTTGTGTTGTTCCGTGAGGCCTGCAAATTATATTTTAAGCTGCGCCCTTACTCCTCAGGTAATGAAGAACAGCGGGTGGGGATTGTTATTTCCCTGCTTCAGGGGGACCCGCAATCCTGGGCGTTCTCGTTACCCCCTGGTTCCCAGGCTCTCCGGTCAGTGGAGGGATTTTTTGGGGCTTTGGGTCTCATATATGATGACCCTGACCGTGTCGCCCTGGCTGAGTCGAAGTTACGGAGACTCCTACAGGGAGAGCGGCCAGCAGAGGAATATTGCTCAGAGTTCCGCAGGTGGGCTACGGATACTCAGTGGAACGACCCGGCTCTCAGGAGTCAGTTCTGCTCTGGGTTATCTGAAAGGGTTAAGGATGCGCTGGCGCTGTATGAGACCCCCCTTTCCCTTGATGCTGTTATGTCCCTCTCTATCAGGATAGATAGACGTCTTAGGGAGAGATCGAAAATTCCTGAGCAATCGGTAACCTCTCCCAAGCAGCAGTTAGTCTGTACGGACTTGGATGAGCCTATGCAGCTAGGAGGAACTTCTCGTCAGGTCCGTCCTCCTGAGGTTCGCCGTAGGTGGGGGGCTTGTTTTTTCTGTGGGGGGAAGGGTCATTTCATTAATGTCTGTCCCTCCTTTCCCAAAAACAAAAGACCGTCGGAAAACTACTAACCCCAGGCTGTGCGGAGGATGTCAGCCGGGGGGTATACGTTTCCTCCATACGAACATCTCAATTTGTGTTGCCAGCGGTTATTGTTTTTGGTGTTAAGACGGAGTCTATTTCTTTTTTTCTAGACAGTGGTGCAGGGGTAAATTTGATAGATGCCCATTTTGCCCGCACTATGGGTTTGTCTCTCTGTACGCTGCAGAGACCCATTCCCATATTCGCTATTGACTCTGCTCCTCTGTCTCAGAGAAACCTCACTCACGTTGTCCATAACTTACATCTTCGGGTAGGGGACCACCATAAGGAGCGTCTTTCATGTTACGTTCTGGAGGGCCTTCCCTCTCCTGTGGTATTGGGTCTTCCCTGGTTGGTAGCGCACAATCCAGTGGTGGATTGGCAGGCCAGGGAGATATTGGAGTGGAGTGAGCATTGCAGAGAGAATTGCTTAAATAACAATTGCTTAATCGCCTCCATAGCTTCCCTACCTACATTTATTTCGGACTTTGAGGACGTTTTTTCTGAAAAGGGTTGTCAGAAGCTACCACCTCATCGTCCTTATGATTGCCCGGTTAACCTGATTCCCGGTGCAAAATTACCCAAGTCCAGGTTGTATAATCTTTCGGGTCCCGAGAGACAAGCCATGAAAGATTATATCTCCGAGAGTCTGGCCAAGGGACACATCAGACCCTCTTCTTCACCCGTGGCTGCAGGGTTTTTCTTTGTTAAAAAGAAAGATGGGGGCCTGCGTCCTTGCCTAGATTTCCGTGAGCTAAACCGGATAACCGTCCGAGACCCATACCCTCTTCCTCTCATTCCTGACCTTTTTAATCAGATTGCGGGTGCTAGGTGGTTCTCCAAACTTGATCTTAGGGGGGCCTACAATCTGATTCGTATCAAGGAAGGGGATGAGTGGAAGACAGCTTTTAACACCCCTGAGGGGCATTACGAAAATTTAGTCATGCCTTTCGGTCTGACCAATGCCCCTGCTGTCTTCCAACATTTCGTTAATGATATTTTTAGTCATCTCATCGGCAGGTTTGTAGTCATATACCTAGATGATATCTTAATTTATTCGGCTGATCTGAAAACACATGAAGTACATGTCAGGCAAGTACTGCAGGTCCTACGGACGAATAAATTATATGCGAAAATTGAAAAATGTGTCTTCGCCGTTCAGGAAATACAATTCCTGGGATATCTATTATCTGCTTCAGGTTTCCGTATGGATCCTGGGAAGGTCCAGGCAATTTTAGATTGGGATCTTCCTGAGAACCTTAAAGCTCTACAACGGTTTTTGGGTTTCGCAAATTTCTACAGAAAGTTTATAAAAAATTATTCAGTGATCGTTAAACCCCTTACTGACATGACTAGGAAGGGGACTGATTTTTCTAAATGGTCTGACGCCGCTAAAATTGCATTTTCCTCTCTAAAAGAGAGATTTACCTCGGCACCTGTCCTAATTCAACCTGATGTCTCCCAGCCTTTTATTGTTGAAGTTGATGCGTCGGAGGTGGGAGTGGGGGCTGTATTGTCTCAGGGTCCGTCTCCTGGCAATTGGCGTCCTTGCGCTTTCTTTTCCAAAAAATTATCTGCAGCAGAAAAGAACTATGATATTGGAAATAGGGAACTGTTGGCGATTAAACTGGCGTTTGAAGAGTGGCGTCACTTCTTAGAGGGAGCAATCCACCCCGTCACGGTAATTACGGATCACAAAAACCTTCTGTACCTAGAATCGGCTAAGCGTCTCACCCCTAGACAAGCTAGGTGGTCGCTATTCTTTACCAGATTTAACTTTGTAATCACCTATCGTCCTGGGGCAAAAAATACCAAGGCAGACGCATTGTCCCGTAGTTTCCCTGGAGGGGGTAATGTTAGTGATCCGGTACCTATTTTACAAAGAGGAGTGGTTGTCTCGGCTGTACACTCTGTTCTAGAGGGAAAGGTGTTAGAGGCCCAGGGGGACGCCCCGGCCTCTTGCCCCTCAGAGAAATTGTTTGTACCGTTAAACCTGCGTCTTGAGTTATTGAAGGAACATCATAATTCGGCACTTGCTGGGCACCCAGGTAGTAAAGCAACCTTGGAGCTATTGTCTCGTCGTTTTTGGTGGCCAAGGTTGCGTCAGGATGTAATAGATTTCGTGTCTACTTGTTCTACTTGTGCACGCGCGAAAGTCTCTCATACACGTCCAGCAGGGTCTTTATTGCCACTTTTCATCCCCAATAGACCATGGACACATCTATCAATGGATTTCATCACTGACTTACCTTTGTCTGCGGGTAAAACAGTTATCTTGGTAGTAGTAGACAGGTTTAGCAAAATGGTACACTTTATTGCGCTACCCGCACTTCCTAATGCTAAGACTCTTGCTCAGGTGTTTATCAGTGAAATCGTGAAGCTTCACGGGGTCCCTTCCGATGTGGTTTCGGATCGGGGAACCCAGTTTATTTCTAAGTTTTGGAAAGCTTTTTGTACCCGTTTAGGGGTACACTTATCCTTTTCCTCAGCTTTCCATCCTCAGTCGAATGGACAGACTGAGCGTACCAACCAAAACCTAGAAACATATTTAAGGTGTTTTGCGTCTGAAAACCAAGAGGTGTGGTCATCATATTTACCGTTAGCCGAGTTTGCCATAAATAATCGCCGTCAGGAATCCACTGGCAAGTCACCATTTCTTGGTGCATACGGTTTTCATCCCCAATTTTGTACTTTCAAAGAGGGGGGGTCTTCTGGGGTTCCCGAAGAGGAACGGTTTTCTTCATCTCTTTCATCGGTATGGCAGAAGGTGCAAGCTAACTTGAAAAATATGAGTGGTAAATACAAATGCATGGCCGATAAGAAACGGTCGCCAGGTCCGGACCTAGGAGTGAATGACTATGTGTGGTTGTCTACTAGGAATATTAAGTTGAAGGTTCCCTCTTGGAAACTGGGTCCTAGGTTCATTGGTCCTTATAAAATTGTAGCCGTCATTAACCCTGTGGCTTTTCGCCTGGAGCTACCTCAGACTTTTAAGATCCATAACGTCTTCCATAAGTCGTTGCTCAAGAAGTATGTTCCACCTCTAGAACCATCACCGCTGCCACCTCCTCCTGTTGTTGTGGATGGTAATCTGGAGTTTCAAATATCCAGAATTGTTGATTCTCGTCGGGTCCGCCGCTCTCTTCAGTATCTGGTGCATTGGAGGGGTTACGGTCCCGAGGAAAGAATGTGGGTTCCAGCGTCAGAGGTAAACGCCAACAGGTTGATTCAGGCTTTCCATGTCTCTCATCCGGAGAGACCTGGTCCTGAGTGTCCGGAGGCCCCTCGTGAAAGGGGGGGTACTGTCACGAGGGTGTCAAGAGCCACGTCTGACTCCGTTATACCCGGGGTCAGGAAGTCGCAGCGGGTGGCTGCGCGCTCTATGTCTAAAGATCACGGTGTTTCTTAGTGTTTGTTTTCTGTGTTTGCCTTGCTATCCTTTTTGTCTCACTCAGGGATCCGTAGCTTCTCCTCCTCAGCTGTTTCTTGTCTGCCACTCCCAAACTCCTTATATTCTCCTCTCACACTTCTCTTGTTGCCAGTTATAGAGCTTCCTGCCTGGACATCTATACTGACCCACTGGAGCTGTGAATCCTGGTTGTTGTTCCAGAGTGCTTCCCTCCGGATCCCTGTTGGGCTTTTGTTGTCTCCTGTTGTTGCCCACCTGGGATTATATGTTTAGTTTGTATTGTCTGTCCTCCCCTTGGTGTTTTCCTCTAGAGCTAGTGGTGCGGACTAGTGTTCCCACCGCCCTGTTCACTATCTAGGGCTCATCCTAGGGAAAGCCAGGGTTTTAGGCACGTGATCGGCGTACGGGTGAGGAACCCGTCTAGGGACGACAGGGCAGCCAGGTGCCAGACGCAAGGTGAGTCAGGGGTCACCACCTTCCCTCTCACTAGGGCAGGGCCTCCCTCTTTTCCTCCCTCCGTGTCACGTATGTGACAGTTACGCCGATCGTGATAAGTGATCGGCAGAATCCCGCTGGGGGTCATTCTAGACTCCCGCCAGCAAGTGTCTCGGGTCCTGCCTGTAATTCTGGACTTTGTAACAAGGGGGCCAGAGACAAAAACTACGGTGTCACTGACCTTTGTGACGGACTATGGCTCTGTGCAATGGGAGCTGTTAAAATGTGAGACACTGGAAGTGGAATTTGTACTGGGCAAGGACTTTCCATTGTTTGGGCAGTTGTGGAGTTCCTGATAAAAGGCAAGGATATGCCGTTGCCAAGGGCAACCGTCGGGAAGAAAAGGAGGTGAAGAGCGGTGTGGTTCTCGGGAGTGCATATCTTCCCTGCGACTGTGCCCGGAGACCTAGAGAGGAAGTGCGGAGGTGCAGTAAAGCTGTTGCTAGGAGCAACCACAACCTTGATGAGTCCGCGGGAGAGAATGTCACTGCTTTACCAGAATGGTTGATTACAAAGGGTAAGACTGTGGCAGAGCCAGTGACAGTGAGCCGGCGGCAGGGGATATCTGCTGGGCCGGTAGGTGATAAGTCACACAGAGAAAAAACTGTGTCTGAACAGGCGGATAAGCCTGCTGTGATTGCTCCCTCGCAGAAACCTGCAGGGGAGAAGGTTTCTGTGTTTCCTCAGTTGCCCATGACCAAAGCTAGTTTTGGGATGACAAGGATCCGGGATCCCATGCTAGCCCGGGTAAGGGGTAGCACAATATTGAAACCTGAGACTGGTAAAATAATAAAGGTGCTGGACAGTCGTGCGGATAAGGACTATCCACTGAATTTCACTGAGCGTGAGACTCCAATGAGAACAGAGACTGATGAACTTGATGTTACAGATAAGCTCATGCATGAGGGAGTGTTGGGGTGTACTTTTCCCTTATGCTGGGAGTGGTGTAGTAATGGAGACACTTCTGCAGAGAGTGCAAAAACTCCTGCAGAACTTGTGCCTGTACCTTTAAGTGAGGATCTAAGGGAGCTGCACTTTGACCTGCATGGGAAAAGCATATGGACCATTGGAAACAATGGTGCTGGTCAAATACAAAGAGATGGTGACAAAAGTGCGGAAATGCCTAAGGAAAATGTGATGTCATATGAAATATGTGATAATAATGACATGCCTTTTCCTTTGCAGGCTGTGATTGGGGAAAAAGCTCCCCCTGTGGGTAAACATGTGTCTGATATAAAAGTGTTGATAAATGTTGAAGAAACATCGCTAGGAGACCCCATTGTAGACAACATGGCGGGGCTAGAGGGTGTACCACACGGACCAGAGGTGGATGTGCAGTCTCCACAGGTTTCTATGATTAATAAAATGTCCCAGGTGGGGATTGACTCAGGGGTGCCCCTAGAGGCCAGGGTTAATAATGACATGAGCCGTATAAGTGGCCTATGTGCCGTGACAGTTAGCAACTCCGAGAGTGAGGCTACCATGTCAGGACCCAGCAAAACTAAAGTCGTTACTAGTAGCAACCAGGTGACAGTTATATCTGACGAGACGAGAGTTCAGTCGGGTGACAGCCTAGTGTCTGAAGCTCATATCCTGACAGTTGTAGATGACCTGACAGGACAGTACAGCTACAAACTTGAAGATGTTTTCGCTCGCTCTGCACAGTCCCTAGATACACTAGAGACAGGGCTAGCGGTTCTCGCAGAGCAACTGCAGGAATCTCCAGAGGAGTCACAGAAAGAGATGAATGAACTGAAGGAACTAGAGTCACTAATAGAAGCGGAAATTCTCCAACTTCAAGAGGAACTTGCAGTTTCTGAGCAATCCAGACTTCATGCAGAGCAGGAAAGAGATGAGCTGGCTGATGAGGTTCTAAACAGCGCCTCAGAAAAATCTGCTCTCTTGGAGGAGAAAAGACATTTGGAAGCCAGGATGGCTCAACTTGATCAAGAGTTATGTGATCGCATGGTGGACCTGGACCACCAGAGACAAACTGTGTCTAGATTGGAGAAGAAACAAAAGAAGTTTGACCAGCTCTTGGTTGAAGAGAAATACATATCGGCTCGATATGCCGAAGAACGCGACCGAGCGGAGGCTGATGCTTGGGAGAAAGAGTCCAAGACCCTCTCCTTGGCTAGAGCCCTTGAAGAAGTGCTTGAGGAGCTAAATGAATTAGAAAGGCTGAACAAGCAACTCAGAGCAAAGATGGAAGCTCTCATGAGCTCAAAAGATGCCATCTATGAGGTGGAGAAGCCTAAGTGTGCTCCTGCACAGCAGGTGGAAGAAAGTGAGAAACCAGAAGAGGAAGATCCTCTGGAAGGTGCCAAGAAGTCAGAGCCTGATAAGAGTGGGTCTGGAGATGGTGGTGCCAGGGTACTGGCCAAGGCAGAGAAGGTGGAAAAGGTATCAGCTGAACCAGTTGATGGGGCTGATGTCGATGCAGAGGCCAAGAGTCTCATGACAGTGTGTAACCAGGACCAGGTCGCAAAAGACATCCCCTCCGCCTACAAGGCCTTCCAAGTAGCCAGCTGCCTGCTGGGGAAGAAATATGAGGAGACGGACGACCAGTATGCAGATCCGGGCTATTGCGATGGGCTGTCTCTCCTGACTCCTCCCCAAAAGCAGACCAGTGTCCTGGGGAAAACGCCAGAAGACAAGAAGTATGCTGAAGACCCCAGTGCCTCCAACCTTGATGCGAAAGGGAAGGAGGAATTAAGAAACCAAGGATATGATGCCATGTCCCTGAATGGGGAGAAGGCTAATAAAGTAAAGGCCAAAGAGACAGAGGCCAAGGAAGCTAAGGCCGAGCTCTTGAAATGGGAGAAAACTTTGGATGTCCCAGAGAACAAGGTTAGGGCGGAAAGAGAGACTGCTGAAGTGGGAAAAGCCACTGAAGACGCAGAAGACTCTGAAACTGGCTCCAAAACACCTGCTGAGAATAATAGTAAAGGGGTCCAGAGGCGTGGAAAAGGAGCGAGACATAAGAAACCTGCTCTGCTGAAGGAGCCCTGCAAGGCAAACAAGAAAGGGTTGGGACACGACCATGACTGGGACCAGTTCAGTCAAGAGTTACCGCAGTCCAAGAAAGGACGTGAGGGGCCTGTGCAGAAACTAGGAAATATAAAAAGACAGTACCTGCTCATGAGATGGACAAGAAATACCCAGAGGCCTTGTCAGCTCTGTAATAAACTCATGAGGGTGACAAACCAAGCGCTGTTGTCCTGGGTCTGGCAGAATAAGGGGAAGACTGTAGGCCAGGTTAATGCCCGTTCACGTGCATCTGGATTTGATGCTAGTGTTCAGCCCTACAGGCTTAAACAAAGGGGGGAGGTATGTGAGGCAGGTACATGCCTCATGGTTATTAGGGGAGATATATGGCAGGATTTGCTGTGTCTTCCCTCAGAATCGCCAGGTCTGAAGAAAGACCAGGTGCAGTAATCACCTGGGGATAAAGGAATCCTCAGAGTGAGAGGGGGTGGGGACTTGCACACAGAAGGCTGGAGTGGCTCTGTGTGGTCTGAGCCGAGAGGGCTGAGAGACCTCTATCCCCAAGGAGACATTGTTGTGGGAGCAGCCAGGAGGCTGTGGGACATTGGCTGACAAAACCGCATGGGTTCACAGGGTGTGGACTGGGACTTAGGTGAGTCAGGAACTTCATGTTTAGCTAGAGCCCATCCGGGCAGGTGTTTATTTTGTATTTATGTTTGGTTTGCTGAGGCGCAATAAATGCACTGTTTGGACCTGAAACCTGGTGTCCTGAAGCCGTATCTGTGAGAATGACCCCGAAGAAGAGCTAAACGCCCACAACATATACAAAGTTCATGTTCCACAGTGAACAGCTTAAGGGGCGCCTGTAGCTTTGTATAGAGCCTCCAAGGCTCTTTAAGTTCAACACCCAACATCCTCCATATACAGATGTAGCAGGGTTAGCACTCAAACTCTTAACTCAAATTTCTTAACTCATCGTGTTATCTTGAAACAAAAGCCATTGAAAAGCAATTGAAGGTGTTTGCTTGGCACATTTAGTTTAGATAACACGTCTCATAAAACATGAGTGTTAACTCTACTACATCTGTAGGCTCTCTTGGATGGAGAGTGTGTATTCTCTCTTGTAAGCAATGCAATGAAGTCCAATGGCACTGCACCAATTTGATTTGTGGCAGATTGGTATGGAATCGGACATAAAATAAGAGGTATAAAGCGGGCGCATGTATCTCTTGTAGCCATGCACAAAATGAAGCCATATACGGCCATGTGCATGAGCCCTTACAGTCAGTAGTCAGCTCTGTCAATTTGCTGAATAGTAAGCACTTGCTGTATAGCTAGAAAACGTTAAATGTTTTCTTTATGTGTATTTAAAGTAACTGAATATTTTACACTATAAACAATATTATAGTTTGCAGTGTTCCTGTATTAAGTCATATCTGCACAATCTCTCTTACCTGACAAACTATATTATTACTGCTATTTTGCCTTTTGCATCATTAATCAATTTTTGTCCATGAAAAAATGTACATTTCTGTAACTATGTTCACCAAAATTATACATCATGTACAAATATGGTGTTTCACATCTTACATTATTCTATCAATGTCCCTATATTATGACTCTGAGAGATTGAAGACATTGCTTCTCCTGGATATTGAGAAGATGAAGTATCAGATGGAAATGCACTAAATGTCAAGCCCTACAATAGTCATACTGTTGTGCTGTGTTAATGGTTACGTTGCAGAAAGTACATTGTCCTGTTAGGGTCTCCAGAAGACAGCCATGTACTAATGAGCATTGTCAGGTTTCCCTCATCTGGTTGCTCTTTTCTTTGGCTTTTGGCCATATTTGGCAATACTAGTCCTGTGTCCATGTTCTCTGATTGAGATGTGAGGAGACGTGCATAGCTGCCTGCTATAATTGGTAAAGACATACCATTTCCAAAGAACTCATTCTGTGCTTCCAAATTCTTAAGCTCTTTCCTCAAATGTTCTTTGGCCGCTTCCAGTTTTCTTTAAAAAAAAATTAAAATTCTATATTTAGGATACTTAGCAAAACCTCTTTTCAGTCTCAGAATTTAGCAAACTTTCTGTGGGAAATATGTGATTTGATGAAGAACTAAACGGGAGAATTGCAATTAAGGCAATGTACATGATTATTATTATTTACTCAGGGAATATTATGTTTCCAGATACCCGATAGCTTCATCCCGGTACTTCTGCCTATGGGCTTGAGCCATGCTTCTTCTGATCAGAACTTTGTCGAGTACCTTCTGCATCGGTGGCGAACCAGGCTCTGAGTCTTTAACACAAGGTAGAAAAGGCAAAAAGACAACATTTACACAACAATGCCTTTATATATATTGATGCCTTTTATACTATTATGACAGCATATGACACTTGTGATTAAAGCTGTGAAATTAAAAGGATTGCCCTGCCAATATTTTTTGTAAAGGACAGAATGCTGTAAGAATATTTGGAAAAAGTTCTACTTAGTTCACCGATTCTCCACCGTTCTCGTTCCAATGCTTGCCTCCAGCTGGTATCTCCTGCCTGGTCCTTCCCGACACAGCAAAATCTGACCACTCAGCCAGGCAATGGCCACAGTGGTGAACCTGCATCAGCCAGTGTTTGGCTGAACAGTCACATCTCTATGTCAAGGACAGATGGAAGAGAGGACGACTGCTAAATCAGACTACACAATATTTGTTTGTAGTCTGTTACCATGAAGACACAGAGGTCTCCATAGTAGCTGTGGGCAAACAATTATAAGAGAATTTTAATGAAGACCATTTGCAAAGCTGTTTAATTTTTTATTTTAATTTAGTTGTTTACAAATTGCAGAGTTTTAATTTGGACCAAAAGAAGACATTGCGATACTGATCATTCATTGTAAATCAAAGTAATGTCAATGCAAGTATGCGAGGGGACCCAATAAGGTGAACATGCCAAGTTTTGCTATCGGAATGTTGTACCTACTATAAGGGCTCATGAACATGACCATTGATTTTTTGCGTTCGGAAAATTGCAGATCCTCAAAACACGGATACTGGCTGTGTGCATTCCTCATAATAGAACAGCGGCAATAATAGGACATGTTCCTATGCACACAGTCATTTCTGTTGTCTTTGAGGCCCCATTGAAGTGAATGGTTCTGCATACGGGCAGCAATAAAACAGAACAGAAAGGGTGCATCACACAACTGTATTTTCGGTCTGCATCTGATCCGCATTTTTTGCGGCTAGGATGCTGTCTTCATCCATATTTCCGTTCTGTAGCCCCACAAAAAAAGATAGAACATGTCCTATTCTTGTCTGTTTTGTGGACAAAAATGGCATTGTTTTAATAGATTTGCAAAATAAAATGCAACACGAACGTCAATCGTATTTTTTGCAGACCGTAAAATACTTACGGTCGTGTGAATGCACCCTAACCCTAAGTTCACACCTGAGCGTTTTACAGCGCGTTCAAACGCGCTGTAAAACGGTCAACACGTGAAAACCAATGCTTCCCTATGGCCCTGGTTCACACTTGAGCGTTTTACAGCGCGTTTGAACGCGCTGTAAAACGCCCGACGCATAAACAAGTTCTTGAGCTTTTTTTGGGGCGTTTGTCGCGCGTTTTGGCCATAGACTCATTGGACAACACTGCAGTCAATCACACAAATGCGCGTCAAACGCGCGTTTACTATTGCAAAAAACACGCATAAAAACGCGCAACAAATACGCGTGTAAAACACGCGTCTCAGAAACGCTCAGGTGTGAACCCAGGGTAAAGGCAGGGTATGAAACTGCTATGAATCTTGGCCTTTAGGGAAGGGGTCTATCAACTTGACTTTGCACCTCTAGGATCATAGGCACTGGATAGAGATTCCCCTGTATAACAATAGATGATGAATACTTTGTCTCTTTATTTTTAGCGAGGTCTTCACTGCCAAAGTAACTAACAACATTGATACAATTCATTTGTTTCAGTTGTGAGCTGGCGATATAGTTATGGTACATACTGTATGTTCCATAGTATACAGTTTTGCAAGAGAGGGCACATGCTTAATATCACAGAACGATGACAGGGGAGTCCTGTCCAAGAGATATAGGTTATTAATATCTTCACCTATCAGTTTATACAGTGTGTTCCTATTTCTAAATACACACAATTTATTTTTCAGATAAAATCTGAGCAGCCTCTTTCGTGTGGCAATGTTACAAATTTGGATTGCATGGATACATAATACGGATCTGTGGGGTCATACGGTACCTCTTTGTGGGTATACAATTTTATATAGTCATGCAGAGAGTTTTTTTGTCATGGGTTGTCATATTCCCACCAAACACCTGACTTCGTACCTGAGTGGCTACAATGTTAAGCATGTCATACATGGCAGATTTTGTTGCTGAAAATTCTGTGATAACAGTCATGTGCATGAGCCCTTAGGCTGTGTTCACACATATGCTGAGCTTTCTAGTCCATTGTAATCCCTACAGTTGTGCTCAGTTTGCATCAGACATCGGTTATTTTTCATGGGATGAAAAGTTCTTCCTGTTGTATTTTTTCTCCCATCAAAAACATGAAACACAAACTGATGCAAACTAAGCACAACTGAAGGTCAATTTTGCGGACCGGGTGCGGACCCATTCATTTCAATGGTGCCACAAAAGATGCGAACAGCACAAAGTGCGCTCTCCGCACCTGTAGATCTGTTCCGCGGCCCCACAAAAAAGCTAGAGCATGTCCTATTCTTGTCCGCAGCCACGGACAAGAATAGGCATTTTTATCACACAGTCTGCACTTGCAGACGTGTGACTGGACCCTTAGGCCTCTTTCACACGAGCGTGTCCGGATGCGTCCCGGTGCATTGCAGCAAACCCGCGGGAGTAGGTACCCAATTGCAGTCAGTTTTGACTGCGATTGCGTTCCGTTTTGCACGCGCGTGATAAAAAACTGAATGTGGTACCCAGACCCGAACTTCTTCACAGAAGTTCAGGTTTGGGTTAGTTGTAGTGTAGATTGTATTAATTCCCCTTATAATATGGTTATAAGGGAAAATAATAGCATTCTGAATACAGAATGCATAGAAAAATAGGGCTGGAGGGGTTAAAAAAATAAAAAATTAAATTGAACTCACCTTAATCCACTTGTTCGCGCAGCCGTCATCTCTTCTGTCTTCATGTGAGGAATAGGACCTTTGATGACGTCACTGCGTTCATCACATGGTCCATCACATGATCCATCACCATGGTGATGGATCATGTGACAGACCATGTGATGAACGTAGTGACGTCATCAAAGGTCCTATGCTGCGATTTTTCCTAAATGCAGAAATGATGTGTGAAAAACAACACTCGAATGCACAGACCAATTGAAATGAATGGTCAAGATTTAGTGCAGGTACTATCCGTTCACTTCACACATTGCACCTGTGCAGAAAACTCGCTCGTGTGAAAGAGGCCTAAGGGCGCCTTCACACGCAGCAGATTTTGTGGCAGAAAATTCTGCGACTGAAAATCAGTTCCATTCACCTTAACTGAGCTTGCAGAAATCTACATGCTTGCTGCCCCATTTAGATGAATGGAACTGATATTCAGTCGCCAGAATTTTCATCAGTGACTGTGAGCCAAAACCAAGTGTGGGTGCAAAACACAGAACAGGAGCAAATCTTTCCATTATACTTCATAGCCTCAACGGGAAAACTGTCTTAGTTGCCCATAGCAGCCAATCAGAACTCACCTTTCATTTTTTCAGACATTTCAAGAAATGAAAGGCGAGCTCTGATTGGTTGCTATGGACAGCTAAGTCAGTTTTCCTGTTAGTTTTGATAAATGAAGCGCTATCTCTTTATAGGCTTCACGATGGAAGTCACTTATCAAACAGTTACCAAACACTGACCGTGAAAGCAGCCTCAGTCCTCCTGCACATGACCATATCTCTTCTGCGGTCTGCAAACCATGGATCTGCAAAATATGGATAACGGCCCTGTGCATTCCGCACTTTTCTCTGCCTCCGTTCTGGAAATGCCTATTTTTGTCCACAAAATGAACAAGAGCGGGACATGTTCTATATAATTTGCGGCACGGGCGTATGGATGGGGCCTGCCCACAGATGACTAAGGGCTCATGCACACAAAAGTGTTCCGGCCGTGCCCATGTTGTGGTCCGCAAACAGCGGATCCGCAATATATGGGCACCGGCCATGTGCTCACCGTATCACGGATGCAGGACCCATTCAGCAAATCCAGAAGATACGGAGAAGAGGCACAGAGCAGAAGGTCATGGAAGCAGCACGGTGGCTCAGTGGTCAGCACTGGTGTCTTACAGCGCTGGGGTCCTAGGTTCAAATCTGACCAAGGATAACATCTGCATGGAGTTTGTATGTTCTCCTCGTGTTTGTGTGAGTTTCCTCCCACGCTCCAAAGACATACTGATAGGGACCTTAGATTGTGAGCCCCATTGGGGACAGCTGGATGCTGATGTCTGTAAAGCGCTGCGAAATATAGTAGTGCTATATAAGTGCATAAAATAAATAAATACGGAGCGCTAACGCGACATTTTAGTCTGTGCCTCTGCACCGCAAAAAAATAGAACATGCTCTCAAGTTGAATGGATCTACATCTGTCAGCGCAAGCCACACAGATGGTGCATGTGCAAGTGGTTTAGTTGCCCATAGCAACCAATCAGATTCCTCCCTTCATTTTTCAGATCGCCTCTGGAAAATGAAAAGTAGAATCTGATTGGCAACTAAGCCAGTTTTCCTTTGCACCAGTTTTATAAATCTCCCCAGTATATCTTTTTTTATTTTATTATTTACCATAAGCTTTCTATATAATATTGAGTAATTGACAATTTGACTGAATGAATGATGGTGTTGCTCATTAACATAGCCCAGCGTGGTGGCTTTAAAATGAAAAATGCTGTATAGGTTAATTAGTGTTTCAAGTGATTCCTGTATTTCAAGAGTGGGTTCTTTTGGGCCTCTTTCAGACGGGCGTCACATTTTGGCTCCGCACCCGTAGATCTGTTCCGCGGCCCCACAAAAAAGCTAGAGCATGTCCTATTCTTGTCCGCAGCCACGGACAAGAATAGGCATTTCTATCACACAGTCTGCACTTGCAGACGTGTGACTGGACCCTTAGGCCTCTTTCACACGAGCGTGTCCGGATGCGTCCCGGTGCATTGCAGAAAACCCGCGTGAGTAGGTACACGATTGCAGTCAGTTTTGACTGCGATTGCCTTCCGTTGTTCAGTATTTATCGCGCGGGTGCAATGTGTTTTGCATGCGCGTGATAAAAAACTGACTATGGTACCCAGACCCGAACTTCTTCACAGAAGTTCAGGTTTGAGTTCAAGGTTGTGTAGATTGTATTATTTTCCCTTATAACATGGTTATAAGGGAAAATAATAGCATTCTGAATACAGAATGCTAAGTAAAATAGGGCTGAAGGGGTTAAAAAAATACAAAATAATTTAACTCACCTTAATCCACTTGTTCGCGCAGCCGGCATCTCTTCTGTCTTCATCTGTGAGGAAAAAGACCCGTGATGACGTCACTGCGCACATCACATGGTCCATCACACGATCCATCACCATGGTAATGGTTCATGTGATGGACCATGTGATGAGCGTAGTGATGTCATCAAAGGTCCTATTCCTCACAGATGAAGTCAGAAGAGATGCCGGCTGCGCGAACAAGTGGATTAAGGTGAGTTTAATTATTTTGTATTTTTTTTAACCCCTTCAGCCCTATTGTACTATGCATTCTGTATTAAGAATGCTATTATTTTCCCTTATAACATAAGGGAAAATAATAATGATCGGGTCCCCAGCCCGATCGTCTCCTAGCAACCATGCGTGAAAATCGCACCGCATCCGCACATGCTTGCGATTTTCACGCAGCCCCATTTACTTCTATGGGGCCTGCGTTGCGTGGAAAACGCACAAAGAGGAGCATGCTGTGATTTTCACGCAACGCACAAGTGATGCGTGAAAATCACCGCTCATGTGCACAGCCCCATAGAAATGAATGGGTCCGGATTCAGTGCGGGTGCAATGCGTTCACCTCACAGCATTGCACCCGCGTGGAAATCTCGCCCGTCTGAAAGGGGCCTTAGGATGATGCCCTATCCTAATAACCTGCAAACACTGGGTAACATGCGGCTGCCGTTTTACATCAAAGTAGGCAGCATTACATAATGGTTCAGTACCAGCTGCACAGTGCCAACTATTCAGAAGGACTTTTCTTTCCTTAATGACATTATAATGAATACTTTTTAAACATTATGTAACGTTTGATTGCGCATTCTGTAACGGTTTCCCAATCCAGATTGGTTGTCTCTAGCTGTGTTATACTTTTTCATAATAACTCATCATTTTGTCTAATTAGCACCTGCCCTGCAGACATATTTCTGTGGAGCACATCAAGTACATGATAGCAGATGGCCTATTTGCTAATGAATGAAAATTTATTTTGTTGCTTGAATGGGAGATTTTCTTTAGAAATATAGAAAGGTGCACCTTTTAAAAATAAATATTGTTAAAAAGAAGTCTCCTAAAGAAATTAATTCAATTATTAATAAAATCATAGAAGAATATTATTTTTACCATCAAATGTAGGGATTAGGATGGGCACAAAAGGCCACAGTTTTTGAAAGCTGTTTATGAGAGAGCAATTTAAGAAATGAAAACTGAGCTATGATTGGTTGCTGTGGACAAAAAGGCAATTTTGAAAAAATGGGGGTCACTGGGGAAGATTTATCAAACTAGTAACTGAATACTGTGGCTCGTCAAGTCCCCAATGCACTTGGAGATCCACACTCTGTAAGGCCTCATGCACGCGACCGCTGTTTGGGTCCGCATCCGAGCCGCCATTTTGGTGGCTCAGATGCGAACCCATTCATTTCAATGGGACCGCAAAAGATGCGGACAGCACTCTGTGTGCTGTCCGCATCTGTGGCTCCGTTCTGCGGCCCCGCTAAAAAAAATTACACGTTCCTATTCTTGTCCGCGCTTTGCAGACAAAAATAGGCATTTATATTGCCGCCACCCGTTCCGTTCATTGCGGAAGGCAACACGGGCGCCTTCTGTTTTTTGCAATCCGCGGTTAGCGGACCGCAAAAAAAAGGCAGAGTCGTGTGCATGAGGCCTAACACAAATCTGTCTCTAATGTGTAATTGGAACAAACACTTTCATATATCTTTCTTGCTTCTTTATTTCATATACAAAACGTCTAAAATTGCTTTACAATAATAGTAACATAAAAACCGTATTCCGTATAATATTTCAGATGTCCTTGATCATAAGTCGACATTCTCATTCATTCCCTGTGCACTCCGCTCAGTGTCTTCAGGGAACTTCAAGCACCCGCTATGAGACATTTAGAAGGCAGACCCCTTTTTCTCAAGCGTCAAGCACACCCTCTCTCTCAAGCGTGGATGACACTTGAGAAAGAGGGCATGCCCTCTGAATGTTGCATCGCGGGGGATTGAAGCTCCCTGTTGCTGGTTAGAATATGCCCCGAGATGTAGACGCCGAGCGGAGTCCATGGGGAATCATTACTTGGATCAAGGAACTAAGTAATTGGATTCCAGCCCACCCGCCTTTTCTTGCAAGGTGCACTAATATAAAGGATGAAGCCTTGTTACAATAGGTTGAAAGGAAGGAAATCCGGCACTCAAAATTGATAAAGTCGTAGGTTCCTTTATTTGGTCATGCGATGTATCAGGTACAGAGGTACAGAATGATGAATAACCAGTGAAGCCCTTGTCAGTCTACGCGTTTCAAACGACAACGTTCTTAGAATAAGAACGTTGTCCTTTGAAACGCCTAGACTGACAAAGGCATCACTGGTTATTAACCATTCTGTACCTCTGTACCTGATACAACTTGGATCAAGGAAGTCTGAAAAATCATACAGACTAAGGCCTCTTTCACACGGGCATCACGTGTGAGGACTGGACAAGATGCAGGTGCGTTGCGGAAAAATGCACGATTTTTCCACGCAAGTGCAAAGCGTCTTAATGCGTTTTGCACACGCGTGAAAAAAATCGTCATGTTTGGTACCCAGACCCGAACCCGGACTTCTTCACAGAAGTTCGGGTTTGGGATCGGTGTTGTGCAAATTTTATTATTTTCCCTTATAACATGGTTATAAGGGAAAATAATAGCATTCTGAATACAGAATGCTAAGTAAATTAGGGATAGAGGGGTTAAAAAAAGAATTTAAATTAAACTCACCTCATCGACTTGTTTGCGCAGCCCGGCTTCTCTTCTTTCTTCTTCTTTGAGGACCTGGGAGAAAAGGACCTTTGGTGACGTCACTGCGCTCATCACATGGTCCATCACCATGACCATGTGATGGACCATGTGATGAGCGCAGTGAAAGTCACCAAAGGTCCTTTTCTCCCAGGTCCTCAAAGAAGAAGAAAGAAGAGAAGCCGGGCTGCGCAAACAAGTTGATGAGGTGAGTTTAATTTAAATTCTTTTTTTAACCCCTCTATCCCTAATTTACTTAGCATTCTGTATTAAGAATGCTATTATTTTCCCTTATAACCATGCTATAAGGGAAAATAATAAAGGTCGGGTACCCATCCCGATCGTCACCTAGCAACCATGCAAGAAAATCGCACCGCATCCGCACTTGCTTGCGGATGCTTGCGATTTTCACGCAGTCCCATTCACTTCTAAGGGTCCTGCGTTGCGTGAAAAACACACAATATAGAGCATGCTGTGATTTTCACACAACGCACAAGTGATGCGTGAAAATCACCGCTCATGTGCACAGCCCCATAGAAATGAATGGGTCCGGATTCAGTGAGGGTGCAATGCGTTCACCTCACGCATTGCACCCACGCCGAAAACTCGCCCGTGTGAAAGGGGCCTAAGGGCTCTTTCACAGGAACGGATGCCGTAAGGGTAATCCGCTGCGTGAAAGAGTGCCAAACCCCGCTCCGGACAGCAGAGAAACAGAGCATTTACATGATTGATATAGCTCTATGCCTCTCTGTGATCTTTGTACTACAAAATCACAGTGAGATAAAGTTGTCACTATGATTTTATATGAAAACCGACCAAAAGGAGTGGGTCAATAAAGTACAAAAACACTTATAATACTGAGGTAGTCAAAAAATAACATAATTTTATTAGAAAATCACAACAGGACATGATTGACACAACTCGCAAAAGACATTTAACACAGGTCACAATACATGAACGTATTAAAAACCAAGAGGACCGATGGTGGACTGCTGGTATATATTAATAAAGTGTAAGTGCAGTAATCCTGATTGGTCATCAGTAAAAAGGTGTATTACACCTAACCACTATGGCTACAAACTACATAATACGACCCATATGCATATATTGTACAACAGATACCAAAATTTGGGGGTGAAAATACACACCACAAAGGCTAGCTGAGGCAATGAGTTGCCTAAAAATATAATAGGCACATAGAAAATACTGACCAACCAACTTTAGTATACCACACAGGAACACCACCGGTCCGCTCCCCAATGCACGTTTCGCGTTTAGCTTTTTCAAGGGGTACTGGCTAATGTGGTGAGAATGGTCTCTTAAATAGGTGGATCAGCTATGCCATATTTACTGATAGGTTAACATTAATTAACTTACTAGTGTCATTGGCTGGCCTGTCATCCATCTGTTTTAACTCACCTGGATTATATCAAGTGGTGAGTGCTCGTTATATATCGTCCGACACTCTGCCATGAACGCCGCGCTCGAAGCCACGCCCAGCCGGTCCGGAGGAGGAGAGTCGCGCAATTACTGCGCGACGATTGTCATCCAGGGGCGGCGGGCGGGTGTGAGGTTTTGGCCGATTCTGCAGACGGATCATGTTCTTGACTCAGTGCTCACCTCGACTCCCACACTGGTGGCTCAACGCACTAAAATTCTTAATGACATTTTGGTATCCAGCCACTATGTCCCACCAAAATCTCAAGACAATTTTGTCTCAGACCAGGGGACCAGGGGATGGGGGTCGATATCCTGTGGGCACTGTAGTATCTGTAAGGCTATGATTAAGACTGACTCTTTTCGTGATTCATCTGGTAAAAATGTGTATAAGATTGTACATTTCATTATTTGCAGCACCACGGGTGTTATATATTAAACGACATGCCCATGTGGATTAATCTACATAGGCATGACGACATGTGAATTGCGTACACGGATTCAGGAACATCAAAGTGATATACGCACTGCATCTAAAATTGGTGATCACGACAGAGACAGGATAGTGAAACTTAAACCAGTTGCGCGACACTTCCGTTTGAAACATAATCGATGGCAGGACCTGAAGGTCCGTGGCATCGATAGAGTGAATTTGGGCTCCCGGGGTGGTGACCTCTTTAGACGTCTAGAACAGGTTGAAAGTAAATGGATAATTAAACTCCAGACTCAGGTACCATATGGGCTTAATGACAAGGTACCCTTCGCCTCCTTTCTGTGAGTAGCTCCTCCTTGAATCTCCTTGCTGTGTCCAGGTCTTTTTATGTTTTATGTGATTATGATGGTAGTGTGAGGTTGAATCTCTAGTGGGCTATGGATTATGCGAGAGGTTAATTAATTTGTATGTGTGTATAGCATCCGGGTTCGGCACATATAGTGTGTCTTGTATGAGACTATAGAGGTGTGCAAGGATTGCGTGGGCTTCATAATTAGATCATGGGGAGATTTGATGGTTAGTGTACATAAGTAATTGGCAGGGGGACATAATGGCAATATGTGTATATTTACAATTAGGTAATTATGAAGAGTTGAACTCACTTGTACCACAGCAATTTTGACGTGGTGAATTTCACTTATATGGATGTGATTTAATTTAGATTTTTTTGTTCATTATGAATTTTTCAAGGGGGAACCCTCTCACAACTTTATTTTAATGTGTATGTGTTTTTTTTTTGTTTTTTTTTTACTCTAAAGGAGGTCAGAGAGTGGTGCACTGTGACCTCATGCTAGACTACACGTTGGTACAGAGCTGCAAGAGGAGTGCACCGGATCTCCAGAGTGCCGTTGCCTTCCGGAGCAGGAGAGAGAAGTTTTATTTATTTTTGTCTGATCTAAGGTCTGATTCATGAGATGGATGGAGGGAGAGGGGTGCCATGACTTTGGGGCCTAATCTGTGGTCTGATAGATGGAGGGAGGTGTTATAGGCGCCATTACTTTGGGATCTGATCTGAGATATGATTGATGGAGGGGGGAGTGTTATAGGGGCCATAATCTTGGGGTCTGCTCTTAGGTCTGATTGATTGAGGGGCTGTTATATAGGGGCCATGACTTTGGGGTCTGATCTGTGGTCTGATTAAAAAGATGGAGGAGGGGGTGTTATAGGGGCAACAAATTTGGGGTCTGATCTGAGGTGTGATTTAAAGGGGTTCTCTGGGCTTTAAGAAAATGAAAATACTTAAATATTACTTTATTATAAATATATTCCCAAACACTTTTCATTGGTTATGTGTAAAGTATAAGAAAAAGAACTGGATCGCACATCCTCAATACTATGCTTTTATCTAATAACTGCTTCTCAGCATAATTGACATCGCTTCTCAACGCAATTTATCGTATACTTACCCCTATGCTGCATGCTATACATCAGGCATTAGTATACAATTTGATCAAAAAGCATAGGCCAATTAGATGAAAGCATAGTATTGTGCGATCCAGTTCTTTTTCTTATATTTTACACCTTTCATTAGTTATAGCGGCTCTTTTTATCTAGGAAGCAATCATTAGGAGAAAGAAAATGGCTGCCATCCTATCTGTACTCAGAAAACCTGTCCTAATCACATAGCATGACGAGTTACTTCAGAACACTGAGCTAAATAGCTGCCTCATCATCCTCTCTGCTCTACTTGTCAGGGATTATGATCCTGAATATAGCTGATAAGATCTTCAGCTGAATCTCTGTGGGAATGGAGTTCATGAGGAGACATGAAGTACAGAGAGGATGGACAGGACAGCTGGTGAGTCAGAGACTATCATTGGCACTGGTGTATGGCCAGGAAGGGGTTTAAATAGAGCACCGTCCCAGGATCAGAACCTTAGAGGTCCACGACTCTGAGCTCCATTAAACAAAAACACTAGTATACAGTAATAGAGCAGCTGAGCTAAAGAGACCACTGCTAATCTCCCCCAGAACATGCCTGCTGCGGGATGCTAAAAAAATGCTGTCGTGTCACCAGGGGTCGTGGCTTAGATGGCGCCACGGTAGCCCGGACAGGTAAGTATGTTACAGTCCTAATGTAAAATCTGTAACAGTACCCCTTCTACAGTGTGTGCCGTTTGTTATTACCAGTGTCTTCTTATATAGCGTGGGGGGGGGGGGGAAGGTAGTAGATCTTTGACCAAAGATGTCTGCGCATGTTGGTCTGAACCAAATGGAGAAGAAAAGGAAAGTGAACAACTGAAATCCGTGGAGACGTCATCTGTGAGTCACTATGTTAGAAGGTAGAGTCACTCTAAATTGATTCTCGTGGGGTGGGTGTGCGCTGTGTACATGTCCATCACATTCAAATGAAAGGGTCTGGGTTGCAATACCAAGTACAGTCACCATACAATGTACAGCTCTGTGCTTGGTAAGCTATAAGGAGGCCACAGTGCTCACCAGTGCATTATGGCCTCTTCACAGCGGATCTGTGAGGATAGTTTATAAATATTCTACTCCCAGAAACCCCTTTAAAGGGATTCTGTCACTAGTATTTCACTTACTGAGCTGTTAACATGACCACATCAGTCTCCATGATTTATATTACAATATACTAGTATTACTGCCCTGTGTCTTGTAATTTGTCTATAAAATCGCTTTTTATTAATATGCAAATTACCTAAATAAGGAGCCCAAGGGTCTGTCCCTCTGTCTGTTGGAGCCCAGCCGCGCCCCTTCTCCTTGAGCCCAGCACCGCCCCACTGCTAATTTATTCACTCCTCATCGCCGACCTCATATGCCTGGTGCGCCGTAATCTCGCGCATGCACTGTGGATATTTTATCAAGAGACCACGGCACTCTATAAATATTTTAGTTGCCTATTTTATTTCATATCTTTTGTATATATATGTCTTTTCTTTTGTATATCCATCCAAAAGTAATAGCTACTGCCCAGTGGCTATTACTTTTGGATGGATATACAAAAGAAAAGATATATATAGATATAGATATATATATATATATATATATATATATATACAAAAGATATGAAATAAAATAAGCAACTAAAATATTTATAGAGTGCCGTGGTCTCTTGATAAAATTTGCATGTACCCCTACCACTGAGCACCTCCCAACCGCCAACAAGGAGTGCCGCTGAACCCCCTATTTCCTGCACTGGGGATAGACCTGTCAGCGCACGCGCGATGTCCTGGCATCGGCCTCACAGAACACATTGCGCATGTGCTGACTGGTCTTTGCACGGCGCATTCGCGAGATTACGGTGCACCAGGCATATGAGGTCGGCGATGAGGAGTGAATAAATTAACAGTGTGGTAGTGAGATATAGGGTATGTTCACACAGCAGATTTTTTCATTGCCGTGTACCCTCAGTATTTTGCCACAGATTTCTACATTTATTGCAGATTTATCTCCAATGGCCATGTTTCCCATGACAAGAATAGACAAGTCAATTGTCTATTGTTTTCTACAATATGGATTTCAAATCTGATGAAAAAATTCACAGCATGCATTCATTAGACCATATGTATTTTGTGGTCCTCAAAACTCAGATCTGCAAAAAATACAGATGACATCCGTGTTGTATGCATTTTTTTGGCAGATCTATTTTAACAATGCTTATCCTTGTCCGCAAAACGGCGGTTGTGGCTAAAATCACAGTATATTCTAGGCTTGCTCAATTCTCTATTTTAACCATTTATGCAAGGCCCCACACACACAACCGTATCCATTTTGTGGTTCGCAAACAGCATAGCTGCAAAATATGATACCGACCGTGTGCATTCTGCCATTTTCTCACACCCATCAGTAGAAATGGCTATTTTTCTCCTGCAAAATAGACAAGAATAGGACATGTTCTATAATTTGCGGAATGGCCACACAGATGTGGACAGAATACGGATGACATTCGTATGCTGTCAGGATTTTTTCCGGACCCATAGAAACCAACCAAATGGACCAAAACTATGGTCGTGTGCATGAGGACTAATTAAAAGGAAAAGAAGGAAACAATAGTGCTCCAACCTGCAGAATAACTTTCCATCATTGCGTGAAATTCAGACGGTCCACAGTGCTTGAGAACCTCCCTCTGGAGCTCACTTCCAATCATGCGTCGCTGGCCAGACTTAAACATCTTTGTAGAGGTGTCTTCTGGTGTTGGAGAGTTGGACTGTAGTGTGGAGAAAGCAGGAAATGTCAAGTCAGAAACGTTGCCTGCTGTCTGAGCATTTGGAGCAATATAATTTCCCGGGCATAGTGTAATAGTAAATGTAGCATTATCAGCTGTAATTACACGGCATTCCTGTCCTTAATCAGGCCCAGGTCCCTGGCTCTCTCTTCCGGAGCTTATATCACTTGCTAGTAATTTAAGGAATCCCTGCAATGGGCACGCTTGTAGACTTAGTGGCGGGAGGTGAAACACAGTCACAGGCACTATTTATTCCAGCCCTATAATGTTTATGTAACATCTCTAGCTCCACAAATTCACATTAAATATGTTCCTCTCCCACTTTCTGATTCACCAAGTTCACGGCTGTATTTCGGGAGATACAATAAAGTTGTTATGTGTCAGAGGTTCTGGCACTGTGTAGGTACCCTTTATGTCCTTTGATTTCTCTTCTGTTTCAGGAAATTGTAAAAAGGCAAAAGTGAAATAACACATTTATCTTTAGTGTTAGTATTCCGTTTTCGGTAAGTAAATGGAGAGAACTCAATACTCCTACATGTAGTAATTACTTCTGTAATGTGGCCAGTTTCCTTCCTCCCGCCATGCTGATCTTTTTAATTTTCTGTTAAAGGGCTTGTCCCACTAAAAAATCTTCTACATTTTGTCTACATTTTTCAAAAGAGCATCTGGATCTGAATACTTTTATAGTTGATTGTAATTAAAAATGTATTATAGCTATTGAGTTATGAAATGAAATCCACTTGTGTAGCGCCACCTGCTGTTTGGTCTTTTTCTAATTTCTCTGTCCACCTCAGTGAGTTGGACGCACATGCTCAGTGCCATCCTTTAGCTGCCATCGCCTGCAGCAAAAGGACACTTCCACTGAGCTGGCAGCTTGAAATAAATCTAGCAGAACAATTGGAGCAATGATGCAGACATCTCTGGATCCTTGCGAGGTACAGGGCTGGTTCTTACTTTGATAGAACGAGGTTGTGATTTCTTTTTTTCTTTTACATCAATCATGGAATAACCATTTTTATTTTATTGCTGGGCTTGATTATAGTCAGCGGTGGTTGGGTGAGTTCCTTGGGATTGATAAAGTGGTACGAGGAGTTGGGGCGTAGGTAAGAACCGTCCGAGAAGCCCACTAGGATGTTGCTTTCCTTCAGTGTCATCCCAGGAGTCCAGAGGGCGTACACAAGTAAGAGAAGCTACTGTATATGAGGAGGCATGCAGACCACTGTGGCCGTCTAAAAAGTTTAAAGTGACTATTCAGGCTGGTTAAGCCAAGTTATGAAACGTTAAAAGAATTGCACCCTTTTGAAGAGTGAATTCCAGTAAACAACCCATTCCACAGTTAACAGTCTTGTGGAAAACGTATTCAATATATAGGTCAAGATTATTGTGCTCTGCCGCAGCTTTACATCTCAACGTATCCAAGGGCCAATGACATTAGGACAGGCTCATCTACAAGATTACCACATAAAAATGACGCCCATGAAGGAGTCAACAATAGCAGACATAGCAGCTTATATGAGATCATTAAAAGTTAGTGACAAGAGACGGGACGAGAGACAGAGTGTGCAATGGAAAGATTATGTAGAAAGTAATGGAAAAGGATGCCAATGACCAAGAGATGGTAACTCACCTTCAAACTCGATGCTACTGACAGCTGTGTCCAAGTGGGGCCGAAATCCAAAAAGTGTATAGTGTCCCATGTGTGGTCCCTGCAGTCTTACACAATCTGCAGGGACTGTGCCATTAGCCTGTTCATTTAGCCTAATGTGAGTCATACGAGAGAGAAGGCATCATTCAGGAATAATTAGAATTACCTTAGATTTTTGCCATGACGGAAGTCCAAGAGACTGCTGCAGGGCTTGTACCTTATTATTGTACCTGGACCAACTCTGAATTAAATGAATTTCATCCATCTATAAAAAAGAAATATAGATTGAATGAAACAATTAACGCTGGGAAAACATGATAAA
This sequence comes from Bufo gargarizans, assembly GCF_014858855.1. NCBI lineage: Eukaryota > Metazoa > Chordata > Amphibia > Anura > Bufonidae > Bufo > Bufo gargarizans. Next base: position 140,061,153 of record NC_058080.1, on the reverse strand, counting down.
TGTATTGATGTATTTTACATAGCTTATGTGATGGAATTTCAAATTTGAATTTTAATGTCCCATTCACCAATTTGTTACAGTGTTATGCAATCTTTAAGCCACACATCCAAATCCTAACCTCCACCTGCCACTTTCAACGCAAGAACATCTCTCGTATTCCCTCCTTCCTTAACCTGGAGTCCAGTCAAGGGCTGGTGCACTCCCTCATAGTCTCCCAACTAGACTACTGCAACACTCTCCTCTGTGGCCTCCCATCCAGCACTCTCGCACCCCTCCAATCTATACTAAACTCTGCTGCCCAGTTAATCCACCTCTCCCCTCATTTCTCCTCACTGCCTCCCCACTGCCCAGCAAATTAAGTTTAAAATACTAACAACTACATATAAGGCCGTCCACAACCCGTCCCCTCTGTACATCTATGACCTGCTTTCCAGATACATCCCCACAAGTAATCTCCCATCCTTACTCCTCCTTGGTTCTCCTCTTGTCTGTTCCTCACACAGTCGTCCACAAGATTTCTCATATGCATACTAATTCATAAATTACTAATTCATAGATTTCTCATATGCATACTAATTCTCATATCCCATACTAATTCATAAATTTCAACATGATATCACTAATATGTGCCTGGACCTCCTTAAAGACAGGGAGGGGTATGAGGTACTGCAGAACAATCCTACTGCTCTTTACTTGGGTAAACTCAAAAACATCTTGAACACGGGTCTACAGAATAAGGTCATTAGCACCACTGAATACACATTTCTATTACCAGTGAAACCCTTGGTCGCTACTTTCTATGGCCTACCCAAAGTACACAAGGGTACCTCCCCTTTAAAAGGCCGTCCTATTGTGTCAGGCGTCAACTGCCTGACACAAAATAGTGGCATTTATCTGGACCAGATTCTGAGGGAGTTCGTCGTGTCCCTCCCCGCATACACGAGGGACACGATGGACTTCCTCAATAAAATTAATACCTTGAATCTGGATCCGGCATGCATCCTCGGCAGCATAGACGTCGAGGCTCTGTATAGCTCTATACCACATGAGCATGGGTTAAGGGCTGTGGATCACTATCTCAAAACCAGAGGGACTCACTGTTCTTTGCATAATGTTTTCATCCGTGAACTCTTGACGTTCACTCTTAACCACAACTACTTTCTGTTCAATGCACGGTTTTACCACCAGCTCAGGGGGACGGCGATGGGCAGTCCCTGTGCTCCGTCATACGCCAACCTCTTCCTGGGCTGGTGGGAGGACACGCAGGTTTTTCCGGACCACATCGTCTGGTGGGCTGACTACATCCAATTTTGGACCAGATTTATAGACGATGTGTTTATAGTCTGGAAGGGTGATCCCCTCAGCTTTAAACGGTTTGTCACAGACCTTAACGCTAATAGTATTGGTCTTAAATTCACCTGTGAATGGGATTATGAATCCATTACCTTCCTAGATGTAAGGGTCACTAAGGTGGGTGACAGTCTTCTAACAAATATCTATCGTAAGAGTACGGCCACCAACTCTCTTCTCCATTGGAGCAGCTATCACCCCGCCCCTCTCAGACGAGGTATACCCAAGGGGCAATACTTAAGAGTGAGGAGAAACTGCTCTAATGACTCCTCCTTTTTTCAGGAGGCCGGGAAGCTTCAAGATAGATTTTTGGCAAGGGGGTATCCGAGGGATATTCTGCGGGAGGCTTTTCAGAAAGCATCCACTAGACCACGGACTGAACTCCTGGTACCTAGAAGACGTACCTCTGATGATCCTCAACCGGCACGTATCATCGCCAATTTCGATGCCGCCAACCGTGAAACCAGAGAAATCCTACAGAAATACTGGCCGATCCTACAAATGGATGCTGATATTTCAGATATCATAAGCAAATATCCGTCGGTCTCTTATAGGCGAGGTAGGAGCCTTAGGGACCGTCTGGTTCACAGCCATTTTTCACCACCTCAGAAGGCTGGCTCTTGGCTCAACCGGAAACCCATCGGTATATTCAAATGCGGTCGGTGCAAGGCCTGCCAATATGTTCGAACCACCAAGTCTGTCACCTGTTCGGTCACTGGTCAAACGTTCCAGGTCCGGGACTTTGTTAATTGTCTATCCAGTGGGCTGGTTTACCTCTGCCAGTGCCCATGCCCTATGGATTATGTTGGCAAGACGATACGTGAGTTCAGGAGAAGAATCCTGGAACACGTTAATGACGTCATCAAAAAAGAGCCCACACCCGTGGCTACTCATGTAAATGACTGTCATGGTGGTGATCCCTCTTGCCTTCGCTTCACTGTCCTTGAACTGATATCCCCCTCTCCAAGAGGCGGTGATTTGGACAGACGTATCCTACAGAAGGAGAGCGAGTGGATTTATAGATTTCGCTCCCAATCACCCCGAGGACTTAACGAGCGCTTGACTTTTTCTTGCTTTCTATAACTGCTCATTCTCTCTCATTGCCTTATGACATGAATGGTGACCTCCATTCTGTCATTAACTTCCCCTTGCTTCACTGATCTGGCCTTGTTAGTGGGGTATCCCCTATCAGGTGGCCATCCCCCCTGCAATTCTGACCTCAGTAATATCTTTAATTCCCTGGCGTATAGCCTGGGTACGTAAAGTACCCGAACGTTACATTTAATGGGATGTCTATTCACAGTGACATACCCTGTATGGGGCTTCCTTGTTATCCTGAAGGGAGCTCTCTGTATATATCTTCTTTGTACGTCAGTAGTTATATACATGTACAGTAACAGCTCTGTGTGCATCTTTTCTGGCACAGAAACTCCTCATGCCCCACCCTATACATGTCCCCTACTTTTGCCCATTACTTGCAACCCTTGCGACCTGGCCCAACCGGACCACAGACTATCCCCCATCATGTATGTGTACTGTTTGACCATTCATACATGTTCAGCCCACTGTCATCATATAACTCTGGCGCATCATCATCTGGTAGTCATCAGCGGCAATATGCGTGTCAAGCTGACACGCACACACCGCACTTCCGGTATGATGGTGACTATATTTACGTCATTTCCGGTATGCGGTCCACGCTGACACGCATACCGGCGTGCGGGCTAAGCACACATGCTGGCTGATAACAAACTACGTAGGTTAGCATGGGGCACCTTCATCTATACATGTTTTGCCTACTGTCTCCATATACCAGGACAGCCTCGTTTTCGGCGCATCATCAACTGGTCGACATCAGCGGTAGTATGCGTGTCAAGCTGACACGCATACACCGCACTTCCGGTTTGATGGTGAATACATGTACGTCACTTCCGGTGTGCGGTCCACGTTGACACGCATACCGGCGTGCGGGCCAAGCACACATGCTGGCCGATTACAAACTACATAGGACAGCATGGGGCACCTCCATCTTGTATCCACCAGGTCATGACATCTACACAACCTCATTAATGAGCATGCCTCCCCCTGGCACGCCCTACTCTTTCGGCCACACCTTAATTAATTAGATATCCACCTGTGTATGGGCTTTGGGGGGTTAAAAGGGAGGGCTAAACTGAGGATCACCACCTCAGACCCATTATTCCACACCACTGACCACACCATGTAAGTAGCAGACAATGTCTCTTTACTATCTGTAATGTATGTCTAGCCCTGAGTGTATGTTGAGGTACATACAATATAAAAAATTTTTTTTTTAGGTATCCTCTGGGTGGGTAACCCGGCATCCTGGGTGACTAAACTGGGGCACGCATATCTTTCGTGCTGCACTTCAGTCAGGTGCATATGCTCTTATCTATGAGCCTCCTCAGGAACGACCTTGTTTGCAATATATTATTGCCAACCTCAGTGTGTATGTTGGTAGTCGAGTTCACTCACCACGCTGCCAAAAACGTATGTAAACTGCCATTTGGCAATCGTTTCATTACTGTGGGTCTGCAGTGTCATAAAGGATTGTCTATTCCTGTTATATATGCACGCACGCATCACTGAACTGGGGCGGCCATAACCATTGGCAATGGTCCCATTATCTTTGCATACCTACTACACGTAACCCCCTGATGAACCCTCCGTTTGGGTGAAACGCGTCGGGGTTTGTAGGTCATCTATAATTATCTTAATATATCTATACCCAATTGTGCGTTTTGTTAGTATATTTTATCTTCTAGGTGGGCCCTGTACCTCCTGGTTACGCCATGAGGGCAGTATACAGTGGACACCTTTGTAACCTATCCTTTCCTATCTGTGCTTGTTTTCCATGTTAGACACCACGTATATCGTCCCACTCCATCACTCACCTCACCAGGGATAATTAGGAGTTGGAGTTCAGGTACGGGGACAGGGCGCCCCCACCATCAGGAGACGTCCCTGGGCAGAGGACCAGATCAGGGAATCAGTGCTAGGGATAACTTTCCCCGGCCTCCCGCCTGTGTATACCTGTATCTTAGGTATCCATATTCTGGCCTCTACATGGATCATTTGCATAGAACTGTTTTGTCTGTATATATGTAAATTCTGAACTTACCTATTAAATTTAGTTACTTAATGGATAAACAGGGTACTCTTGCTGGACTAACTGTTGATACATATTGATACCCCGTCTTAGTATAAGCTCGCTATCTGTATTGCTGGACTTTTACATTTTTGTTTTTGCTATGGCTACATTCCTAACGGGAACTATCTTTACTGATGATCTGCTGAATGAAGCAAGGGATGTCTTTTCGGATAGGGGCGTCCCCACACTTGACCAGTCAGCATCAAGCAAGCAGGTGTTTAGTGATCTATACACCTATTATAAAGACAATATCAAATCCTGGTGGGAGATAAAGTCACTTGAGAGCTATCTTGAGCAAAAAATTGTCCCACGGGGACTCCGTATCCGTATACGGCCTGCTGACAGAATCTCCTCACCAGGATTCTTGACTAAATGGGAAGAGACCCTGACTCATAATTCTTTGTCCCTCATGAAGTTACTATTGGACGAAGAGAGAGTATTATTTGAAAACACCTCCAAGAAATTGAAGGAACAAATAGATACGGCTCTTAAACTGAAGGAAGACCCAGACTTTTCCAGAAGGGAGGCATCCCTACAATCAGCTGTTGTGAGGTTCCAATCACTCATAAAGGAACGCAAGCACAAACAATTTGTGCGAGATTTAGGCGACTTTAGAGAAAATCGGGCATATACTGCTACACAGAATCAGCCGTCTGAATCTGAATTCTCATCTTCGGACGTGGATACTTCCGATACTGATTCTCGACCTAAACCACGATACGCACCCTCGAATCGCGGTCGCTCTGACCCCAGACGACAAGGTGGTCGGCGATGGTCAGGACAAGGCAGATATCGAGGCAGGGGCGGAAGCTATCGGGGTCATGGGCATCAACACCCTCCCCCCGAATACCAGCCGTCCCCTCCCTCTGGCCTCTCTCAAAACATCCCATCCCAGCAGCCGCAAGCTCTCGCTGCCTGTGCCTCTTCCTCATCCTCTTCCTCTTTTTTAGAGAAAGGAGGGATGCCTTATTCACTTCGAAAAAATCGCTGAGTAAAGAGCCTGCAGATGACCTCCAAGTCATTAATCTCTCTGCCCGTACACTCTGTGCTGAGGAGATGGGGGTCCTCGGGCGGGGACTGTCGTTCGTACCCACCACGGACTTCAGTACCTTTGCCTGGACCAAGGACCTCCATCTCTTCTGCAGAAGGCTAAAATGGCACAAGTTCTTTAAGAACTCCAACAGGGACACGTGCCTAAGATTGGGCCTGGAAGAGACTGACTATGAGGGTCTGCAGGACCTTGTGGATCTCAACAGTGAGCACAATAGCATCCCGGGCACAGGCCCGTTCACCAAGCTACGGCCCAAAAGCAGTAGAATGCCGCCTCCACTGAGTTCAGAACATATTGACATCTTCCTCCAGCTGGTCACACGAGATCTTGACCAGCTGGGGCATGTGAGACCCAGGTCCTTCAATCTCTCAGTGTCAGAGATGGAGGCACTTAGGTCACTGGAAAGGGATAGCACGATCGTGATCAAGCCATCAGACAAGGGTGGCAACCTTGTCATCCTTGACTCCCCATTATATAAAAATATGTGCCTGGACCTCCTTAAAGACAGGGAGGGGTATGAGGTACTGCAGAACAATCCTACTGCTCTTTACTTGGGTAAACTCAAAAACATCTTGAACACGGGTCTACAGAATAAGGTCATTAGCACCACTGAATACACATTTCTATTACCAGTGAAACCCTTGGTCGCTACTTTCTATGGCCTACCCAAAGTACACAAGGGTACCTCCCCTTTAAAAGGCCGTCCTATTGTGTCAGGCGTCAACTGCCTGACACAAAATAGTGGCATTTATCTGGACCAGATTCTGAGGGAGTTCGTCGTGTCCCTCCCCGCATACACGAGGGACACGATGGACTTCCTCAATAAAATTAATACCTTGAATCTGGATCCGGCATGCATCCTCGGCAGCATAGACGTCGAGGCTCTGTATAGCTCTATACCACATGAGCATGGGTTAAGGGCTGTGGATCACTATCTCAAAACCAGAGGGACTCACTGTTCTTTGCATAATGTTTTCATCCGTGAACTCTTGACGTTCACTCTTAACCACAACTACTTTCTGTTCAATGCACGGTTTTACCACCAGCTCAGGGGGACGGCGATGGGCAGTCCCTGTGCTCCGTCATACGCCAACCTCTTCCTGGGCTGGTGGGAGGACACGCAGGTTTTTCCGGACCACATCGTCTGGTGGGCTGACTACATCCAATTTTGGACCAGATTTATAGACGATGTGTTTATAGTCTGGAAGGGTGATCCCCTCAGCTTTAAACGGTTTGTCACAGACCTTAACGCTAATAGTATTGGTCTTAAATTCACCTGTGAATGGGATTATGAATCCATTACCTTCCTAGATGTAAGGGTCACTAAGGTGGGTGACAGTCTTCTAACAAATATCTATCGTAAGAGTACGGCCACCAACTCTCTTCTCCATTGGAGCAGCTATCACCCCGCCCCTCTCAGACGAGGTATACCCAAGGGGCAATACTTAAGAGTGAGGAGAAACTGCTCTAATGACTCCTCCTTTTTTCAGGAGGCCGGGAAGCTTCAAGATAGATTTTTGGCAAGGGGGTATCCGAGGGATATTCTGCGGGAGGCTTTTCAGAAAGCATCCACTAGACCACGGACTGAACTCCTGGTACCTAGAAGACGTACCTCTGATGATCCTCAACCGGCACGTATCATCGCCAATTTCGATGCCGCCAACCGTGAAACCAGAGAAATCCTACAGAAATACTGGCCGATCCTACAAATGGATGCTGATATTTCAGATATCATAAGCAAATATCCGTCGGTCTCTTATAGGCGAGGTAGGAGCCTTAGGGACCGTCTGGTTCACAGCCATTTTTCACCACCTCAGAAGGCTGGCTCTTGGCTCAACCGGAAACCCATCGGTATATTCAAATGCGGTCGGTGCAAGGCCTGCCAATATGTTCGAACCACCAAGTCTGTCACCTGTTCGGTCACTGGTCAAACGTTCCAGGTCCGGGACTTTGTTAATTGTCTATCCAGTGGGCTGGTTTACCTCTGCCAGTGCCCATGCCCTATGGATTATGTTGGCAAGACGATACGTGAGTTCAGGAGAAGAATCCTGGAACACGTTAATGACGTCATCAAAAAAGAGCCCACACCCGTGGCTACTCATGTAAATGACTGTCATGGTGGTGATCCCTCTTGCCTTCGCTTCACTGTCCTTGAACTGATATCCCCCTCTCCAAGAGGCGGTGATTTGGACAGACGTATCCTACAGAAGGAGAGCAAGTGGATTTATAGATTTCGCTCCCAATCACCCCGAGGACTTAACGAGCGCTTGACTTTTTCTTGCTTTCTATAACTGCTCATTCTCTCTCATTGCCTTATGACATGAATGGTGACCTCCATTCTGTCATTAACTTCCCCTTGCTTCACTGATCTGGCCTTGTTAGTGGGGTATCCCCTATCAGGTGGCCATCCCCCCTGCAATTCTGACCTCAGTAATATCTTTAATTCCCTGGCGTATAGCCTGGGTACGTAAAGTACCCGAACGTTACATTTAATGGGATGTCTATTCACAGTGACATACCCTGTATGGGGCTTCCTTGTTATCCTGAAGGGAGCTCTCTGTATATATCTTCTTTGTACGTCAGTAGTTATATACATGTACAGTAACAGCTCTGTGTGCATCTTTTCTGGCACAGAAACTCCTCATGCCCCACCCTATACATGTCCCCTACTTTTGCCCATTACTTGCAACCCTTGCGACCTGGCCCAACCGGACCACAGACTATCCCCCATCATGTATGTGTACTGTTTGACCATTCATACATGTTCAGCCCACTGTCATCATATAACTCTGGCGCATCATCATCTGGTAGTCATCAGCGGCAATATGCGTGTCAAGCTGACACGCACACACCGCACTTCCGGTATGATGGTGACTATATTTACGTCATTTCCGGTATGCGGTCCACGCTGACACGCATACCGGCGTGCGGGCTAAGCACACATGCTGGCTGATAACAAACTACGTAGGTTAGCATGGGGCACCTTCATCTATACATGTTTTGCCTACTGTCTCCATATACCAGGACAGCCTCGTTTTCGGCGCATCATCAACTGGTCGACATCAGCGGTAGTATGCGTGTCAAGCTGACACGCATACACCGCACTTCCGGTTTGATGGTGAATACATGTACGTCACTTCCGGTGTGCGGTCCACGTTGACACGCATACCGGCGTGCGGGCCAAGCACACATGCTGGCCGATTACAAACTACATAGGACAGCATGGGGCACCTCCATCTTGTATCCACCAGGTCATGACATCTACACAACCTCATTAATGAGCATGCCTCCCCCTGGCACGCCCTACTCTTTCGGCCACACCTTAATTAATTAGATATCCACCTGTGTATGGGCTTTGGGGGGTTAAAAGGGAGGGCTAAACTGAGGATCACCACCTCAGACCCATTATTCCACACCACTGACCACACCATGTAAGTAGCAGACAATGTCTCTTTACTATCTGTAATGTATGTCTAGCCCTGAGTGTATGTTGAGGTACATACAATATAAAAAATTTTTTTTTTAGGTATCCTCTGGGTGGGTAACCCGGCATCCTGGGTGACTAAACTGGGGCACGCATATCTTTCGTGCTGCACTTCAGTCAGGTGCATATGCTCTTATCTATGAGCCTCCTCAGGAACGACCTTGTTTGCAATATATTATTGCCAACCTCAGTGTGTATGTTGGTAGTCGAGTTCACTCACCACGCTGCCAAAAACGTATGTAAACTGCCATTTGGCAATCGTTTCATTACTGTGGGTCTGCAGTGTCATAAAGGATTGTCTATTCCTGTTATATATGCACGCACGCATCACTGAACTGGGGCGGCCATAACCATTGGCAATGGTCCCATTATCTTTGCATACCTACTACACGTAACCCCCTGATGAACCCTCCGTTTGGGTGAAACGCGTCGGGGTTTGTAGGTCATCTATAATTATCTTAATATATCTATACCCAATTGTGCGTTTTGTTAGTATATTTTATCTTCTAGGTGGGCCCTGTACCTCCTGGTTACGCCATGAGGGCAGTATACAGTGGACACCTTTGTAACCTATCCTTTCCTATCTGTGCTTGTTTTCCATGTTAGACACCACGTATATCGTCCCACTCCATCACTCACCTCACCAGGGATAATTAGGAGTTGGAGTTCAGGTACGGGGACAGGGCGCCCCCACCATCAGGAGACGTCCCTGGGCAGAGGACCAGATCAGGGAATCAGTGCTAGGGATAACTTTCCCCGGCCTCCCGCCTGTGTATACCTGTATCTTAGGTATCCATATTCTGGCCTCTACATGGATCATTTGCATAGAACTGTTTTGTCTGTATATATGTAAATTCTGAACTTACCTATTAAATTTAGTTACTTAATGGATAAACAGGGTACTCTTGCTGGACTAACTGTTGATATCACTGATAGCCTGATCGTCTTTAAACCATTAGTGGGTTGTGCAGGATAAAAAAAACAGTCCTGTTTCCTTCCAAAATCACCCCACATCGTTCCACAGGTTGTGTGCAGTATTGCAGCTCAACCAAATTCACTTTAATGGAGCTGAGTTGTGATTCCAGACACAACCCATGGACAGATGTGCTTCTGTTTCAGGAACCAATTTTTCTAATCCTGGACGACCCCTTTACCCTCTTAGCGACCAATGAACTTACATGTTTGTTATTGACTGCTAAGGAATGTATGGAGCAGACTGATTAACAAAGCAAGGTGAAGTGACTATGCGGTCAATCAAGAAGGGTGCTCAGAGTAGCTTGTGTCCTTAGTGCACTTAACTGCTCGTTTGACTATGAATTAAACTATTACATCTCCAGTATGAAGTAACAGATAAGTGAATGGATTTAGAAGGGAAGAGCACCTCAGTCGGCATGAGGAGACTTATAGGCGATACATGCTCCTCTGGAATTCTGGGAAGAAAGGGATCCAAATAAGCTCTTAACAAGCTCTGCCTCTAATACAAGTAGATGTAAGGCAGCTATTCTATTAGTCAATGTTTAACCCTTTAAATAGGCCTTGGGACATGACTCGGTTATTAAATAAGCCAGCATCTCATCTGCAGACAGCTGTTTCTGGTTTACTGGGTGAGAGGCCTAAGTCAGGATTTGGGGGATACTATCTCTCTTTGGGAAGAGCGCCTTAATTGGTGTGAGGAGACTTATAGGCCATACGTGCTCCTCTGGAATTCTGGGAAGAAAGTGATGCAATTGAGCAATTAACCTTATATGACTATGTAAATGGTAAAAAAGAGTTACTATTTTCTTCAAGGCACAGAGGAAAAAAAACAAAAAACATCACCCCCAAAACTTAGTTGTCACTTAAGGGGTAAATGCAATTTCCAGGATTTTGATATGAATGGCCTATGCTCAGAATAGGCCATCAGTATCTGATCAGTGGCTGTCCTATAATTGCTGATCAGCTGTTCTGCAGTAGCTCCAGAGTCAGAACTACACAGTCCCGTCTGTTGTGTGGTTACTTCAATGGGAGCATCAATGCAATAACCAGCTCCCAGGGGTGTGGGATGTTGGACAGCATGAAATAATCCCTGCCGATCAGATATAGATGGCCTACCCTGCGTATAGTCCATCAACATTATAATCCCAGAGAAACCCTTTAAGAACCTGGCGTGTCCATGCGTTACATAGAAAGAGCATTTATTTCAATGGGTACAATCTTATATTTAATTTCCCTTTGGATGGAGCTGCAAAGAAATCAGACACTAGCTTCCAGGTTCCCCCACATATTAAAGCTAATTGTTGGGTAGAACATCAGTGGGACATCCTGTGATCAGCTTATTCCCAGAAACATAATTAAAAAAAAAGAGATTTTCCCAAGAATAACTTTTAAAGGGGTTTTGCAGGACTCGACTGTTGCAGGATCAGTGTTTTGAGTGCTCGGGCAAGATTGCGGCCTCGGCTTTAAGCCTGTGATGTAATGTGTTCATTGGTCACATGGCCTTCCTGCAGCTCAGACCCATTCAAGTGAATGGGAACAAGCTGCAATACCAAGCATAGTCATTATAAAATGTAAGGCACTGTGCTTGCCTGAGCACCATGAGAACCAACAGCTGAATTATGAAGGTTCTGTTGAGCTGCATAACCAATCAATTCAAATAAAACCCTAAATGCTCATGTTGGCACGGTTCTGTCTGCATTTTGGGTACACCTAGGCTGTGCTGCAGCCAAAACGTATGAACTCAGCACTTGAGCTATTAAAATTTTGGACCCTCCCTACTAGGGATGAGCGATTCGACTTTGGGTGAAACCACTTGGAACCGAACCCGAGTTCGGGAAATGTTTTTTTACAGTCTAAGGCCGCATGCACACGGCCGTTGTGCGGCCGTTCCGTGCATTGGGAACCGCAATTGCGGTCCCCAATGCACAGGCAACATCCGTGCAGCAGGGCGGACCCATTCAACTTGAATGGGTCCGTGGTCTGTCCACACCGCAAAAAAAAAAATGACATGTCATATTAATTTGTGGTGCCGAACAACGGAAAGAAACACCACGGAAGCACTCCGTAGTGCTTCCGGTGTTCCGTTCTGTGACTCTGTTCCGCATCTCCGGAATTACGGACCCATTCAAGTGGCCGCAATACGACCACTTGAATGAGGCCTAAATCATGAGGCCTAAATCAATTTCTGAAGCCAATACATTTCGGAGCCAATACATTCTAATTAGAGATGAGCAAATTTCATATTTTGAAATTAGTTTGCGATTCGTTTACTGGTAAAAGCAGAGTTGTTTTATGGATTCCGTTACCACGGAGTCCTCTCCTGCATAACGGAAACGGGACGGATCCGTTATGCAGCCCATAGACTTCTATTATGACAGAATGAATAACGGAATGCCTCTAAAGGTATTCCGTTATGCATTCCGTCATGGAATTGCATTATGGTCCGTGGTAACAGAATCCAAAACGCAAGTCTGCTTTTACCAGTAAACAAATCGCAAACAAATTTCATAAGCGGAAATTCACTCATCTCCAATTCCAATACTGTATGGAGCGCTCTCTCCGTACAGTATTGAAAAAAAGTTTTATGCGAATCGACTTTGGATGTTTTATCCGAAGTCGATTCGCTCATCCCTACTCACTACCATGGAATCATGTCTATCAGTGCCGGCACCTTTTGCTTTTTTATGCTGTTGTATACATGTGAGACTTTTTTTTTTTACTCTGTAAAACTATAGCATGAATGGACATGAGCTACGAGAAACCATACCGTATTATAGTCCACCAAAGGTTACCTTTGCATGAACTAGGGGGCTGCAGAGGTCTGGGGGCAACTATGCAATAGAAAACCACATGCTTTAAAGACCTTTAATGACCACCCTTATTCACACATCGGAATCTTTAATTAAAGATGTGTCTGCTATTTCCACCACTTCCTGAATTCCACTTATATATGACAAAGTAGCCTGGGCTGAGACAAGGAAGAATGTTTATAGGGTGCGTTTTAACAAATGCCATTATTATTGATGGAGCTTTCAACAAAATTGCCCATTAAGAGTCAGTAGAGGCTAACTACAGAACTGGGGTGAGATTTACTTGTTCATCTATCAATGTGACCTTCTGGTGAAAATGTGTTTTTATTATTATTGTGCATTTATTTAAATGGTCTAGCATTGTGATATGTTCTCCTAGTGTTTGGTTTAGTAAAGGGAATTTGTCACCTTATTTTTCACTGATTAAATAGCTGTACTGAACAGAATGTATTTTTAAATGTTTATACTACAACATAATTTGTAAAAGTAACATCATTTGAACATACATGAAAAACTAAATATAGTCATTAAGTAAATGCCAAAAGCAGAGTCACATAATAGTACAGTACAAAACACGTAATCACAGTCATTATTTTCTAATATTATGTATGTGCCGTACACATTAGTTGTATTCTGTGGACTCACAGGCCAGCATATTTTTTTTATAACATAACTAACTTAATAACGTCACCAAAAACATTTAATATAAAAACTTGATACAAACTATAGGTTATTTTATGAGTATAGATTTCCTGCCCATTACATTTTATGTTTTGCAGTACTTAAAATGTGTGGCAAATGTATAAACAGCTAAAATATGTATGCAGATTGAAAGGGTTTGCTGAGATTTTACAATTGATGACCTATCCTCAGGATAGGGCATCAGTATCTGATCGGTGGGTGTCTGACACCTGGGACCCCCACCAATCAGCTGTTTGAGAAGTAACCGACGTTCCTGTGAGCGCCGCAGCCTCCCCATGCTAACCAAGCACAGCACCGTCCATTGTATAGCAGCTGTGCTTGGTATCGCAGCTCAGCCCCATTCACTTCTATGGGGATAAGCTGCTTCTAGGCTGCGTGACTGATGAATGTGACATCACTCGGCCTAGGCAAAGCAGCAAGAGGGCAGCGAGTACGCAGTAGTTCTCGAAAAACTAATTGGCGAGTCTCCCAGGTATTGGACCCCCACCGATCAGATACTGATGACCTATCCTGAGTGCGGGTCCACAATTCCGGATCCGGGCAGCACATTGTGCTGCCCCATAGAAATGAATGGGTCTGCAATTCCGTTCCGCAAAATGCGAAACGAAATTGGGGACGTGTGAATGGACCCTTACAATTTTTTTTATTAGGTGGAAGACATTTGAATTAAATACAAAACTGTAGTAATAAAAAAAAAAAAAAAAAAGTTGCCCTCAGCATTTACCTCTTCAAGACATAGGGCGTGTACGCCCTTATGTCCTGGTACTTAAGGACAGAGGGCGTACCTGTAAGCCCTGTGTATTTCTGATCACCGCCACGCAGCGGGCGGTGATCGGAAGCCCGTACCTGCTCAAATCATTGAGCAGGCACTTCGGCTAAATGCCCGGGGCCCATGTCGGCGATCGCCGCAAACCGCAGGTCAATTCAAACCTGTGGTTTGCGGCTTTTATCTATTGCGGTGGTGGCGTGTGGCGGTGCCATCGGGTCCCCATGCGGCTGTGGGGGGGACCCGATGGCATGGAAGGCAGCGCGATGTTTAAGGAAGGCATCGCACTGCCTTCCGGTGACGAGCCTGTGAGACCCAGCCCCCTGGATCTCACAGGCCCCGGCATCTGTATGAGTAATACACAGTATTACTCATACAGCCAATGCATTCCAATACAGAAGTATTGGAATGCATTGCAAAGTCCCAAAGTGGGACAAAAAATAAAGTGAAAAAATAAGTTGAAAAATTAAAGTTTTCCCCCCCAAAAATTAAGTTTCAAGTAAAAATAAACAAAAACATAATTCTCCCCAAATAAAGTAAAAAAAAAATGGTAAAAAATAGGGGGGGGGGGGGAGTATACATATTAGGTATCGCCGTGTTCGTATCGACCGGCTCTATAAATATATCACATGACCTAACTCCTCAGATGAACACAGTAAAAAATTAAAAATAAAAACTGTGCTAAATAAACCATTTTTTGTCACCTTACATCACAAAAAGTGTAATAGCAAGCGATCAAAAAGTCACGCGCACCCCAAAATAGTGCCAATAAAACCGTCATCTCATCCCGCCAAAATCATACCCTACCCAAGGTAATCGCCGAGAAACTGAAAAAATTATGTCTCTCAGACTATGGAAACACCAAAACATTATTTTTTTTGCTTCAAAAAAGAAATTATTGTGTAAAACTTACATAAATAAAAAAAAGTATACATATTAGGTATCGCCGCGTCCGTGACAACCTGGTCTATAAAAATACCACATGATCTAACCCAGGGATCAGCAACCTCCGGCACTCCAGCTGTGGTGAAACTACGACTCCCAGCATGCTCCATTCACTTCTCTGGGAGTTCAGAGAACAGCCATGGAGGTGTACATGCTGGGAGTTGTAGTTTCAACACAGCTGGAGTGCCGAAGGTTGCTGATCCCTGATCTAACCTGTCAGATGAATGTTGTAAATAACAAAAAATAAAAACGGTGCCAAAACAGCTATTTCTTGTTATCTTGCCTCACAAGTGTAATATAGAGCAACCAAAAATCATTGTACCCTAAACTAGTACCAAAAAAACTTACCCGTAGTTTCTAAAATGGGGTCACTTTTATGGAGTTTCTACTCTAGGGGTGCATCAGGGGGGCTTCAAATGGGACATGGTGTAAAAAAAAACAGTCCAGCAAAATCTGCCTTCCAAAAACCGTATGGCATTGCTTTCCTTCTGCGCCCTGCCATGTGCCCGTACAGCGATTTACCACCACATATGAGGTGTTTCTGTAAACTACAGAATCAGGGCAATAAATATTGACTTTTGTTTGGCTGTTAACACTTGCTTTGTAACTGGAAAAAAATTATTAAAATGGAAAATCTGCCAAAAAAGTGAAATTTTCAAATTGTATCTCTATTTTCCATTAATTCTTGTGGAACACCTAAAGGGTTAACGATGTTTGTAAAATCAGTTTTGAATACCTTGAGAGGTGTAGTTTCTAAAATGGGGTCACTTTTATGGAGTTTCTACTCTAGGGGTGCATCAGGGGGGCTTCAAATGGGACATGGTGTCAAAAAAACCAGTCCAGCAAAACCTGCCTTCCAGAAACAGTATGGCATTGCTTTCCTTCTGCGCCCTGCCGTGTGCCCGTACAGCGGTTTACCGCCACATATGGGGTGTTTTTGTAAACTACAGAATCAGGGCGATAAATATTGAGTCTGGTTTGGCTGTTAACCCTTGCTTTGTAACTGGAAAAAAAAATATTAAAATGGAAAATCTGCCAAAAAAGTGAAATTTTGAAATTATATCTCTATTTTCCATTAATTCTTGTGGAACACCTAAAGGGTTAACAAAGTTTCTAAAATCAGTTTTGAATACCTTGAGAGGTGTAGTTTCTAGAATGGGGTCATTTTTGGGTGGTTTCTATTATATAATACTCACAAAGTGACTTCAGACCTGAACTCGTCCCTAAAAATTGGGTTTTTGAAAATCTGTTAAAAATTTCAAGATTTGCTTCCAAACTTCTAAGCCTTGTAACATCTCCCAAATATTAAATATCATTCCCAAAATGATGCAAACATGAAGTAGACATATGGGGAATGTAAAGTAATAACTATATTTGGAGGTATTACTATGTATTATAGAAGTAGAGAAATTGAAACTTGGAAATTAGCAATTTTTTTAAAAAAAATTGGGTAAAATTGGTATTTTATTATTTAAAAAAAAGGGTTTTTTTTACTTCATTTTACCACTGTCATGAGGTACAATATGTGACGAAAAAACGATCTCAGAACGGCCTAGATAAGTCAAAGTGTTTTAAAGTTATCACCACTTAAAGTGACACTGGTCATATTTGCAAAAAATAGCCTGGTCCTAAGGTGAAATAAGGCTGTGTCCTTAAGGGGTTAAATACTTTTTCCAACTTCTTTGTTAGGAAAAGTGGAAGAGGTGCTTCAAAAATATGGCGCTCATTCTAGAAACCATTTTTCTCAATTTATTTACACCAGACAACTAATATAAATGCACTGATAAATATTTTCCATTCAACTTTAAATCACTGCTTCTCCTTGTGTAAGATATTACAAAAAAAGCCTGCTTACAGTCACCACTAGGGGGAGCTCAGTGCATAGGAATTTATATAGTTACTATTGTCTGCAGTGGAAACTGTAATCATTTCTTTACACTGAGCTCTACCTAATGGCAGCTGAATAAAAATGCTGTATTTTAATTTCAGGAACAGAAGAAGTTTAGTGATGAGCTCTCCTGTCCCAGGCCTTGTAACAGCTGCATGCCCTACCTCCATGGAAGGTACAGCACTGAACCCAAAGGCTCAGATTTGGACTTGCTGTTTGCCCTCAGCAGATCGTATTTACACAGCACGATCTGCTGTCGGGAAATTTGTGTTTGCTCAAACGATCCAATTACCCAATGAACGAGTGCTTCACTCGTCCATCGGTTAATCGGCAGTACATTTACACCGCCAGATCTATGCGATTCTTGGCCTGTGTAAAGGGTCCTTTAGAGGCAAATGTGAAAACTGACTTTGGGATCAATAATTAGTTCAGACAGTGACATAGATAATTAGAAAAACACCAACAAAAACGTAAAAAGAATGTTCAAAATGAAAATGCAAACAGGTTATTTTCTGATGATACATTGACTGATGCCCGTGGGTGCACCCCTCTAGATGTGTGATCACTGTCTCATCACAGAAAAGTGCATTGGGGCACATACTATACACCCACCCATCTTGTTTTTGAGACCATTGTCTCCTACACTAGGGTAGCCCACTTCTTTCTACCACCTCTCATCATGCAAGGCTGTAATGTCTCCTCAGTTCTCTTCTTACTTGCTGCTGATGACATTGTTCTTCTCAGTCACCGCAGCAATATGAGAGAGGAGGTGACCACAGCATTAAATGGGTTTCTTAACCTCAAGACGTTATGACTTAAAATAAGAAAAGGAGAAGAGATATTCACCTTACCAATCCTCTGGCTCTTCCATGCCAATCCTTCCCGAACTGTGTTTACCGGGCTCCAGCAATGGTATGGGGTGTCAATACCACTGAAGCCAATCACTGGCTGTAGCTTTGATATATTGACATCACCAAGGTAATTGCTGTGGACAGTGATTGGCTGCAGAGGTCAAATGTCAAGACAACACAACCAGAGAAGCTGCGGCATGGAAGAGGCAGAGGATTGGCAAGGTGACCATTACATTATCACTTGTTTGTGAAAAATTTGGTTGAAAAACCATTTTACAGGTAATCTGCTATGTTGAACATGCTGTCAAAGCTGCAGGCAGCATGTTATAGAGCAGGAGGAGCTGAGCAGATTGATACGGTAGTTTTGTGGGAAAAGATTCAGTAAAACTTGTAAATTATACATTTAAACTCCTCCTCATTCCGGGCTTTGAAGTCCAGGGGGCGGTCCTATCAGTGATTGACAGCCTGCCCTTTATGACTGTGTATACAGAGAGAGCTGTCAATCACTGATAGGACCGCCTCCTGGACTTCAAAGCCTGGAATGAGGAGGAGTTTAAATGTATAAATTACCAGTTTTACTGAATCTTTTCCCCTAAAACTATATATCTGCTCAGCTTCTCCTGCTCTATAACATACTTTAAGCAAGGGAAATATGACTAAATCTGACGACATAGAAGACCCTTTCTAGTGAAAATACAATAGTTAAAAGTTAATAGGTTAGGACTAGTTGCATATAAAATATTTAAATTTATCTCCTTAGTGACCACCCATACGTGTTTTTACGGCGGTCACTAAGGGGCCTTAGGCTGGGCCACCGTTTTTTTACGGCAGCCTAGTCTAAGAGCTGCACGGGTCCTCACATGAGAGCCACGGCCCTGCTTTTATAGCCCGGACCAGCAGGAGTGCCGATCCGGGCTGTTTAACACTTTACATGCCGCGGGTAATGGCGTCCGCCTCATGTAAAGTGCTGACAGAGGGAGAAGACTCTCTGGGGCAGCCTGCTGGTCAATGTCAGAATAGCATTGCCATTAAAATGCAACGCACTATAGGAATAGTGCATCGCATTTTAAAAGCAATCAATATACTGTCTGTTATAGTCCACTTGTGGGACTATTAAGTGGTAAAAAAATAAAAAAAATAACATTTAATAATTAAAAAAATTCCATTAAAAAAATAAGCTTTTCAATGAAAGAAATTGCAAAAAAAAAATCTCCCCCATATGTTTGGTATTACCGTGTCCATAATAACCCGGACTACATAAATAAGATTGCTGATTTATTCTTAGTTGCCACCAAAAAAGCTTAATAACAAGTGATCAAAAAGCGTAATTTACTCCAAAATGATACCAATAAAAAATACAAGTCGTCCAGCAAAAATCAAAACAGGCTGGTCAATAAGAGGTTATAATATATCTTCATCCCCTATTTTGCCTTCACAGTTCTGCTTAAAGGGATTCTGTCAGCCAGATTTTCGCTACAGAGCTTTTCATATCATCATATCAGTCCCCTTGATCTAGAGAAAAATATTCTAGTCTTACTCCCACATGTCTTTTAATTTTTGCTAGAAAGATTTTATTTGTATGCTAATTACCTTCATAAGGAACTCAAGGGGTTGTTCCTCCGGCCATTGGAGCCCAGCCGCGCCCCTTATCTTGGACCCCAGCGCTGCCCTGCTGTTAATTATTCACTCCTCTCCTTCCCCCCCCCCCCCAGTGCGCCATAATCTCGCGCATGCACCCTTGATCCACACGTCTGGACCCGCGCAGTGTCCTGGCAGCAGCCTCATGCAGGGTAATCGCGTGTGCGCCAGCTGTCTGCGCACTTCGCTCAACCCGGACACAGGACACTGCGAGGCCTGGACGTGTGGATCAAGGGCACATGCGTGAGATTACAGCGCACTGGCAAAAAAAGAAAGCAGAGGAGTGAATAATTAACAGTGGGGCGGCGCTGAGCTCCAAGATAAGGGGCGCGGCTGGGCTCCAACGGCCATAGGGACAGCCCTTTGGGCTCCTTATGAAGGTAATTATCATACGAATAAAAGCAATTTTTAGCAAAAATGAAAAGACATGTGGGGGTAAGACTAGTATAAAAAAAAAAAAAAAAAGACCAATATCACTGAAAAACCAATAATGTCCAAACTCTTGCAAGAAAAAATAGGGATATCACTGAAGGCAAAAATCTAAAACGTAACTTTTATTAAATACAATAAAATCTTATAACTTGGATCCATAAAGGCCCTATATACCGCAATAAGCTATTACCAAAAACAACATAGGATCAAGCAGTAGGATGAGTACTCAAGGAGACTGTGTGAAAAATTATATGAGACTGTCCCTGATCTCACCCTCCAAACTGCTCAGCCCGGGGACGCACCTTAGTGGTAGATGCTCCCCGTCCTCGTGCCTAGGACTGCACTTTCCTTATCATGTCCTTGGCCTATCCTTCGGACACTGTTTATTATACCTAAGTCCAGCCAGTCCCAAAATGGTCAGTCCCGACGCGTTTCCTCCTCCAGATGGACAGAGGATTCCTCAGGGGATTAAACAGCAAAAAACAATAAGATACAATGGAACCAGATCCACAAATAGTTAATCATACCATGTGTCATTATAAGGCCACCAGTAGAGGATAGCAGATAATAAGGTCATCCTACCATTATGCTGGGTGTTGCCAGATGAGTCATATACTCACAGACTGGATCAACAGATGTGGTTCCTGGGGCAGATGTGGTTCATGGTATGATTAACTATTTGTGGATCTGGTTCCATTGTATCTTATTGTTTTTTGCCGTTTAACTTTTCGTTCTAATCCCCTGAGGAATCCTCTGTCCATCCGGAGGAGGAAACGCGTCGGGACTGACTATTTAGGTGTGCATTCTGGGATTTTTGCCTTCAGCGGTAAGACTAGTATATTTTTATCTAGATCAAGGGGACTGATATGATGATATGAAAAGCTCTGTAG
The DNA here is from genome assembly GCF_014858855.1 of Bufo gargarizans. Taxonomy (NCBI): domain Eukaryota; kingdom Metazoa; phylum Chordata; class Amphibia; order Anura; family Bufonidae; genus Bufo; species Bufo gargarizans. The sequence goes on along the minus strand of NC_058080.1, from coordinate 140,040,199 downwards.
TGAAAATCTGGCTGACAGAATCCCTTTAAGTGCTGGATGTATTTCCTACATACACAGGAAATATAAAGTATCATAGCAGGAAAATATAACACCATTATTAATACGCTTTTACTTCTTATACTGCAGATCATTCTGATTCTGTTCCCTGCGATATACTATAATGATCCATTACACTAAAGTCTTTTAATGCTTTTTTGACTTTCCTTCTTCCCCCAGGAGAGCCTGTTATAACCAGCTCTGACTGCTTCAATTGTACATGATAAATCTGGATTTCTTACTGTACACCATTAGTCTTAAGAACAGAGAGTGGGGACTATTCAGGATCATGGACGTTCAGTTGTTAGTATGAATTATGAACTGGAGAGGAGCGGCCTCCGGGTAGGAGCATATGGATGGCTCTGTGTTATGTCCTTTCTAACTGCCTCACTTATTCATCTAGCCGTCCTTCACACGTGATACTGTATATATCTTTTCTTAAACATTTAAGGTGAAATAAGTAAATAATTCTACTAACACTTAGCTCAGATCAGGCCAAGATTAACAAATATAGCTCTAGGGAACATCCTGTGTCTATAAATTACTACGGTCACAAATTCTTAGGCTTTAAGTAAGCACCGCTTATAGCGATGATAAAAAAGTTCTGCAGATGCAAAATGTAAACCCTCATGCACACAACCGAGTCCATTTTGTGGTCTGCAAAACACAAATGTGCAAAATATGGATGCTGTCCGTGTGCATTTTGTTGCAGACTGATTGACTTAAATGAAACATGGGTCTGTTTAGTAAAAAACTGATGGATTTTCACACAAGTTGAATCCGTTTTTCTGCAATTGCATTTAGCGGCTTTGTTTTTATCATCAGAATTGTGTCCGTTTTTCATGGACATGAAGAAAAACTGAAGAATAACACTCAACAAGTGAAAAATGCATTGCATCCGGATGCCAGGGCTGATTAGGTGGTACATATACAGTTGCAAGAAAAAGTATGTGAACCATTTGGAATGATATGGATTTCTGCACAAATTGGTCATAAAATGTGATCTGATCTTCATCAGTCACAACAATAGACAATCCCAGTCTGCTTAAACTAATAACACACAAAGAATTAAATGTTGCCATGTTTTTATTGAACGCACCATGTAAACATTCACAGTGCAGGTGGAAAAAGTATGTAACCCCCTAGACTAATGACATCTCCAAGAGCTAATTGGAGTGAGGTGTCAGCCAACTGGAGTCCTTATGGCGTGGACGACATACTCGGTCATCAGATTGAATAGCCGGACATATGCTTGTTCATACTGACTGAGTTATCAATAAGTGAAGCGCTTCACTAAAGGTACCTGATAGCGGTAACCTGGAATCGACATTCCCATAGGAACAGGCACGTAGCCGACCCATTCCCAGCACTGGGGCTCCTGCTACCCTGAGACACGTGGGACGCCCAAGAAAGATTATCCAAAGTGTAACAAGTGTAACAAACTGAGCTACTGGGACCGCGAATATTCAATAACATCTCGCTACAAAGCAGCAGGTAAATACAGACCCGCTACGAGACTGCAGCGAAGCATTCCTAGAGTGTATAAAGCCATAGGTAAGCTTACATTCCAGCCATTCCACGTGGGACGCCACAAATGAAAGCGGAATCGTGTGTACCATATCTCTATACTGAAGGCTGACTAAACTACTTAAGCATCGATTATTTATTGCAAAATATCTAACTTACAGAACAACATGTTGATAATATGATTAAAAAGACATATCATATAAAAAAAAATTCACTGTAACGATCCATATGAATATAAAGACTGATACCTTGTGACCACTAGTCCCAAGACTTAGACCGGCTCATGTCTGGAGACATATGAACTATAGTGCACGATATATAGGAAGATTCCTAGGCCTTTTACCGATTATATGTGATCCTGCACCAAGGGGTTCTAAAACCCATTAGGCTGCGTGAATACCGCAATCAGTTGGATTTATTCCACTCGCAGATTATTGCTTGATATACTTGTTAGTTTATGTGGATTTTACCCTGCATTTTTATTCCAGATAGGAGGAAATAATTTTTCTAATTTTATTTATTTTATTTTATATTTTTATGTATTTGATATAGGATGCATTTTGGAAATACCATGCTTTGATAGGGATTCTTCTATCTTGCATTATAATAGTGTGTTATTGTTTATATTAAAATTCCAGTGACAAATTTGACCTATATGTGATTCCATCTATCAGAGTGCCCATCCACTTTTGCAAATGTAAGTGCATGATGGGCCCGGGGCTGTCTACCCGACTCGGGCCCTTCCCTCAATTTTAGTTTAGTTTTTTTTTTCCTATATGAAGAGGCTGTGGTGCTTTGTGAGCTATAAAGGCCTAGGCCATTTGACATCACACTTATCGTTACATGGCATAGGTGCAGCTCAGTTCCATCCGAATGATTGGGGTTGAGCTGCAATACCAAGCACAGTGCTATCAAATGACAGCACTGAGCAAAGAGGCTGTGACGCTTACTGGACATCGCGGTCTTCTCAAACAGCTTATTGGCAAGGGTGCCAGGAGTTAGACCCCCACCAATCTCATATTGATGACCTATCCTGAGGATAGGTCATCAATATATAAATCCCAGAGAACCCTTTTACCTTATGTTATCTGTAGTGTATGGAACTGCAAAAATACCCAGGAGCCATTGGTTCCTAAACAGAAAAATTTAGGAGCCAAATTTAAAATAAATGATAATAAAAAAAGACTTGGAGGAGAAGATAAGACGCAGCTCACAGTAGGGAGCCAGCACTACATACGTATAGTAGAATACAGCACCACATACCTCTTATTTCCAGTGACATCTTCTGTCATGTAGACCTTCTCTTTCTTCTTCTCCTGCATTTGACCCAGAACGCCATGACTAATTCTTTCAGCCTATCCTATAGTTCCTACCCAATAGCAACATCCCACACACTGCTCCCACAGTAGTAATTTCCCCCCAGACTGACTCCACAGAATTAATTTCCCCAACAGTAGTAATTTTCCCCCAGACTGCCCCCACAGTAGTAATTTTCCACTAGACTCCCCCACAGTAGTAATTTTCCCACACACTACCCCCACAGTATTAATTGTCTCCCACACTGCTCCCACAGTAGTAATTTTTCCCTACAGTAGTAATTTTCTGGGAGACTTCCCCCACAGTTGTAATTTTCACCCACACTGCCCCCATGTAGTAGTTTGAGCTCCACTGTCCCTTCAGTAATATCCTCCTGTGCTCTCCAGTAATGTCCCCCAAAGTTGGCACACAAAAAAAAAGAAGCTAATACTTACCAGTGTCCCAGACTTCTGGCGCTCACTCGTAGATGGTAGGCAGGCGCGCACACGTCACTGTTCTGCGTCCCCGGCACAGGCGCGCGATAACGTCATCATGCTCGCCTGCGCCGGGATTTTACTACCACATAGGCTTCAGGCCTACCAGGCCTGAAGCCTATAGCGGTGATCGGCGGGGTAGGGAACTATGCATTCCCGTGCCCCGCCGTAGTTTGTGGGCATTGGGGTCGGCGTTGGGGCCCCCCCAGCAATGCCGGACTCGGGGCTGCAGACCCAAACGCCCCAATTATAATCCGCCACTGGCGGGCACAGATGTGTTTTGATCAAAATATATTGGCTGAGAGTCTCAGATTTTATCATATCAAAGTGAGGGGGTTAGTCCATATATAATGCTTGTATCCATTGTGCTAGTGCATTATTTTCTGTGACAGATGCCAGGGCTGCATGAAAAACGCACCATATAGAACATGCTGTGATTTTTCCTAAACACAAATATGATGCGTGAAAAACGACGCTCATGTACACAGACCCAACTAAATGAAAGGCTCAGCAGAACGCACTACTCCATTCAGATGCATCCTGTAAAATAGGTGCATTAGACCTCATGCACACGAACGTATTTTGTTTCCGTGTCCGTTTAATTTTTTTTTCACGTGGTGTTTCTGTCCGTGCTCCCGCACATGTTCTATTTTTTTGCGGTGCAGATAGATCACAGACCCATTTAAGCTGAATGGGTCTCGATCCGTCTCGGCCGCCGCATGGACGTTGCCTGTGCATTGGGGACCGCATGAGGCCAGAGGGAGAAGTATAATGCCTTCCTTAACATTTCCTTATATTTAGCTTAGGCTGAAAAATCTGCCTCAAAAACTCAGGGTGAATTTACCCTCAGACATCTGTCACAGCCGTTTTTTACGAAGCCTTTCCTGGTGTCATACATTTGACAGAAGCCAATCACGCACTGTGAAAAGACCCTAAGCTATAAGTATATGATGGTATATGGTATACAATTGTGTCCCTATACCTGCAGCATACCGTATGTCTGATCATTCATTCATTGAAGTCCAAGCACGCCCTGATAGTCTGGCTCTGCAGCTTTCATGTCATGCTGGGACTTTTAGTTCCACAATAGCCTGCAGATCACTCCTGTACATAATATATTACCCTTTAGTATAAATATTAACATAACTTTTTTCTCTTGACTTCCTTAGTTACCGGTTAACAGCTCAATAAATAAAGTCCCCTCTAGAGAAGGACGATGCTGCTCGGTCTGGAATCTCCTTACATCCTGCGTGTGATACAAGAGAGATAAATCCTAACATTTCAGACCTAAAGTTTCCATGTAACCCAAGGCCTGCACTGAACTTTACATGTCATGTTACAGGCTGCTTCACACACTGAATGATCTGTGCTGTGTTATACATACACTAATCATACAGTCCACATTAATGCATATGGAAATGGATATTTCCTTTCCACTCCATAAATGCGTACAGACAGGATATGAAGAGACGTGCGGGGAGATACCATACCTGGCTGCTGTCAGTGTCTGCTTCATTATGACTGGTTACTATGGAGCTAGTAAACCATGTGCAATGCAGGACAGCCCATTGTCCCCGGACCTCCTCACAGAGGAATGCACCAAGCCACGCTTCTGCAATACCCATTCTCTACACTTGTAGATACATTTCAGGTCTTTACTACTTGCCCCCTCGGCAGGTTCATTTGGTACAAAAAATGTCCAGTCCTGCACTGCATAGAGGGTAGTTAGCTCTAGGCAGCAGTAGATACATGATTTGCAACTACTTAAAGGGTTTGTGGCATTACCACAACGTATCCCCTATACACAGGATAGCAGGATAAGTGGATGATCAGCGGGGTTGGACAACTGGGGCACCCACTGACTGTTAGTATCAGGGGTTCACCCATGGGGGGGGCGGAGTCTGGACCTCCCCCCTAGAAGCAGTCCGAGATAAGTGGGCGATGGCGGCGGCGGCAGCAGAGCCGTGGGAAATGAGCACTTCTATTGTGGAAGCGCTCATCTCTCTACATTCATCTGTATTGCCGTCCTCAGCTTCAAGTCCTCAGAAGCATGGAGGTAAGTATTAGTGCCATTTTTTTTTTTCTTGGCACAATGCTGTGGGGCACAGTATGGGCGCACTATATAGGGGCATTTTTCCAGGCACATTATAGGGGCACTATGGGGAAAGAAAGGACAGAAGCGCTATGGGGGCATCTACTGGGGGCACTAAGAAGGGTTCTTTTATACTGGCACATTATGGGTGACACCACGAGGGCATCTAATGGAGGCATTATATAGGGACATTTTATAGAGGCACATTATGGAAGCCAGTATAGGAATGGGGGGAGGAGCACTATGGGGGAATTTACTGGGCGTACTATATAGGGGCATTTTATACTAGTACACATTATGGGGGGCATTATGGGGAAGGGGGGAGATGAGCACTATCTGGGCATTTACTGGGGGCACTACATAGGGGCATTTTATATTGGCACATTATAGGGGGGACTATGGGGAAGGGGGGGGGGACACTATGGGGGCATTTACTGGGGCCCTTATACTGAATAGGGGTATTTTATACTGGAATACATTATGGGGGAACTATGGGGACATTAGCTCAACTGGGGACACTGAAAGGAGGTATTTTTTGTACAGGCACACATAATGGGGACATTTCTGTACTAGTTCACATTATTAGGAGCATTTTTTGCACTGGCACACATTATAAAAGGGAATTTTTTGTTCTGGCACTCATTTTCAGGGGGCCTTTTTTTGTACTAGCACACATTAGGGGGAGTTTTTCTACTGTCACATTATAAGGAGAATTATTACTACTGGGGGGATTCTGGTGACCATTATTACTGCTGGGGGACCATGGGGAACATGATTACTAGTATGGGCACTTGGGAGCATTATTGCTTCTGGGGCCCAGTGGGGACATTATTGATATTAGGGACACTATTACTACTAAGTGCACTCTTGCAGAGAAGCACTATTATTGTGGGGGGCACAGTATCAGGTTAGCACAATTATTTTTGGGGGATGTTATGTTTCAACTGTTAGTGCCACTATTTGCTGGGCACAGTTATTATTTAGTGCACTGTGTGCCAATAATTATTGAAGGGGGCACTATCTGTGTGGTACTAGTATTTTCAGAAGGACTGTTTCTGCAGTATAGTATTGGAGAGCACAGCGGGCACAGTATTGGGGGTGGCAGGATGAGGTGGTCAGAAGGTGGGAGGAGGATGGAAAAGTAGGAGACTAAGGCCCATTGCAGACGAGCGTGTCCAGATTAGGATCGCATGCGTTGCGTCTGCGTTCAGGGAAAATCGTGCGAGTAGGTGCGCAATAGCAGTCATCACGGCAGTCTGGTCTGATGAAGGAAATAGAACATCTACATCAAAGTATGTGGCATTGTATTACCATGTATGTTTTGTAGTGATGTATGTAATGATAGGAGGGAAGGGGTTAGGTTGAGAATTTGGCATGGGGATTGGTGAGGGGAGGGGCATTTCAATATTCATCTCAGGCAGCAGAAAGGCTAGGTGCAGCCCTGTGCTTTTAACACTGTCAGCGCAGCGCGGGGATCACTATGTGGCAGCCGGGCAACAAGCATGTTCTATGCAGGAGAGGAGATGCTGGTGAGGACAACCAATGGGGGGGCAGCAGGCCGCTGACAGGTGTCGGGGGGTGTGGGGATGACAGTAAGTCAGCAGGATCCAGGGGGGAAGGAGATGAGAGGAGCTTTTTGTCTGTAAGCCTGCTGTGGTATATTGTATAATGTATAGCAGGCGGTGCAACCAGGACAGACCTCCCCTCTCTGTATGATGTGTAGAGCCGGGCTCCTCCACCCGGACCTAAACACCTTAAATATTGTGTATCTCTTCCTCCAGTCCTCTTTTGGCGCCTTCAGGACTAGGAGGGAGGAAGCAAAGCTGCAACAGCTCCTGCCAGAGCCAGCTACGTGGTGGGCAGTGTGTGAAACAGAACTGGATGGTGATTTCTGTCACAGGGAGGGAAAAAATAATAGTTTGAGTACAGGAGCTTTACGTTGGGGCCCTGAGTATTAAAGGGGTTGTCTGAGTTATTTTTTTGTTCTTTGTATGTTTCTAACTAGGCAAATGTAACAGCTTTACCATGCACCTACTGCATCTTTAGTTGCTCCTTTCTCAGATTTCACTGAGGATCACATGACCCTGCTCTGATGATGTTCTGTGCACAAGCCTGAGAGATCAGATATGTGTCTGTACACGAGACGTCACTGTGCTGGCCACGCTCCCCCTTCACTGCTGTCTGCTCTCTCCCTGGATTCCTAACCCCTTCAGCTGCACAGACTCAGGGCTGAAGGTTTTACTGAGTAGCTGCAGGCAGTTAGGAGACAAATGCTGGGCACAGGAGCTGACAGAGGAGTTCTGCAGATCATTGCACAAGAACTGTCATGGTCATATTGTTATTTGACTGTGACGCGGTTGCCGTGCAGACTCGTTGCTGGTGGCAATGTGTAGTTTTTGGTTTGCATGTGCAATTCCCCTTTAAGGTGTGCCTCCTTGCTGTTTGGTGTGCTAGGGGTTAATCTAGCTAGTGGGGATTATGGTGTGTCCTGGGTGTGGCCGCTAGTTGTTCTACAGCCTTGTTTGGTGATGGAGCTCTGCTCCTTGCCTGGGTGATTCTGCCCAGTCCTTGAGGGCCAGCTTTTTGGACATAATTGTCTTTCCTTTTGTTTGCTCCTGGTTCCCTACCTCACTTGTTATTTGTTAGGTTAGGGTTTATGTTCAGGGTGTGTTGTACGTCTTCATGGTTGTTACATGTCTGGGCTGTTGTTGGTGTTTGTCCCTACATGTATGTTTGACGTTTGCCCTGTATGTTGAAGCTTGTTTGCAGCACTGCTTGGGGCTGCCATGCACTGTATGAGCATGGGGGGCTCTGGCAGAGTGTGGGTTGTTTGTACTGTGACCTGCTGTGTGTTCGGGCTCCTGTACTGATGCACGGGTTCCAGTTGTGGAGGCTTTGGCAGGTAAGTGAGTTGTCTTGTTGTTTTTACCAGCCGATCCTCTTGCTGTGAATGGTCTCTCTTTTTCCCTTTGTTGCTAGGCCTGTGGAGACTCTGGTTCATCTGTGTCTTGGATGAACTTGGTTGTCTCAGGTCCCTGTCTCCTAACCTCAGGGAAATTCAGGGATTTCAGGGTTCTGAGATTCCAGCGTATAGGCCCTCCTACCTTATGGGTCGGCTCATACAGTTAGAACAGGGCCAGATTTAGGGATGCTTTAGGAGGTGACCTGTTCCCTTATTCCAGCGTACTGGCCTAGCAGCTACCCTTTATCTTTTTACATTGTACAGTTTCCCATACTCCCCATTGTGACAAGAACAGTTAGGGGGAAGATCCTGTGTGTATCAGCAGTGTCCTTATACAGCTGGGACTTGTAGTCCTACACATACAACATGCTGCTGAGTCTCCCAGCAGGCCATGTCACTCAGGGCAGAACTTGTATTCACTCCCTTTGCAGAGCAGGGGGAAGGGCAGATATTGTTGTTATTGCAGGTAAACAAGGGGTCAAAAGAGAACCAGGGAAATGAGAAAATAGATATTGTTTTGCCGAAAACTTGCTTAGCTTAGTTATATATTGCTGACATCAGATTTACAGTGCTATATATACACACTCACCTAAAGAATTATTAGGAACACCTGTTCTATTTCTCATTAATGCGATTATCTAGTCACCCAATCACATGGCAGTTGCTTCAATGCATGTAGGGTTGTGGTCCTGGTCAAGACAATCTCCTGAACTCCAAACTGAATGTCAGAATGGGAAAGAAAGGTGGGCTACAACAGCAGAAGACCCCACCGGGTACCACTCATCTCCACTACAAATAGGAAAAAGAGGCTACAATTTGCACAAGCTCACCAAAATTGGACTGTTGAAGACTGGAAAAATGTTGCCTGGTCTGATGAGTCTCGATTTCTGTTGAGACATTCAAATGAGTCCGAATTTGGCGTAAACAGAATGAGAACATGTATCCATCATGCCTTGTTACCACTGTGCAGGCTGGTGGTGTTATGGTGTGGGGGATGTTTTCTGGGCACACTTTAGGCCCCTTAGTGACAATTGGCCATCGTTTAAATGCCACGGGCTACCTGAGCATTGTTTATGACCATTTCCATCCCTTCATGACCACCATGTACCCATCCTCTGATGGCTACTTCCAGCAGGATAATGCACCATGTCACAAAGCTCGAATCATTTCAAATTGGTTTCTTGAACATGACAATGAGTTCACTGTACTAAAATGGCCCCCACAGTCACCAGATCTCAACCCAATAGAGCATCTTTGGGATGTGGTGGAACGGGAGCTTCGTGCCCTGGATGTGCATCCCTCAAATCTCCATCAACTGCAAGATGCTATCCTATCAATATGGGCCAACGCTGCTATCAGCACCTTGTTGAATCAATGCCACTTAGAATTAAGGAAGTTCTGAAGGCAAAAGGGGGTCCAATTAGTATTAGTATGGTGTTCCTAATAATTCTTTAGGTGAGTGTATATTTTTTTATAACTCGGAGTACAGTGTATCTTTGTATGATGAGTGTGAGACTATTACCTTCATCCTCAACAATATAATTTCAGCTGCATGGTGTTTGTTGGGCGTGGCCTATTATATGTAGGAGGGGCTTATAATAATGGTCATGACCTGAAATTTTGGGCAGAGCGCTACACTCGTTGCCTTTATTCTTCCCAGGCCCCTCCTAAGTGAAATTTCTGGGTGCTCTCTTGATTAGTATTATCCCTCCTCCACCAAACTTTGTAGTCAGGCAGGTAACGTTCTCTTAGCATTCGCAAAACCCAGACTTAGGGCTCATGCAAACGAACGTATATTCTTTCCATGTCCGTTCTATATATTTTTTTCCGAACCATATGCGGAACAATTCACTTCAATGGGCTGCAAAAAAAAAAACTGAAGTTACTGTGTGTATTCCATTTCCGTTCCGCAAAAGAATAGAACATGCCCTATTATTGTCTGCATTACGGACAAGGATAGTATAGTTCTATGAAGGGCCAGCTGTTTCGTTCTGCAAAATACGGAATGCACACGGATGTCATCCGTATTTATTGCGGATCCGTTTTTTGCGGACCGCAAAATACATACGGTCATGTGCATGAGCCCTTAAAGACAGGCAGATGCAGAAGCATGATTCGTCACTCCACAGAAAACATTTCCACTGCTCCAGAGTGCAATGGCAACATGCTTTACACCACTCCATTGGACACTTGGCATTGTGCTAGGTGATGTAAGGTTTTCATGCATCTGCTTGGCGATGGAAAACCATGTCATGAAGCTACCGGCTGCTTTCTTCCAGAAATGGCACCACATCTACCCATGGGCTGTGCCTGATGTTACTGCTTAGCTCCACTGAAGTGAATGGGGCTGAGCTGCAATACCTCTAACAACCTGTGGACAGGTGTGGTGCTGTGTTATGGAGGCCATGTTTTTCTAAGCCTGGACAATCTCTCTAACGCCAGAAGAGGTTTGGAACTCCTCTGCAGTTATTGAGTCAGCAATGTGCTTGTGACTTTTATGCACTATGCACCCCAGAACTCAGGGGCAGATTGGCCATAAATCCTACAGGGAAATTTCCCTGTGGGCCAGTGGCTAGGGTTGGCCTCCCAATCCCTTCTCATGACCGCCAGCTGGGCATATAACGATCTGATGCTCTCAGTATTAATGCTAGGAGCATCAGATACTAATGTATCTGACCAGCAGCCACTCTCCTGAATTCACCTGTATCGTCATCCTCAGGACAGTGATACAGTTGAATACTGTGCTGAGGGTAGCAATTAGAGTTGAGCGAATCCTCGAAGTTGATGTAGTGCAATTCGATCCAAATTTCAGGAAAAATTCGATTTGCACCGAATCGGAATTTCTTCACGCTTCGTGGTAACGAATCACATTTTTTCCTAAAATGGCTGCTGCATGTGTGAGGACATTGAGCAAGGAACCCTGGGAAGGCGGGATCACCCATAATGCCATGCATGCAGCCAATCAGCAGCCAGCCAGCCCTGTCACAGCCCTATAAATAGCCTCAGCCATCTTGGATTCAGCCATTTTCCAGTGTACTTAGTGCAGGGAGAGACATCAGCAGGCACTAGGGACAGTGCTAGAAAAAACTTCATTGTGCTAAAAAATGATTTACAAGTTCAGGGAAAGATTATTCAAGGTGTAGGGAAAGGATAGGGAGGAATCCTTCCACAGCATTTATGTAGAACAGGGTTCAGTAAGGGAGGTTACAGCCTGAGTAATAGGAACAATCCTATTACACCTTTGTGCACTGACTGGGGATCCAAATTGCCATTATACAGCTCTGTAATTCCAGCAAACCGTTCTTGTTATTGGGGTGCAAGTGCTGTTTGATACAGACATTAACAGGGTTTATTACAAGGAAATATTTCTACGTCTTATTTGCCCTTGTGTGGTGCAGTTATATGTTCTGAAGCGTTTTTGGCTTGTGTTAGTGGGAAAAAAGGGCTTATTAGTTGTTGTGTAGTGAAGTGCGAAAATTACAGCCCTTTTTGTTGTGTATTAGTGGCAAAAGAAAAATTTATTTGCCGTTCAGCGGTGCAGTTATATGTTCTAAAACCTGTGACGTGTATAAGTGGAAAAAAATAAGGGCCTATTTGCGGTTCAGCGGTGCAGTTATACAGATGTGGCAGGGGTAACGCACACACACTCTTAACTCAAATTTCTTAACTCCTTGCGTTATCTTGAAACAAAAGCCATTGAAAAGCAATTGCTTAAATTTAGTTTAGATAACATCTGTATGTTCTAAAGCCCTTTTTGGAGTGTAATAGTGCCAAAAATATATATATATTTGGCGTTCAGCGGTGCAGGTATATGTTCTAAAGTAGGGATGAGCGAACTCGAACTGTATAGTTCGGGTTCGTACCGAATTTTGGGGTGTCCGTGACACGGACCCGAACCCGGACATTTTCGTAAAAGTCCGGGTTCGGGTTCGGTGTTCGTCGCTTTCTTCGCGCTTTTGTGACGCTTTCTTGGCGCTTTTTGAAAGGCTGCAAAGCAGCCAATCAACAAGCGTCATACTACTTGCCCCAAGAGGCCATCACAGCCATGCCTACTATTGGCATGGCTGTGATTGGCCAGAGCACCATGTGACCCAGCCTCTATTTAAGCTGGAGTCACATAGCGCCGCCCGTCACTCTGCTCTGATTAGCGTAGGGAGAGGTTGCGGCTGCGACAGTAGGGCGAGATTAGGCAGATTAACTCCTCCAAAGGACTTGATTAACTGATCGATCTGCAGCTGTGGATCATTGAGCTGCTGATCCTCAATTGCTCACTGTTTTTAGGCTGCCCAGACCGTTTGTCAGTCACATTTTTCTGGGGTGATCGGCGGCCATTTTGTGTCTTGTGGTGCGCCAGCACAAGCTGCGACCAAGTGCATTTAACCCTCAATGGTGTGGTTGTTTTTTGGCTAAAGCCTACATCAGGGTGAAGCTGTCACACCAAGTGCATTTAACCAGCAATAGTCTGTTTATTTTTTGGCCATATACTACATCAGGGGCAAGCTGCGCCTGTCACCAAGTGCATTTAACCCTCAATGGTGCGTTTGTTTTTTGGCTAAAGCCTACATCAGGGTGAAGCTGTCACACGAAGTGCATTTAACCAGCAATAGTCTGTTTATTTTTTGGCCATATACTACATCAGGGGCAAGCTGCGCCCGTCACCAAGTGCATTTAACCCTCAGTAGTGTGGTTGGTCAAGCTATCACACCAAGTGCATTTAACCAGCAATAGTCTGTTCATTTTTTGGCCATATACTAAATCAGGGGCAAGCTGCGCCCGTCACCAAGTGCATTTAACCAGCAATAGTCTGTTCATTTTTTGGCCATATACTACATCAGGGGCAACCTGCGCCCGTCACCAAGTGCATTTAACCCTCAGTAGTGTGGTTGGTCAAGCTGTGACACCAAGTGCATTTAACCAGCAATAGTCTGTTCATTTTTTGGCCATATACTACATCAGGGGCAAGCTGCGCCCATCACCAAGTGCATTTAACCAGCAATAGTGTGGTTATTTTTTGGCCATATCCCAGTCTAATTCTGTCACTAAATCCATACCGGTCACCCAGCGCCTAAATACTAGGCCTCAAATTTATATCCCGCTAAATCTCTCGTTACCGCTGTCCTGTTGTGGCTGGGAAAGTTATTTAGTGTCCGTCAAAGCACATTTTTTGTTCTGGGTTGAAATACAATTCCCAATTTAGCAATTTAAAAATTTAGTGGTTTCTGCTGTATCAGAGCTATTTGAAATCTATCCCTAAAAGGGTATATAATATTCAAGGTGCACATTGGGTCATTCAGAATAACTTCACACACACCCGCTACTGTGTATTTCCAAGTCTAATTCTGTCACTAAACCCATACCTGTCACCCAGCGCCTAAATACTAGGCCTCAAATTCATATCCAGCTAAATCTGTCCTTAGTGCTGTAGCTGGGCGAGTTATTTAGTGTCCGTTCAAGCACATTTCTTGTTCTGGGTTGAAATACAATTCCCAATTTAGCAATTTCATAATTTAGTGGTTTCTGCTATATCAGAGCTATTTGAAATCTATCCCTAAAAGGGTAGATCATATTGAAGGTGCACATAGGGACATTCAGAATAACTTCACACACCCGCTACTGTGCATTTCCAAGTCTAATTCTGTCACTAAACCCATACCTGTCACCCAGCGCCTAAATACTAGGCCTCAAATTTATATCCAGCTAAATCTGTCCTTAGTGCTGTAGCTGGGCGAGTTATTTAGTGTCCGTTCAAGCACATTTCTTGTTCTGGGTTGAAATACAATTCCCAATTTAGCAATTTCATAATTTAGTGGTTTCTGCTATATCAGAGCTATTTGAAATCTATCCCTAAAAGGGTATATAATATTCAAGGTGCACATTGGGTCATTCAGAATAACTTCACACACACCCGCTACTGTGTATTTCTAAGTCTAATTCTGTCACTAAACCCATACCTGTCACCCAGCGCCTAAATACTAGGCCTCAAATTTATATCCTGCTAAATCTCTCGTTAACGCTGTCCTGTTGTGGCTGGGAAAGTTATTTAGTGTCCGTCAAAGCACATTTTTTGTTCTGGGTTGAAATACAATTCCCAATTTAGCAATTTCATAATTTAGTGGTTTCTGCTATATCAGAGCTATTTGAAATCTATCCCTAAAAGGGTATATAATATTCAAGGTGCACATTGGGTCATTCAGAATAACTTCACACACACACGCTTCTGTGCATTTCCAAGTCTAATTCTGTCACTAAATCCATACCGGTCACCCAGCGCCTAAATACTAGGCCTCAAATTTATATCCTGCTAAATCTCTCGTTAACGCTGTCCTGTTGTGGCTGGGAAAGTTATTTAGTGTCCGTCAAAGCACATTTTTTGTTCTGGGTTGAAATACAATTCCCAATTTAGCAATTTCATAATTTAGTGGTTTCTGCTATATCAGAGCTATTTGAAATCTATCCCTAAAAGGGTATATAATATTCAAGGTGCACATTGGGTCATTCAGAATAACTTCACACACACACGCTTCTGTGCATTTCCAAGTCTAATTCTGTCACTAAATCCATACCGGTCACCCAGCGCCTAAATACTAGGCCTCAAATTTATATCCCGCTGAATTTGAATACAATACATTGGGCCAAATAATATATTTGTTGTTGTGGTGAACCATAACAATGAGAAAAACATCTAGTAAGGGACGCGGACGTGGACATGGTCGTGGTGGTGTTAGTGGACCCTCTGGTGCTGGGAGAGGACGTGGCCGTTCTGCCACATCCACACGTCCTAGTGTACCAACTACCTCAGGTCCCAGTAGCCGCCAGAATTTACAGCGATATATGGTGGGGCCCAATGCCGTTCTAAGGATGGTAAGGCCTGAGCAGGTACAGGCATTAGTCAATTGGGTGGCCGACAGTGGATCCAGCACGTTCACATTATCTCCCACCCAGTCTTCTGCAGAAAGCGCACAGATGGCGCCTGAAAACCAACCCCATCAGTCTGTCACATCACCCCCATGCATACCAGGGAAACTGTCTCAGCCTCAAGTTATGCAGCAGTCTCTTATGCTGTTTGAAGACTCCGCTGGCAGGGTTTCCCAAGGGCATCCACCTAGCCCTTCCCCAGCGGTGAAAGACATAGAATGCACTGACGCACAACCACTTATGTTTCCTGATGATGAGGACATGGGAATACCACCTCAGCATGTCTCTGATGATGACGAAACACAGGTGCCAACTGCTGCGTCTTTCTGCAGTGTGCAGACTGAACAGGAGGTCAGGGATCAAGACTGGGTGGAAGACGATGCAGGGGACGATGAGGTCCTAGACCCCACATGGAATGAAGGTCGTGCCACTGACTTTCACAGTTCGGAGGAAGAGGCAGTGGTGAGACCGAGCCAACAGCGTAGCAAAAGAGGGAGCAGTGGGCAAAAGCAGAACACCCGCCGCCAAGAGACTCCGCCTGCTACTGACCGCCGCCATCTGGGACCGAGCACCCCAAAGGCAGCTTCAAGGAGTTCCCTGGCATGGCACTTCTTCAAACAATGTGCTGACGACAAGACCGAAGTGGTTTGCACGCTGTGCCATCAGAGCCTGAAGCGAGGCATTAACGTTCTGAACCTGAGCACAACCTGCATGACCAGGCACCTGCATGCAAAGCATGAACTGCAGTGGAGTAAACACCTTAAAACCAAGGAAGTCACTCAGGCTCCCCCTGCTACCTCTTCTGCTGCTGCCGCCTCGGCCTATTCTGCTGCTGCCGCCTCGGCCTCTTCCTCCGCCTCTGGAGGAACGTTGGCACCTGCCGCCCAGCAAACAGGGGATGTACCACCAACACCACCACCACCACCTCCGTCACCAAGCGTCTCAACCATGTCACACGCCAGCGTTCAGCTCTCCATCTCACAAACATTTGATAGAAAGCGTAAATTCCCACCTAGCCACCCTCGATCCCTGGCCCTGAATGCCAGCATTTCTAAACTACTGGCCTATGAAATGCTGTCATTTAGGCTGGTGGACACAGACAGCTTCAAACAGCTCATGTCGCTTGCTGTCCCACAGTATGTTGTTCCCAGCCGGCACTACTTCTCCAAGAGAGCCGTGCCTTCCCTGCACAACCAAGTATCCGATAAAATCAAGTGTGCACTGCGCAACGCCATCTGTAGCAAGGTCCACCTAACCACAGATACGTGGACCAGTAAGCACGGCCAGGGACGCTATATCTCCCTAACTGCACACTGGGTAAATGTAGTGGCAGCTGGGCCCCAGGCGGAGAGCTGTTTGGCGCACGTCCTTCCGCCGCCAAGGATCGCAGGGCAACATTCTTTGCCTCCTGTTGCCACCTCCTCCTTCTCGGCTTCCTCCTCCTCTTCTTCCACCTGCTCATCCAGTCAGCCACACACCTTCACCACCAACTTCAGCACAGCCCGGGGTAAACGTCAGCAGGCCATTCTGAAACTCATATGTTTGGGGGACAGGCCCCACACCGCACAGGAGTTGTGGCGGGGTATTGAACAACAGACCGACGAGTGGTTGCTGCCGGTGAGCCTCAAGCCCGGCCTGGTGGTGTGTGATAATGGGCGAAATCTCGTTGCAGCTCTGGGACTAGCCAATTTGACGCACATCCCTTGCTTGGCGCATGTGCTGAATTTGGTGGTGCAGAAGTTCATTCACAACTACCCCGACATGTCAGAGCTGCTGCATAAAGTGCGGGCCGTCTGTTCGCGCTTCCGGCGTTCACATCCTGCTGCTGCTCGCCTGTCTGCGCTACAGCGTAACTTCGGCCTTCCCGCTCACCGCCTCATATGCGACGTGCCCACCAGGTGGAACTCCACCTTGCACATGCTGGACAGACTGTGCGAGCAGCAGCAGGCCATAGTGGAGTTTCAGCTGCAGCACGCACGGGTCAGTCGCACTACAGAACAGCACCACTTCACCACCAATGACTGGGCCTCCATGCGAGACCTGTGTGCCCTGTTGCGCTGTTTCGAGTACTCCACCAACATGGCCAGTGGCGATGACACCGTTATCAGCGTTACAATACCACTTCTATGTCTCCTTGAGAAAACACTTAGGGCGATGATGGAAGAGGAGGTGGCCCAGGAGGAGGAGGAGGAGGAGGAAGAGGGGTCATTTTTAGCACTTTCAGGCCAGTCTCTTCGAAGTGACTCAGAGGGAGGTTTTTGGCAACAGCAGAGGCCAGGTACAAATGTGGCCAGCCAGGGCCCACTACTGGAGGACGAGGAGGACGAGGATGAGGAGGAGGTGGAGGAGGATGAGGATGAAGCATGGTCACAGCGGGGTGGCACCCAACGCAGCTCGGGTCCATCACTGGTGCGTGGCTGGGGGGAAAGGCAGGACGATGACGATACGCCTCCCACAGAGGACAGCTTGTCCTTACCCCTGGGCAGCCTGGCACACATGAGCGACTACATGCTGCAGTGCCTGCGCAACGACAGCAGAGTTGCCCACATTTTAACCTGTGCGGACTACTGGGTTGCCACCCTGCTGGATCCACGCTACAAAGACAATGTGCCCACCTTACTTCCTGCACTGGAGCGTGATAGGAAGATGCGCGAGTACAAGCGCACGTTGGTAGACGCGCTACTGAGAGCATTCCCAAATGTCACAGGGGAACAAGTGGAAGCCCAAGGCCAAGGCAGAGGAGGAGCAAGAGGTCGCCAAGGCAGCTGTGTCACGGCCAGCTCCTCTGAGGGCAGGGTTAGCATGGCAGAGATGTGGAAAACTTTTGTCAACACGCCACAGCTAACTGCACCACCACCTGATACGCAACGTGTTAGCAGGAGGCAACATTTCACTAACATGGTGGAACAGTACGTGTGCACACCCCTCCACGTACTGACTGATGGTTCGGCCCCATTCAACTTCTGGGTCTCTAAATTGTCCACGTGGCCAGAGCTAGCCTTTTATGCCTTGGAGGTGCTGGCCTGCCCGGCAGCCAGCGTTTTGTCTGAACGTGTATTCAGCACGGCAGGGGGCGTCATTACAGACAAACGCAGCCGCCTGTCTACAGCCAATGTGGACAAGCTGACGTTCATAAAAATGAACCAGGCATGGATCCCACAGGACCTGTCCGTCCCTTGTCCAGATTAGACATTAACTACCTCCCCATAACCATATATTATTGGACTCCAGGGCACTTCCTCATTCAATCCTATTTTTATTTTCATTTTACCATTATATTGCGAGGCTACCCAAAGTTGAATGAACCTCTCCTCTGCCTGTGTGCTAGGCCTAAATATATGCCAATGGACTGTTGCAGTGGTGGCTGACATGAAGCCTGATTCTCTGCTATGACATGCAGACTAATTCTCTGCTGACATGAAGCCAGATTGTCTGTTACGGGACCTCTCTCCTCTGCCTGGGTGCTGGGCCTAAATTTATGACAATGGACTGTTGCAGTGGTGGCTGACGTGAAGCCTGATTCTCTGCTATGACATGCAGACTGATTCTCTGCTGACATGAAGCCAGATTGTCTGTTACGGGACCTCTCTCCTCTGCCTGTGTGCTAGGCCTAAATATATGCCAATGGACTGTTGCAGTGGTGGGTGACGTGAAGCCTCATTCTCTGCTATGACATGCAGACTGATTCTCTGCTGACATGAAGCCAGATCGTCTGTTACGGGACCTCTCTGCTCTGCCTGTGTGCTAGGCCTAAATATATGCCAATGGACTGTTGCAGTGGTGGGTGACGTGAAGCCTCATTCTCTGCTATGACATGCAGACTGATTCTCTGCTGTCATGAAGCCAGATTGTCTGTTACGGGACCTCTCTGCTCTGCCTGTGTGCTAGGCCTAAATATATGCCAATGGACTGTTGCAGTGGTGGGTGACGTGAAGCCTCATTCTCTGCTATGACATGCAGACTGATTCTCTGCTGACATGAAGCCAGATTGTCTGTTACGGGACCTCTCTCCTCTGCCTGTGTGCTAGGCCTAAATATATGCCAATGGACTGTTGCAGTGGTGGCTGACGTGAAGCATCATTCTCTGCTATGACATGCAGACTAATTCTCTGCTGACATGAAGCCAGATTGTCTGTTACGGGACCTCTCTCCTCTGCCTGGGTGCTGGGCCTAAATTTATGACAATGGACTGTTGCAGTGGTGGCTGACGTGAAGCCTGATTCTCTGCTATGACATGCAGACTGATTCTCTGCTGACATGAAGCCAGATCCTCTGTTACGGGACCTCTCTCCTCTGCCTGGGTGCTGGGCCTAAATTTATGACAATGGACTGTTGCAGTGGTGGCTGACGTGAAGCCTGATTCTCTGCTATGACATGCAGACTGATTCTCTGCTGTCATGAAGCCAGATTGTCTGTTACGGGACCTCTCTGCTCTGCCTGTGTGCTAGGCCTAAATATATGCCAATGGACTGTTGCAGTGGTGGGTGACGTGAAGCCTCATTCTCTGCTATGACATGCAGACTGATTCTCTGCTGACATGAAGCCAGATTGTCTGTTACGGGACCTCTCTCCTCTGCCTGTGTGCTAGGCCTAAATATATGCCAATGGACTGTTGCAGTGGTGGCTGACGTGAAGCCTCATTCTCTGCTATGACATGCAGACTAATTCTCTGCTGACATGAAGCCAGATTGTCTGTTACGGGACCTCTCTCCTCTGCCTGGGTGCTGGGCCTAAATTTATGACAATGGACTGTTGCAGTGGTGGCTGACGTGAAGCCTGATTCTCTGCTATGACATGCAGACTGATTCTCTGCTGACATGAAGCCAGATCCTCTGTTACGGGACCTCTCTCCTCTGCCTGTGTGTGTGCTGGGCCTAAATATATGCCAATGGACTGTTGCAGTGGTGGCTGACGTGAAGCCTCATTCTCTGCTATGACATGCAGACTGATTCTCTGCTGACATGAAGCCAGATTCTCTGTTACGGGACCTCTCTCCTCTGCCTGTGTGTGTGCTGGGCCTAAATATATGCCAATGGACTGTTGCAGTGGTGGCTGACGTGAAGCCTCATTCTCTGCTATGACATGCAGACTAATTCTCTGCTGACATGAAGACAGATTCTCTGTTACGGGACCTCCCTCCTCTGCCTGGGTGCTGGGCCTAAATATATGCCAATGGACTGTTGCAGTGGTGGCTGACGTGAAGCCTCATTCTCTGCTATGACATGCAGACTAATTCTCTGCTGACATGAAGACAGATTCTCTGTTACGGGACCTCCCTCCTCTGCCTGGGTGCTGGGCCTAAATATATGCCAATGGACTGTTGCAGTGGTGGCTGACGTGAAGCCTCATTCTCTGCTATGACATGCAGACTGATTCTCTGCTGACATGAAGCCAGATTCTCTGTTACGGGACCTCTCTCCTCTGCCTGTGTGTGTGCTGGGCCTAAATATATGCCAATGGACTGTTGCAGTGGTGGCTGACGTGAAGCCTCATTCTCTGCTATGACATGCAGACTGATTCTCTGCTGACATGAAGCCAGATTCTCTGTTACGGGACCTCTCTCCTCTGCCTGTGTGTGTGCTGGGCCTAAATATATGCCAATGGACTGTTGCAGTGGTGGCTGACGTGAAGCCTCATTCTCTGCTATGACATGCAGACTGATTCTCTGCTGACATGAAGCCAGATTCTCTGTTACGGGACCTCTCTCCTCTGCCTGTGTGTGTGCTGGGCCTAAATATATGCCAATGGACTGTTGCAGTGGTGGCTGACGTGAAGCCTCATTCTCTGCTATGACATGCACACTAATTCTCTGCTGACATGAAGACAGATTCTCTGTTACGGGACCTCTCTCCTCTGCCTGTGTGTGTGCTGGGCCTAAATATATGCCAATGGACTGTTGCAGTGGTGGCTGACGTGAAGCCTCATTCTCTGCTATGACATGCAGACTGATTCTCTGCTGACATGAAGCCAGATTCTCTGTTACGGGACCTCTCTCCTCTGCCTGTGTGTGTGCTGGGCCTAAATATATGCCAATGGACTGTTGCAGTGGTGGCTGACGTGAAGCCTCATTCTCTGCTATGACATGCAGACTAATTCTCTGCTGACATGAAGACAGATTCTCTGTTACGGGACCTCCCTCCTCTGCCTGGGTGCTGGGCCTAAATATATGCCAATGGACTGTTGCAGTGGTGGCTGACGTGAAGCCTCATTCTCTGCTATGACATGCAGACTAATTCTCTGCTGACATGAAGACAGATTCTCTGTTACGGGACCTCTCTCCTCTGCCTGGGTGCCGGGGCCTAAATATCTGAGAATGGACTGTTCCAGTGGTGGGTGACGGGAAGCCAGATTCTCTGCTATGGAACCTCTCTCCAATTGATTTTGGTTAATTTTTATTTATTTAATTTTTATTTTAATTCATTTCCCTATCCACATTTGTTTGCAGGGGATTTACCTACATGTTGCTGCCTTTTGCAGCCCTCTAGCCCTTTCCTGGGCTGTTTTACAGCCTTTTTAGTGCCGAAAAGTTCGGGTCCCCATTGACTTCAATGGGGTTCGGGTTCGGGACGAAGTTCGGATCGGGTTCGGATCCCGAACCCGAACATTTCCGGGATGTTCGGCCGAACTTCTCGAACCCGAACATCCAGGTGTTCGCTCAACTCTATTCTAAAGCCCTTTTTGTCGTGTATTAGTGGCAAAAGTAAAATATATTTGCCGTTCAAAGGTGCAGTTACATGTTCTAAAGCCTTTTGTTGCATGTACATATTAGTGGCAAAAGTAAAATATATTTGCCGTTCAGCGGTTTTTGAGGGGTTATTGTTCTGACGGATCAGAGGAAGGGCAAAATAATCAGTGACGTGAACACAAACGTACTGCTGACACCCTCTCCACTCTGTCGGGGGGCTCTGCTTGTATAAGCGTTTAATAGAACAGGTTCTGTAGACATCTATGTGGAATCAGCTGAAGACAGTGTAAAAAGAGTGCGCTTCTTGTGTTGCCTTCTAAAATTTGGACCCGCCTAGGTTTTTTTCCATGGCCACTTTAGGCTCCCAGTCCACCCCTGCCCAGACTCAGAGATCCTGCTCTGTAACTTTACGCGGTCTACACTTTATAGTTGAGTATAGTTGAGTTGCTGTGGTTCCTAAATGCTTCCATAGGTGACCAAGCTGGACCCTTCGCAAGGATGTCACTTCTGCCTGTTTTGGGGACTGAACAATTTGCCTGTTATGGGAAGAGAGTAGTTGCTACTTATCCAGGAGGACAAAACTTGCTTTTTCCTGTGAGTTGTGAAATATGGCTTTACATTTAGGCTACTTTCACATTAGCGTTTTTTGCGGATCTGGAATGGATCTGCAAAAACGCTTCCATTACATAATACCACATGCATCCGTCATGAACGGATCCAGTTGTATTATGTCTTTCATAGCCATGATGGATCAGTTTAATGTCAGGACGGATCCGTCTTTCTCCACACATCTTGCAGTGTTTTTCTGTCCGCAATGGGAGCCCAACCAAACGGAACGGAATGCATTTTGGTACATTCCGTTTTGTTCAGTTTTGTCCCTATTGACAATGAATGGGGACAAAACTAAAGCGTTTTCTTCTCAATAGCAGAATTGAAAACGCAGATGTGAAAGTAGCCTAAGGTGCACCAGCTTGTGAATGAAAACAGAAGGCACATTCCTATGCTGAAATATAGAAATGTGCCATAGCAATCTGTTTTGAATCCAGATTTTCTGCATTAATGTGGACTATTTTTCACTACACCCTCCTAAAATGTTACATTTTTTGCATTTTGCCTGTCTATATGAAATGGAAGCGCCAATGTTGAAGAAGCTGTTAAAGCTAACACTAATCAGATATATAAAGGCATGTGAAGAAAACACACCACATTGCATGCTAAGAGAAAATAATCATGACGTCTGCCTAACTATGCAGGAATACAGTTTATCAGATGAGTCTACATAGCTTAAAATAAGAATAATTCAGGAGCACAAACTGAATATATTAATGAATAGTTCTCTGAACATTTTCTTCCTTGGCTATTTTTCTATCGGTTATGGCTCCTGCACATGGCTGCATTTTGTATAGGTGACCTGCAAAAACCGAATACAAAGACAATAGAAAATAAAGGGCCCGTGTGAATAGATGTATGCTTCTGATCTCATGGAAGAGATGCAAGGAAAAAGCACAGGATGGTCATCCGTGAAAAATCTGTGTTTGGTCTGTATGTCCATTTGTTGCCCTCCGTGTCTTATCCAGAGTCTACGGACACTGCTAGCCTCAGAACTGGTTTCCAGAGTATCTAACACGCACTTATCTGTCTGTGGTCCCGCGGCAAGTCTGGCTTCACTCTGGTGGTGTCACTCTGTTGATAACAGTGGGGCTGATCGACTTGTCAGGATGCCGGATCCCCGGACCAATCAGGCTCTATGCCCGTATCACATGCTTCCTGATGCGGGCTATTCAAACAGGTAGCCAGCTGCAGGTCACAGGTGCCTGTCATTGGTTTTCTAAGCCTCACTAGCTAGCTGTGGTTTGCTTCTCTGGATCACTGACCTTTGCGCGTTTCTTTGACATTGCTTCTGATTACTGATTTAGCCTCTAACATGACCTCCTGGTATTTGACTAGTTTGTGACCTCACCTTTGCCTGCTGACCAGAGAGAGCGATCTTGACTAGACACCCGAGTGGGGGTTGCAAAGAATTTGCTGGGGTGGTGGGGGCCGTTCAAAAATTTCCCTTTTTGGTTTAGGCTCCTGCACTTAGCTAAGTAGGGATTGTCGTCCAGTTGTGGACCTTCACTAAGGATGGATAGTGCAAGTAGGTATGGACAGTGGTGTGGGTGGAGTACAAGGCTGCAATATTCCCTACCCTATCCTGAGAGGATTTCCTACCAACGATCTGTGAAATCCACTCGCCAAACACAGATGTCATCCGTGCTGTGTCCGTGGTTTTTAAGGACCCATAGACTATAATGTGTGTGAGGGATCCGTGATCATGGAAAAAAAATGGGACATTAGTCTCTAAACATAGAACAGGTGCAGATCTTTCCCTTATACCTTATCTCTGTGGAGGCTCCAATCCTTCTTTTGGCTCACAATCCCTAAGGCCTCAGTATTTTGCGGTCCACAAAAAAAAGGATCAGCAAAAATAGGATGACGTCCATGTGCATTACGTTTTTTGCGGAACAGAACAGCTGGCCCCTGATAGAACAGTACTATCCTTGTCCGTTATGCAGATAATAATAGGACATGTTCTATCTTTGAACGGAATAGAAAAACGGAAATAGAGAAACGGAAGGCATACGTACCTTCCATTTTTTTGCGGATCCATTGAAATGATTGGTTCTGTATACGGTCCGTATACAGAACGCAAAAAAAAACGTAATGTAAACGGAAAAAAAACCCATTTGTGTGCAAGAGGCCTTAAGGCTACTTTCACAATAGCTTTTTTTGCGGATCTGTCATGGATCTGCAAAAATGCTTCCATTACCATGCATCCGTCACGAATGGATCCGGTTGTATTATGTCTTCTATAGCCATGACGGATCCGTCATTAACACCATTAAAAGTCAATGAGGGACAGATCCGTTTTCTATTGTGTAAGAGAAAACTGATCCGTCCCTATTGACTTACATTGTGTGCCAGAACAGATCCGTCTTTCTCCGCAGCACATTGCAGACAGAAAAACGCTGCTTGCAGTGTTATTCTGTCTGCGATGGGAGCGCAACCAGACGGAATGGAATGCATTTTGGTACATTCCGTTTCGTTCAGTTCTGTCCCCATTGACAATGAATGGGGACAACACGAAGTGCTTTCTTCAATGGGGACAACACCGAAGTGCTTTCTTCCACTATTGAGATCCTATGACGGTGTGTGTCAGCGTTCTCCTCGTGCTGCTGATACACTAGCCATGCCGCCCGCACCGCTGACACAAGGTTTATATTAATGATCACAAAAAAAACCTCTGACTTGATAAAGGGGTCAGAAGTACCCCGAAACGCGTTGTCTAACAATAAACCTGAAAATTGCAAAATAGCCAGTTGTGATAGTGCTGTCCATACGTTCGACTGAGAAAGTCAAGAGTCCTTTTATTTCCTCTCTAGGATCTCAATAGCAGAATTGAAAGCACTAATGTGAAAGTAGCTTAATGTAAATCACTGACACAAACACTGACGTGTGAATAAGGCCTAAACATATCCTTAGCCATCCTTCACACACACTTTTTCCTGCAGCTTAATATACTGTACATATAAGAAAAATTCCAAATATTTTAATGTCAGTTTAACCACTTCCCTAATAGTGCAGCTGCCGAGCGGGGAGCCCACTGTTAGTGACAGCAGGGCACCCCAGAAAGAAGACTGGGACCGTTCCTGGGTGTCCCTGCCTTCTAGATCGCTGTATACACAGCGCTCAATGAGCGCTGTGTATACAGCTGAGGAAGCGATGTGCCGCTTCCTGCCCCGGCCCGGTGATCATGTGATCGTCGGGTCCCGGTGAGTGCACGAGCTGTCGGGTCTTCCATAGACCACGATCAGCCCTGCACTGAGGCTGTACAGCTCTGTATCATGCTGTACAGCCTCTCTGGGGGGTGTATTTCCCCTGTAACTGGGGCTACTATGTTAGCCCCAATTACAGAAGAAATCAGTAGTTTAAAAAAAATGAAGATAAATGTCCCCCAGAGGTCTTAGATAGAGATTAGCGAATCAAAGCTGACGAAGTGGAATTCGATCTAAAATTCAGGAAAAATGAGATTCGCAACGAATGCGAATTACCTCGCGCTTTGTGGTAACGAATCACAATTTTTCCTAAAATGGCGGCTGCACATGTGAGGGCATGGGGCAAGGAACTCTGGGAAGGCGGAATCACCCAGATTGACATGCATGCATGCAGCCAATCAGCAGCCAGCCCTGTGATGTCACAGCCCTATAAATTTTAGATTGTGCCATTTTCCAGCGGTCTGAGTGCAGGGACAGACGTGAGAAGGCGCTAGGGACAGCAATAGGAAAAACCTCATTGCGAACAAAGAAACTGAAAAAACTATTTAAAAGTGCAGGATAGGGAGGAATTATTTCACAGCATGTTAGTGCAGGGAGAGACAACACAAGGCGCTAGGGACAGTGCTAGAAATACAGAAAGAAAAAAATATATGCACTTCACTGGTGCACTTATTTGTGGCAAAAGCGTTTAGTGGCCTATTTCAGTAAAGAAAGAAAAATATATACGCACTTCACGGGTGCATTTATTTCTGCTAAAAGAGTTTACTGGCCTATTTTAGTACAAAAAGAAAAATATATTCTCAGTTGACTTCTGCAGTTATATGTTGAAAGCGTTTAGTGGCCTATTTCAGTACAGAAAGAAAAATATTTTTGTCGTTTTTAGGGGTGTTTTAATTTGCTTTTAATTTATTTAGTTCAGGTAAAAGTTTGTCAGACAGAGAAGTGCCAGGCCATGCACAGAGGAGTGGCATAAATGTTTCTGGCCCAGGCAGAGGTCGCAGCAGAGTAAGGGGGCGTGGCAGCAGGAGTCGCAGCAAGAGGCCTGAGCTCCCGGTGTCATCTAGCAGTCGTGCCTTGACCAGCAACCCAGCGGTTCTTGATTGGTTAACTCGGTCATCCAATTCATCCCAAGTGACATCAGACACCCCCAGCCAACAATCGGTGGGTTCGTCATACACAACCCTTAGTTGGCATGGCCCGGGAGCAGGCCCTGTACCCTCACCTGTCCTCAACCTGCCTCTGTCCTTTTCTGTTTCCTCACCTAGAGAACTATTATATGCTGTGGGCTCGCCTCCACTTTTCAGCGAGGACAAGCTACTAGAGGACAGTCAGCAGAAAATGGCCAGCCAAGATGTGGAGGAGACATCCGTTGCTTCCTCCGCTAGGCGGGCAAGTAGTGATGAGGAGAGTGGCGTGGGAGGTGGTGTTGCGAGTGGTCAGGCTCCTGACCCAGAGACTGTTGTGGAGGACATCAGTGATGTGCAGACAGTACTTAATGATGAAGCTGATCGCACTGGGGAAGCCGGGTGACAAAGGGGCTTGCTTCATCATCATCGGTAGAAGAGGGTGGCAGCTTGCCCGTGAGCCAGCAAGTCAATAGGGTGGCCGGGAGTCACCAGGGTGGCAGTAGTGGGAGGTCAGGAGCCAAACGTGCCTGGGGTAGACCATCCGCTTTGCAGCAGCCTACCTGCCGGGGAAGTAGTGGTGCAGGGATTCACAGAGGCAGCGGCAGTAGCAGTCAGTCAGTGCGGACTGTTGGGGGGAAAATCACCTACTCTGCGGTGTGGCAGTTTTTTGTTAAGCCGCCGGAGGAGGTGAACGTGGCCATAGGTAGAATATGTGGGCAGAAGATGAAGCTTGGCCAGGGTGCCAATGTTGGCACTACAGCCCTGCGTCAACAACGCCCTGCACATGTGGTATGCAGTGGCCTGGGAGAACCATGGCTCCGATGTGGTGGTCCAGCCTGCCCCAATGGCACGCATCGGTTTCAGCCAGTCAAGGCTTCACCACCTCAGCCGAAGGGAGCTGTCCGTCATTCCCATCTTCTGCTGGTCCAGATGCTCCTCGTCAGTCATTCCGTCAGCAATCGATCACCGAAACGATTGCCAAGAGTCAGCAGTATGCGTGCACGAATCCAGCGGTGCAGAAGCTGAACGTGCTCCTGTCCAAGTTGCTGGTGCTGCAGTCCCTCCATTTCCAAGTGGTGCACTCTGCACCTTTAAGAGAACTGATTGCTTGTGCTGAGCCGAGGTGGAGTCCCAAGCCGTCATTTCTTTGCCAAAAAGGCAGTACCAGCCCTGCACAAATATGTAGAACAGAAGGCAGGCCAGTCCTTGAGCCTGTCGGTGTTTGCCAAAGTGCACGGCAGCACCAATGTGTCAAGCTGTAACTACGGCCCACTGGGTAAATGTGGTTCCTGCACAGCCACACCAGCAACTTGGCCAGGTCACGCCACTTCCACCTCCACGTTGTCACGCCGTTGGTCCTGCAACAATGTCCGCCTCTGTCTCCTCATCCTCCACCATGTCCTCAGCCTCCACTACAGGGACAAGTCACAGTGCCCCTCCAGCATACCACATGTGCAAGGCGCGGCGGTGTCACGCTGTTCTGCACCTCGTTTCCCTGGGCGAATGGAGTCACACAGGGGAGGAACTGCTCCGTGTCCTTCATCAAGAAATTTAATCCTGGCTTTCTCCCCGACAACTCAAAATCGGAACCATGGTGAACGACAACGGTAAGAACATTGTGTTGGCGCTGCATCAAGGAGGGCTGAGCCATGCGCCCTGCATGGCACACGTGTTCAATCTGGTTGTCAAGCGGTTCCTGAAGTCTTCCACCCATCTGCAAGACATCCTAAAAATGGGCAGGAAACTTTGCATGCATGTCAGCCACTTGTACAACGCAAAGCACACCCTCCTTGAGCTGCAGCGGCAGAGCAGCATCCCCCAACATAGGATGATATATAACGTTTCCAACCATTAGAATTCCACACTCCATATGTTGGACCTACTATACGAACAGAGAAAGGCCATCAACAATTTCTTGATGATGCAAGCGGATAGGAGTACTCCCCTGTGTAACTTCGATGTTAACCAGTGGCAGCTCATGCGTGACACCTGCCGTTCGCTCTGGCCTTTTGAGGGACGCCACGTTATTTGTCAGTCTCAGACTATGGGATGTACGACGTCATTCCACTGCTTCATGTCCTGGAACAGAAGGTGGTAACAATGGCTGGTGAGGGAACTGGAGACATGGAGCCTAGATCTCACGGCCACATGAGCCCTATGGGGGCTGAAGAGGAGGAGGGGGAGGAAGACATTGGAGCACAGGCAATGTGTAGCGAAATGGGTGGTTTTTCTACTCAGCTAACAGGAGAGAAGAACCAGGAGCAGCCAGAGGAGCTACAGGGCGATGAGTAAGACGAGACAGGTGACCCAGACACACCGTGGCAGTATGCAGTGGAGATGGAGGCAGGGAGTCCCTCCGAGTCACTTGCACAAATGGCCCAATGCATGCTCTCTTGCTTGCGTAGTGACATCCGAATTGTCACCATTCGGCAGAGGGATGACTTCTGGCTCTCCACCTTGTTGGACCCTCTCTATCAGTCCAGAATGCAGGCCTTTTTTACACCCACTGAGAGGGAGGACAAACTTAACTACTACAGATACATCCTATATAGTCACTTGGCCGCTGCCTATCTGCGCCATCGTCCATCCTCTCGCAGGTATGACCGGGGGAGCCCTCTAAGCTCATGTTCCACTGCCATGGCTGCTGGGGAGGGGTGGGGTGGCAGGAGCAGTACCAGCTCCATCAGCAGCAATCTTGAGTCTACAGTCACTGATAAGTAGCTTTCTTCACCCGCATACTCACCAGCAGCAGCAGGTAGACCCGGAGCAGGACCTGAACCAGCAGGTGGTGGCATACTTGGACAGCACCCTGCCAACCCACATTGAAGATCTGCTGGTCTACTGGGCAGCCAAACTGGATTTGTGGCCGCAACTAGCAGTTTGCCCTGGAAAAGCTGTCCTGCCCGGTCAGTAGTGTGGCATCAGTGCAGGTGTTTAGTGCGGAGGGGGCCAAAGTTACCCTAAGGAGAACTCGCCTGTCTGCCCAAAATGTGGAGAGACTGACCTTTGTCAAGATGAATCAGTCATGGATCAGCCAGGATTTCCAACCACCAATTTCTGATCATCCACGGTGCCCCACCAACACTTTGATAAAAGTGACCGGTTCCTTCTGACTACCTGCCTGCTACCTGCTACTACTCTGATGCTGCCACCCGCCTGATGCCACACACAAGATGCCAAGTGCTCCTTCTTTCACCCACCTTCATCAGGGTGTACTGGTATTGCCATCCACCGCCCCACTCTGTCACCGGATCACTTTGTGATCTCCTAATGCTGCTGCTGCCGCCATCTCCACACTATGTCACCTTGTCACTTTGTGGTATCCTGATGCTGCTGCTAGCATCTCCACACTATGTCACCTTGCCACTCTGTGGTATCTTGTTGCTGCTGCCATCTCCACACTGTCACCTTGTCACTCTGTGGTCTACTGATGCTGCTGCAGCCATCTCCACGCTATGTTATCCTGATTCTGCTGCTACTGCCATTTCCACACTATGTCACCTTGCCACTCTGTGGTATCCTGCTGCTGCTGCCGCCATCTCCACACTGTCACTTTGCCATTCTGTGGTATCCTCCTGCTGCTGCCTTATCCACAGTATGTCACCTTGCCATGCTGTTGTATCCTGATGCAGCTGCCATCTCCACACTATGTCACCTTGTCACTCTGTGGTCTACTGATGCTGCTGTCATCTCCACACTATGTCACCTTGCCACTCTGTGGTATCCTCCTGCTGACTTATCCACGCTAATTCCCCTTGCCACTCTGTGGTATCCTGATGCTGTTGCCATATGCACATTATGTCACCTTGCCACTCTGTGGTAACCTGATGATGCTGCTGCTGCCATCTCCAAACTAGGTCACCTTGCCACTCTGTCGTCTCTTGATGCTACTGCTGCCATCTCCACACTATGTCACCTTGCCACTTTGTGGTATCCTGCTGCTATGTCCACACTATGTCACCTTGCCACTCTGTGGTATCCTCCTGCTGCCTTATCCACACTATGTCACCTTGCCACACTGTGTTATCCTGATGCTGCTGCTGTCATATCCACACTATCTCACCTTGCCAGTCTGTGGTATCCTGATGCTGCTGCTACTGCTGCAATATCCACACTATGTAACCTTGCCAATCTGTGGTATCCTGATAAATCTGCTGCTATATTCACAGTATGTCACCTTGCCACTCTGTGGTCTCTTGATGCTGCTGCAATCTCCACACTATGTCACCTTGCCACTCTGTGTTATCCTGATGCTGCTGCTGTCATATCCACACTATCTCACGTTGCCACTCTGTGGTGTCCTGATGGTGCTGCTACTGCTGCCATATCCACACTATGTAACCTTGCCAATCTGTGGTATCCTGATAAATCTGCTGCTATATTCACACTATGTCACCTTGCCACTCTGTGGTATCCTGCTGCTGCCATATACACGCTATATAACCTTGCCACTCTGTGGTATCCTGATGTTGCTGCCATCCTCACACTATGTCACCTTGCCACTCTGTGGTATCTTGTTGCTGCTGCCATCTCCACACTGTCACCTTGCCACTCTGTGGTCTACTGATGCTGCTGCAGCCATCTCCACGCTATGTTATCCTGATTCTGCTGCTGCTGCTACTGCCATTTCCACACTATGTCGCCTTGCCACTCTGTGGTATCCTGCTGCTGCTGCCATCTCCACACTATGTCACCTTGCCACTCTGTGGTATCCTCCTGCTGACTTATCCACGCTAATTCCCCTTGCCACTCTGTGGTATCCTGATGCTGTTGCCATATGCACATTATGTCACCTTGCCACTCTGTGGTATCCTGATGATGCTGCTGCTGCCATCTCCAAACTAGGTCACCTTGCCACTCTGTCGTCTCTTGATGCTACTGCTGCCATCTCCACACTATGTCACCTTGCCACTTTGTGGTATCCTGCTGCTATATCCACACTATGTCACCTTGCCACTCTGTGGTATCCTCCTGCTGCCTTATCCACACTATGTCACCTTGCCACTCTGTGTTATCCTGATGCTGCTGCTGTCATATCCACACTATCTCACGTTGCCACTCTGTGGTATCCTGATGGTGCTGCTACTGCTGCCATATCCACACTATGTAACCTTGCCAATCTGTGGTATCCTGATAAATCTGCTGCTATATTCACACTATGTCACCTTGCCACTCTGTGGTATCCTTCTGCTGCCATATACACGCTATATAACCTTGCCACTCTGTGGTATCCTGATGTTGCTGCCATCCTCACACTATGTCACCTTGTCACTCTGTGGTCTCCTGATGCTGCTGTCATCTCCACACTATGTCACCTTGCCACTCTGTGGTATCCTTCTGCTGACTTATCTACACTAATTCCCCTTGCCACTCTGTGGTATCCTGATGCTGTTGCCATATGCACACTATGTCACCTTGCCACTCTGTGGTCTCCTGATGCTGCTGCCATCTCCACACTATGTCACCTTGCCACTCTGTGGTATCCTAATGCTGCTGCCATATCCACACTATGTAACCTTGCCACTCTGTGGTATCCTGATGCTGCCGCTGTTGCCATCTCCACACTGTCACCTTGCCACTCTGTGGTCTCCTGATGCTGCTGGCATCTCCACACTAGGTCACCTTGCCACTGTGTGGTATCCTGATTCTCCTGCTGCTACTGGCATCTCCACACCATGTCACCTTGCCACTCTGTGGTATCCTCCTGTTGCCATCTCAAGTCCACACTATGTCACCTTGTCACTCTGTGGTATCCTGATGCTGCTGCTGCCATATCCATACTGTGTAACCTTGCCACTCTTTGGTATCCTAATGCTGCTGCTGTCATCTCCACACTGTCACCTTGCCACTCTGTGGTATCCTAATGCTGCTGCTGTCATCTCCACACTATGTCACCTTGCCACTCTGTGGTATCCAGATGCTGCTGCCATCTCCACACTATGTCACCTTGCCACTCTGTGGTATCCTGATGCTGCCATCTCCACACTATGTCACCTTGCCACTGTGTGGTATCCTGATGCTGCTGCTGCCATCTCCACACTATGTCACCTTGCCACTCTTTGGTATCCTCATGATTCTGCTGCTGCTGCCACCTCCATACTCTGTCATTGGGCCACTCTGTGGTCGCCTTATGCTGCCGCTACCTCCAGACACGGTCATTGTGCCACTCTGTGGCCTCCTCATACTGCTGCGAACTCCAGAATATGTCATTGTGCCACTCTGTGGCGTCCTCCTGATGCTGCCATAGGCAGCTCTTGGCAACCAGGAAATAGCCGGTTTTACCGTAATTCCCGAAAAATTCGGCGAACCGGCAATTTCATTTTTAAAAAATTCGCTCATCTCTAGTCTTGTATGACCTTATGGGGGACACAAAGTGTCAAATAAAAAATTTTCCCCCCAAATCCGTTATTTAAAAAATAGAAAAAAATAATAATAAAATAGACATATTTGGTATCACCGCATCCACAACAACCGACTCTATAATAATATCATATGATCTACCCCATAAGGTGAACGCCGTAAAAAATAAAATAAATAAACATTGCACCAAAACTGATTTTTTTTTTTGTGAGCTCACCTCCCCAAAAACATGTTAATCAAAAAGTCGTATGTACCCCAAAATGGTAGCAATAAAAACGCACATCCCACAAAAAATGAGCCCCCACACAAGACCATAGCCAGAAAAATACAAAAAAATATGGCTCTATGAAAATTGCAATACAAAAACATGATTTTTTTTCTAAAAATGCTATTATTGTGTAAAATGAAAAAAATAAAAATAAATAGACATATTTGGTATCACCGCGTTCGTAACAATTGGCTCTACAAAAAATATCACATGATCTACCTCATCAAGTGAACGATGTAAAAAAAACTCATAAAAATTATGCCAAAACAGTAAAAAAAAACGTCACCTCGTCCCGCAAAAAACAAGCCCTCACACAAGACTATACAGGGCTCTAAATGGCGACCAAAACGGTCGCCAGTGCACCTTAAAATTTGCAGATGGCGACAAGACTTTTTAGTCTTATTGCCATTTGCGACTGGACCGCCACGCTGCTGCGCAGCCTAGTATCAGTTAAAGAACATGGCATGCGCCATGTTCTCTTCACTAGCACAGTGGAGAAGGAGGGAGTCCCTCCCTCCCCACTGTGACGCGGCCACCACTGCCACCAATAGGGAGATAGGAGGGGGAGGAGCTGTGGCCCCTGCGCCACCAATGAATGTAAAACATATTAATACAAGTATAGGCAGCGGTATCACAGACCCAGCCTCAATAACAGGGCATGTGATATGCAGCAATTAACCCCTCAGGTGCCACATCTAAGGGGTTAATTGCTGCGGATCGCATGCCCTGTTATTGAGGCCGGGTGCCGGGTCTGTGATACAGCTGCCGACACTTGTATAAATGAGTTAAAGAGGACCTTTCATGGGTCCAAAAAATATGAACTTAGTAGCAGGCTACATAGAGCGGCGCCCAGGGATCTAAGTGCACTTACTATTATTCCTGGGCGCCGCTCCGTTCGCCCGCTGTGGCCCCCAGTATTTTAAACATTCAGAGCAAGGAGGAGGATACGCCAGTGTCTCTCCTTCTCCTTGACAGCCGCGCTGTCCAATAGCAGCTCAGAGACAGGGAGGTTTTTTTTCTGGCGTCTCCTCCTCCTTGCTCTGAATGTGGAAAATACCGGGGGCCACAGCGGTGAACGGAGCGGCGCCCAGGAATAATAGTAAGTGCACTTAGATCCCTGGGCGCCGCTCTATGTAGCCTGCAACTTAGTTCATATTCTTTGGACCCATGAAAGGTCCTCTTTAATTACATTCATTGGTGGCGCAGTGAGCCCTCCCAAAGCCCTCCCCCCCATTATTAGTATCATTGGTGGCGCAGTGGCTACAGCCCCCCCCCCTCATTGTCATATGGTGGCCACAGGGTCCCCTCCCCTCCATTGGTGGCAGTGGCAGATTACACTGCTGGGGCTCCAATCGGTTACCATGGCAGCCAGGACGCTACTGAAGCCCTGGCTGCCATGGTAATCTCTGTGCTGCTCTGTGTACTATGTACAGGGCAGCAGGGAGAATGTGAGGTCCTATTCACCCTAATAGAGCACTATTAGGCCCCTTTCACATGGGCGAGTATTCCGCGCGGAGGCGATGCGCGAGTTGAACGCATTGCACCCGCACTGAATACCGACCCATTTCTATGGGGCTGTTCACATGAGCGGTGATTTTCACGCATCACTTGTGCGTTGCGTGAAAATCGCAGCATGCTCTATATTCTGTGTTTTTCACGTAACGCAGGCCCCATAGAAGTGAATAGGGCTGCGTGAAAATCGCAAGCATCCGCAAGCAAGTGCGGATGCGGTGCGATTTTCACGCACGGTTGCTAGGAGACGATCGGGATGGAGACCTGATCATTATTATTTTCCCTTATAACATGGTTATAAGGGAAAATAATAGCATTCTGAATACAGAATGCATAGTAAAATAGCGCTGGAGGGGTTAAAAAAAAAATATTTAACTCACCTTAGTCCACTTGCTCGCGCAGCCCGGCATCTCCTTCTGTCTTGATCTTAGCTTTGTGTAGCAACAAGGACCTTTGGTGACGTCACAGTCATCACATGATCCATCACATGATCTTTTACCATGGTGATGGATCATGTGATAACCGGAGTGACGTCACCAAAGGTCCTTGTTGCTACACAAAGCTAAGATGAAGACAGAAGGAGATGCTGGCTACGCAAGCAAGTGGACTAAGGTGAGTTAAATTATTATATTTTTTTTTAACCCCTCCAGACCTATTTTACTATGCATTCTGTATCCAGAATGCTATTATTTCCCCTTATAACCATGTTATAAGGGAAAATAATATAATCTACTGAACACCGATCCCAGACCCAAACTTCTGTGAAGAAGTTCGGGTTTGGGTACCAAACATGCGCGATTTTTCTCACGCGAGTGCAAAATGCATGACAATGTTTAAAGATTAAAAGATCCCAGGTTCTAACCCCTAAGGGGGGAAAATGGTTATTAAATAAAAAGTCAAAAAAACACCAAATTTGGCTCCTAATTTTTTTAGTTTAGGAGCCATTGACTCCTGGTTATTTTTTTTAGACTGGAGCACTGCTATAGCCAGAAAAATGAAAAAATAAAATAAAAATGGCTCTAAGAAAATGGCAACATAAAAACATTTTTTTTTCTAAAAATGTTTTTATTGTGTAAAAAGGAAGAATAAAAAAAGAAAACTAGACATATTTGGTATTGTTGCGTCCGTAATGACCAAATCTATAAAAAAAAGATCACATAATCTACACCATTAAGTGAATGGTGTAAAAATAAAAAAATGAAAAATGACACCAAACAGCTATAAAGGTGACTTCACCTCCCAAAAATTTGTTAAAAAGCAACCAGAAAGCCAAATGTACCCCAAAATGGTGCCAATAAAAACTACAGCTTGTCTTGCACAAAATAAGCCCTCACGCAGCTCATTCAACAAAAAATAAAAAGTATTTGCTCTTAAAAACCATGACAGAAAATTCCATGTTAGAAAATCCAGATGCCGCTCCTTCCTTTCTGAGCCCTGGCCTATCCACAAATAACAGTTTACGACTAAATTGGGGTGTTACTGTATTAAGGCGTTTGGGCCTAAAGCACCATTTTCTTGTAAAAAAATAATAATTTCATTTTCACACCCAGGTATTAAAAATTATATGAAACAACTGCTTGCTATACCCCTTAAAAATTCCTTAGGTGGTGTAGTTTAGAAAATGTGGTCACTTTTTTGGGGTTTTCACTGTGGGGTTACCCAGGGCCTCTTCAAATGCAACATAGTGCCCAAAGACCATTCCAGCAAAATCTGACCTCCAAAAACCATATGGCGCTCCTTGCCTTCTGTGCTCTGCATTGTGCCTAAACAGCGGTATACGACCACATATGGGGTGTTTCTGCAAACTGCAGAATCAAGGTAATAAATATTGAGGTTGTTTTGTTGTTAACCATTGATGTGTTCCAGGAAAAAAATGATTAAAAT
Source organism: Bufo gargarizans (assembly GCF_014858855.1). Lineage (NCBI taxonomy): Eukaryota > Metazoa > Chordata > Amphibia > Anura > Bufonidae > Bufo > Bufo gargarizans. The sequence continues at coordinate 140,003,226 of NC_058080.1, read as the reverse complement.
GCTAAATCTGCAAAAAAAAAGTGACATTTTGAAATTTCACCTCTATTTTGCTTTAATTCCTGTGGAATATCTAAAGGGTTAACAACATTTCTAAAACCAGTTTTGAATAGTTTAAAGGGTGTCATTTCTAAAATGGGGTCATTTATAGGTTGGTTTTATTATGTAAGCCCCACAAAGTGACATCAGAACTGAACTGGTCCTTAAAAAAGTAAACTGGTACTTAAAATTCTAAACCGTCTAACGTCCTAAAAAAATTAAATTACATTACTAAAATTATGCTAACATAGAGTAGACATATGGCGAATGTTAATTAATAAATATTTTATTAAGTATCATTATTTGATTTTTTTATTTTTTTTTAAAAGGTAAAACATATTGACTCAAATTTACCATTAACATTAAAGTACAATGTGTCACGAGAAAACAATCTCTGAATGGCTTGGATAAGTAAAAGCGTTCCAAAGTTATTACCACATAAGGTGACATGTCAGATTTGCTAAATTAGGCCTGGTCAGGAAGGGGGTAATATTCAGTAGGTGTTTTTTTTCTTAAATTTTGTGAAAGTTTGTACAGATTGCCATTTTAACAGTCCTTTACAGAAGCCTATGGGGAAAACATGCCTGTTTGGTAAAACTTGGACTGACCACCAAAACGCTACAAAAAAAATAAAAAATAAACTGTTTATGCAGGTTTTTCAATATTTTAATACAGACATCTTAGGATGCACACAAACGTATTTTCTTTCTGTATCCGTTCTGTTTTTTTCTTTGGACCGTACACAGAACCATTAATTTCAACGGGTGTGCAAATAAAGTATGAGGCCTTACCGTAATGTTTTTTCAACAGGATTAAAAAAGTTGTGAATATTGTAGTTATTCCCACTTTATTAAGTCACAGAATATTGTTGCAATATGCTATCACTTTGTGCCTGGTGGGGGTCCAACTTCTGGACCTTCACCGATTCTGAGAATAAGGCCTCTTTCACATAAACAATACAGATTGTGTCAGGATGCGTTCAGTGAAACCTGTACCATTTCGCAAGCAAGTTCAGTTACTTTTATCTGCAATTGCGTTCAGTGTTTCAGCTTTTTCTGCGTGGGTGCAATCAGTTTTGATACGTTTTCCACACGCAATACAAAACATGCTGCGATTCTCACGCAACACAGAAATTATGCGTAAAAAAGAAAGCTCATGAGCACTGGCCCATTGAAATGAATGGGTCAGGATTCAATGCGGGTGCTATGCGTTCACTTCATGCATTGCACCTGCATGGAAAATTTGCTCGTGTGAAAGGGGCCTAAAGGGAATACAGCGTTGGTTTCGCACCTCTTCAAATGTTTCCCTGAACACTGACGCTCCCACCCACTTGGCAGGGAATTGCAGCCAGTGTGCCACTATGCAGGAAAAACAGTAAAGGGCTACTGAGTGGCTTGAGGGTCCCAGGGGTCAGATTCTAACCAAACAATATGATGTCATATACTAGCAATTAAAGGGGTTATCCAACCCCTATAATGATCCCCCCCATTGCCTGGGCACCTAATATAGATTATACTTACCCTCGCTCCTGATCCACACACGGCTTCCGCTGCATGAAGATGCTTTCACTGCCTGGCCCTGTCAATGAAAGTGGAGAGGATGTGGTAGATGCAGAAATTGCCGAGCCTCTAGGTGTAATGGCAATGACCCTTTTGCTCCTAGAGACTCATTTACATATATTGAAACATCATATTTCTCAGTAATGCGGGCACATATGAACATGGGACCCACACAGATGCCTTCAGCTGCCAGGTGCACATGTAACAGGTCAGACAGTTTCATGGGTTAAAATCTGCTGACAGATGCCCTTTAAAGGGGTTTGACACTTTCTAAATGATGGCCTTTTGCTTAAGGCCTCATGCACACGAAAGTTTTTTTTGCGGTCCGCAAAAACGGTTTCCGTTGTTCCATGATCCGTGTCCGTTTTTTCTTCTGTGGGTCTTCCTTGATTTTTGGAGGATCCACGGACATGAAAAATGAAAAAAAAAATCTAAGTTAAGTTTGCCTTTGAAATGATAGGAAAAAACGGACACGGATCACGGACACGGATGACAAACTTGTGTGCATCCGTGATTTTTCACTGACCCATTGACTTGAATGGGTCCGTGAACCGTTGTCCGTCACAAAAATAGGACAGGTCATATTTTTTTGACGGACAGGAAACACGGATCACGGATGCGGCTGCAAAACGGTGCATTTTCCAATTTTTCCACGGACCCATTGAAAGTCAATGGGTCCGCGAAAAAAAAACGGAAAGCGGCACAACGGCCACGGATGCACACAACGGTTGTGTGCATGAGGCCTAAAGGGGTATTCGCATCTTCCTAATCATATTTGATAAAATTATTTATCCCCCAGTAAACTTTGTTCTAAATATATATGATTTTAAAAAAAAACAGTTCTCTTTCAAATAGAATTGTCAATATCCATTGTTTATTTTCGCTGCTCATGGATACGGCCACCGCTCGCCGGCGCAGTGGTTTCCCTTGCGATGCTGCGGATCCATATTCTTTTGAGCAGCGTCTAATATAGTTCTGCGCATGCGCGGCCGTCCGAACAATTTGTGCAGGGAAGAGACAGTGCGGACAGCGTCGGAGGACATAAGCGGTGGGTGAGTATTATTTCTACGTGCACCACCAACGATTGGGGACTGATGGAGGCACTTGGGGGGCTGATGGATGTAGTAGGGCTGAATATGCTGCTGTTTAGACACAGTTCTAATGGGGAAGGGAATAGACAGATGTAGCAGAGCTGTATATGTGGCGGGTCAGCATCAATGCTGGTGGAAGAGAGAAACAGATGTAGCAGAGCTGAATATGAAGCTTTTCAGACACAGTGCTAGTGGGGGAGTAGAATAAAGATGTAGTAGGGCTGTATAGGAAGCCATTCAGCCAAAGTGATGTTAGGGGGCTGGAGAAGACACATGTAGCAGAGCTGTATATGCATCTATAAAGATACATAGGGTAAGGTTTATACACAACTGGAGTACAGCTGTAATGGAAACAAATCTGCATCATGCTGGTAGGTGGGGGTTGGTCAAGCTTTTGAGCTAATGTATAATATGGAATTATAGTTTTTGATGGACAGAATGGGTTTGTAAAAGATCAGACAGAGATTTTGTGTGTAAAACTGTGCAGACCAGCCACGTGTTACTGTACACTGAGCTCACTTCACATGGCTCTCTGATTATTCCCCAGCAGGGGGAGGGGCCTCACAGACACTTCAGGCTGCCAGACTGATGACTCATACTCTTCACATGAACTAGCACGCAAGGACTGAGTTCTCATTGTGATGTCTGTGCTGTTCTTTTCAAATTGAATTCCTGCACTGTATTATTATATCTCCTTTTACTATGTTGTTTCTATGTATTGTTTCTCTGCTGCCATCTGCTGGCCGGAATTCGTATGCTGCACGCCTTGTTTCTTGTCTATAAAGTTTTTCTCTCTGGGCGTGTTTTTAGCAGCCTTGTCCTTGTCACTTCCTGTAGCCATTTTCAGTGCTGCACTCCTTGTGACTGGAGACACACACCTTGGCTTGTGAAGGCATCAGTTTTTGACCAGCAGTTGCCTCAGCAGTTGCCTCAGGAAAGACATCCACATCACAGCATCTACTGCATCACTGTATGTCGCTGCTCTGGATTAAATAAACCCCCGTTTGATTGCATCCTCGTGTCTACGTCTGGATCCATCTAACCTGAGCATCTGCCGGTCCGGTCTGCTCCACTGCTTGGATACGAAGGTAGGACAGTCACAAGGTCATTATCCGTTACACCTTCATTCGCCTTCATGTGGAGACAGAACAATGTCATAAGGGGGCGTGGCAGGCCTTCACTTAAACTGCCTAAGCCCCCCCAGCCTTAGCAGCAGGAAACCAGGAAGTGAACAGCATAGCTGGCAGCAATTGAGGATGAAGTAGCAAGATGGGAATACCCCCTTAAAAATTTTTTTTTTTTAAAAATCTAGTTTTCCCCATCACTCTGCACTGAATTACCCTTAATGAAAAAGTGAAAATAAAATTTTAGAAACGTTTGCAAAATTATTAAAAATAAAAATTTCACATGGACATAAGCATTCTGACCCTTTGCTATAACACTTAATATTTAGCTCTGGGGTCTCCTATTACTCCATCTTTGAAATATCCAAATGTGGTAAATTTAGTTGATTGGACATGATTTGGAAAGACACAGCCCTGTCTATATAAAAGTCTCACAGCTGACAATGCATATCAGACCAAAAACCAAGCAATGAGTAGAAAAGAACTGCCTGTAGAGATCAAAGCTATGATTGTGTGGAGGCACAGATCTGAAGAAAGGTACAAAACAATATTTCCTGCACTGAAAGTTCCCACAAGCACAGCGGCATCCATAATTATTAAATGGAAAAAGTTTGGACCAACCTTCCTAGAGTTGGCTGTCCCACCAAACTAAGTAAGGCTACTTTCACACTGGCGTTTTTTGCGGATCCGTCATAGACCTGCAAAAAGGCTTCCGTTACAATAATACAACCGCATGCATCAGTCATGAACGGAACCAGTTGTATTATGTCTTCTATAGCCATGACGGCTCCGTTTTGAACACCATTAAAAGGGGGGACGGATCAGTTTTCTATTGTGCCAGATTGCGCCAGAGAAAACGGCTCCGTCCCCATTGACTTACATTGTGTGCCAGGACGGATCCGTTTGGCACCGCTTCATCAGGTGAACAGCAAAACACTGCAGGCAGCGTTTTGGTGTCCACCTCCAGAGCGAAATGGCGACTGAACAGAGGCAAACTGATGCATGCTGAGCGGATCCTTCTCCATTCAGAATGAATTAGGGCAAAACTGATCTGTTTTGGGCCGCTTGTGAGAGCCCTGAACGGATCTCACAAATGGAAAGCCAAAACGCCAGTGTGAAAGTAGCCTAAACTGGAGAAAAGGGCCTTGGTAACAGAGGTGACCAAGAACCCAACGGTCACTCTGGCTGACTTCCAAATAAGGCCTCTTTCACACTTGCGTTGTCCGGATCCGTCATATACTCTATTTGCCGGAATTACACGCCAAATCTGGAAAAACGCGTAAGAACCCATAATTTTTTCTTTCCGGATGCATCTTTCCGGCTTTTTTGGTAAGATACTGTTCCGGAAATCCTGAAGCCAACATCAACGTTTTTTTTTCCGGATCAGTCGTACGAATCCGGTATGGGGCCGGATCCGTCGTCCAGATCCATCGAAACAGCGGATCCGTCGTGTACTGATGGGCAGATCCGGTATGTAAATTATTTAATTATTAACTAATAAAATATGCAAGAGACAAACACACACAATACTCACCTCCAGGAGCTTCTTTCACGCCCTGTCTTCTCCCGCACGGGCTGTCTAGTGGAAGTTTTCACGCCAGCCAAGCCCTTCCTACTTCCTGGCGCAGACGCAACTGAAGATGTTAGGATGGATCCGGAATAATACATTTCAATGGGCTATTATTCCGGATCCGTCGATGCGGCAAGTGTTCAGGATTTTTGACCAGAGCAAAAAACGCAGCATGCTGCGGTATTTTCTCCGGCCAAAAAACGTTCCGGTCCGGAACTGAAGACATCCTGATGCATCCTGAATGGATTTCTCTCCATTCAGAATGCATGGGGATAATCCTGATCAGGATTTTCCCGGCATAGAGCCCCGACGACGGAACTCTATGCCGGAAAAGAAAAGCGCAAGTGTGAAAGAGCCCTAACCTGTGTGCAGATGAAAGAAAAGTCAACAATCACTTCAGCACTCCTCCAATCTGAGCTTTACGAGAGTGGCCAGAGGAACGTACATCAGTATTCCTCTTTTTATCAATGCATACCTATGTCCACTGTTTATGACATCTGATTATCTAGGTTACATTGGCGTAATTAGTTAATTCCACTTCTATCCATCCATAGTTGTACAGAAGTGCCAGCTATGACACATAGGATCCTTATTTGTCATCATATGGTATTCTATATTGGGCTACTTTCACACTAGCGTTAATATTTTCCGGTATTGAGATCCATCACAAATGCTTCCGTTTTCTCCCCATTCATTTTTAATGGGGACAAAACGTAACTGAACAGAACGGAATACTCCAGAATGCATTATGTTCCGTTCTCGTACCAGAGAGAAAATCGCAAAATTCTGCAGTTTGCTTACCGTCCTGGGATGTGGCGCAAGACGTCATGACCCACAATGCAAGTCAATGGGGACGGATCTGTTTTCTCTGACACAATAGAAAACGGATCTGCCCCCCATTGACTTTTCAATGGAATTCTCTGACACAATAGAAAATAGATCTGTCACCCATTGTTATGCAAGCGGGTGTGGACCCACTGCGCCACTGACTGGGTATACTCTGGAGGGGCGTGACTAAGCCACTACCTGGTTTTCACTAGAGCCTCTGATGGTGAGGATAGGCTTGGGCCGTTAGGGTAGTTGCCAGGGGCTCATTAAGGGTGAGAGAAAGAGCACAGCCGGCACTGCTGCATGTGTCTATGTGGTCACTGGAGCGCTTTAAACACTGGGATCCCAAACCTTCACGGTGGTGCTCTATCGGTGATGTAGTGATTATAATAATAGCATAAGAAGAAAGCACTGCGGCACTCACCACTGGTCCCTAAGCTGCTGTTTGCAGTTTATTTCTTAGTACACATAGTGGACGTGGACAAAACACAGGTGGATAGACAGGCTACAGCTGTTTCGAGCGCTGTTGCGCTTTGTCAAGCCTCCTGTGACGTAGAGGAGGAGGGGGTTATAAATACACTCATCTCACATACATCACTGGTTACATTTAAAGTGGTATAAAAAACACATGTGTTAAAACCTTTATTCTTATCATTTAACCCTAGAGGGTCCATGGCTTGCGTTTTAATTATCCATGCTGCTTCTCGCTGCAGGAGAATGCGTTTCCTCTCCCCCCCCCCCCCTCATGGGGGTGTGGACCACTTCAATACCCGCACATTTCAAAATCTCACTGTTCCCCGCATGTTCATTATGTACATGTTTAATTATTCTGGTTGCTCCATTTCTGGTAATAATAGATTTTTTATGTTCTCTGAAGCGTATATATAGACACCTGTGTGTCTTACCAATATAAAACCTCCCGCATGGGCACAAAATCGCATACACAACATATTGGGTCTTACAGTGTATGAATTGTTTAACTACATGTCCTACATGTCCCAACTGCAGGTATTTCTGCTTGTGTACATGTGCGCACATAGAGCAGTGTCCACATGCGAAGTTTCCTCTGGGAGCGCCCCTGCCCAGCCAGTTATCAACTGGACGGAGGAGGTTGCTCCTGACAATGGCATCACCTATAGTCTTACTTCTGCGAAAACTGACAATTGGAGGGATCCCTCTGCAGCATTTGCCAGTTGTTTAAAATCACTGTTTGAAGCCATTGGGGAATAGTCGAATGTGAACACCGCTCTACGCTCACCATCATTATTGCATTGTTTCCTCTTTTTTCTGTTTTGTGTTGATATCTCTACCCAGAACCTCTCTCCTATGCACACACTTCAAATATGCGCTATCCACTATCTTCTCCGGGTAACCCCTTTGTAAAAAACGTCAATTCATGTTCACACACTGCTCCCTAAATTCCATGTCATCATTTACAATTCTGGCGAGGCGCATGACTTGGCCATATGGAATTGCAGTTTTGATGTGTGGCGGATGATAACTCATATAATGTAATAGTGCATTAGTGGATGTAGCTTTTCTGTAAATTGCAAGAAAATTTAGACTAAAACCTTCAGAATCACAGGTGCATATCCATGAAGCAAACATAATTACAAAAATAAAAAATGGCTGCACACCATTGTATATGCAAACAATAGAGCTAAAGAATGGGGGTCATTCTAGTTAAAAGTGGTACAACACCTACTATAAATGAGTAATGGAAGCTCTTAGCGCACATACGTGTCGGGCCCACCTACCAAGCGTCAAGGTGGCTTCCGCAGATGGGTCCCTATCACTAAAGATACTGCCTCACTTTGGTCTTATTAAAGTCCCCAATATTCATGGCAGTGTAGGAACCAGCTACAAAAGTACTCTGCTCAGAAGTCCCAGGTAGATGGGCGTGTCCAGTCTAAAAGAGGTGCCACCCCCAATTTATTGCAAGAAAATTTAGACTAAAACCTTCAGAATCACAGGTGCATATCCATGAAGCAAACATAATTACAAAAAAACAAAATGGCTGCAATAAAAAGTGATAGGGACCCATCTGCGGAAGCCACCTTGATGCTTGGTAGGTGGGCCGGACACGTATGTGCACTAAGAGCTTCCATTACTCATTTATAGTCGGTATTGTACCACTTTTAACTAGAATGACCCCCATTCTTTAGCTCTATTGTTTGCATATACAATGGTGTGCAGCCATTTTGTTTTTTTGTAATTATGTTTGCTTCATGGATATGCACCTGTGATTCTGAAGGTTTTAGTCTAAATTTTCTTGCAATATATTGGGGGTGGCACCTCTTTAAGACTGGACATGCCCATCTACCTGGGACTTATGAGCAGAGTACTTTTGTAGCTGGTTCCTACACAGCCCTGAATATTGGAGACTTTAGTAAGTCCAAAGTGAGGCAGTATCTTTAGTGATAGGGACCCATCTGCGGAAGCCACCTTGACGCTTGGTAGGTGGGCCCGACACGTATGTGCGCTAAGAGCTTCCATTACTCATTTATAGTCGGTATTGTACCACTTTTATCTAGAATGACCCCATTCTTTAGCTCTATTGTTTGCATATACAATGGTGTGCAGCCATTTTGTTTTTTTGCTTTTCTGTAAATGGTAGAATTTAACTGACCATCCTTAACCCTTACCTTGACATCAAGAAAATCCGGTTCCTCCGCACTGAATGTGCTGGTGAACCGCATATTCATATTAATTACTTGATTCAGATATTCCACAAATGCACTAAACATGTGTTTGTCACCTGTCCAGACAATGAATATATCATCGATATATCGAAGAAAAACTTTGATATATCAAAAGAATGGATTTTGGATAGTGTAGATATACCTCTCTTCAAAAATAGCTAAAAATAAATTTGCAAGGGTGCATGAGACAGGTGTCCCCATTGTTGTACCTGACAATTGTTTAAACCATTCCTGGTTGAAAGTAAAAGCATTATGTATCAGTATAAATGAAAGGGACTCTGTGCCAAAATCAATGTATACGTCACTTTTGTTTATTTTGCGCAAAATATCTCGAATCGTCTCTATCCCCAGTTCCTGTGGAATCCTGGTATACAGACTCTCCACATCTACCGCAGCTAAATGAAAGCCATCCTGCCATTGTATCTCTCTCAAAGCCTCCAGAAAATCGGTGGTATCTTCCAGATAGGAAGGGACCCCTTTTAACACTGAGCACAACATCCAATCCAAATATTTGGACAGGGGTTCAGTCAAGGAACCGTTCCCTGACACTATGGGGCGTCCAGGTGGGTCTACCAGCGATTTATGGATCTTGGGTACTATATCCCACACATATTTAATAGGGAACTGGGGATAGAGCTTTTCGGCCATGCACTTAGTCAGAAAGCCTCTGTCAACATACTTCCACAATAATGTTCTAAGTTGTTGTTGATACTTGGAGGTGGGGTCTGAGGTGAGGGGAACATAAGTGTTAGTATCCCTAAGTTGTCTATTGGCCTCTTGCATATAGCATGCCTTATACATAACTACCACATTGCCCCCCTTGTCGGCTGGTTTGATTATGATCTCTTTACACTTCTCAAGCCAATCCGAAGCCTTGTGCTCACCCGCACTAAGGTTAGACTGAATCTGTGGGTATATCAATGTCTTGGTTTCCTTCAAGACTTACTTGAAAAATAGATCCAAACTACCTCCAGCCGACAAGGGGGGAGTAAACGTGGAGTTGATCCCTTGTGTAAAGGACTCTGATTCTTGCGTGTGTTCCTGCATCTCAGAATCCCCACTGTTATGCAGGTCTAACAGTGTGAGAACAATCTGTCTATCCTGCTCTTCCACCCCATGTCTCAAATGAAAGCCCAATGGACCTACAGATGCAGATTGTGTTGTTTGGACATGTTCTGTAGTATGCGTATACGTTTGAAAATGTTTATGCAAGTTTAATTTCCTTATAGCTCTAAACATGTCCACTTCAAAATTCACCGCCTTAAACTCAGACACCCGTCCATAATTAAGACCTTTGGACAGTAATGAGAGGCAGTCACTGTCCAGAACAATGTCTGTTAAATTTACCACATTGTGACCCGATGAAAGATGGTTTGCCTCCCCTACATCTAGTACCGTCTCCACGCTACTTGCTTCCTCTTATATCCTCTTGTACTCCAGAGCAGTCCCCGAGTCAGTGGCAGCTGATCAGGGGGTCAGAGTACTCAGTGTAAGCACCAAGGGGAATCAATCGGAGTCAGTAAGCAAAGTCCAAGGTCAGAGGCAGGCGGTAAGCAAACAAAGTCCATAAACGAGATCCGAGGTCAGAGGCAGGCGGCAAAGTCTGTGTTCAATAAGCAAGGTCCAGTACACAGTGAAGCAGACAAGAGAGACACCTTAGCACTTGGAGATAGACAAGCTAGAACCATGAGGTTGCTCAGGCTTCCTGTAGTAGGAAGCGCCTTTAAATACCTGCTGAAATCCAGCCATAGGCTGGTGAGACAGAGGGCATGTATGTGTGGCCTCATAGGTGAAGAGAGACACACTAACGCAAGTCTCCTGCAGGAAGGAAACTCTGGCATGGAAAACAGATAGTTAAGCTACCTGCTGCCTGCGTTTGTCAGTATGGCGGCAGGAGGAAAAAGAGGGAGCCCGGCGCCAGTGCCCACGGATAGGGGCAGCGGTGCCGCACGGACCGCTGGGCTAACACCCATTGACTTTCAATAGAGTTCATGACGGATCCGTCTTCGTTATGTTAAAGATAATACAACCGGATCCATTCATAACCCTGCCAGATCCAGCAAAATCGCTAGTGTAACCTTATACGGTTTCATTTTGAATATCCAGATTTTTACCCAATGGTAATTGACACCATGTTTTTAATTTAAAGGGGTTTTCTGGGATTTGTATACTCATGACCTATCTTCAGGAAAGGTCATCAATATCTGATCAGTGGGGGGGGGTACAACACCTGGGACCAGCACCGTTCAGCTGTTTAAGAAGGCAGCGGTGCTTCTGTGGGCACCACAGCCTGATTTCAGCCTTAGGCCGAGTGACAACACATTCGTGTGTCGCGTGACCTAAGAGCAGCTCAACCCCATTCAAGAGAATGGGGCAGAGCTGGAATACCAAGCCCAGACGCTATACAATGTACAGCGCTGTGCTTGGTAAGCTGTAAGAAGACAGCGGCACTAACAGGAGCATTGGTGCCTTCTCAAACAGCGGAACGGTGGGGGTCCCGGAAAACCCTGTTAATGTCACTGCTTGCCCTTTATTGTTTTTATCAGTACTATGAATTTCCATAAGTTCGATATGACTGATTTGTTACAACTTATTTATATCATTTTAAAGTATTATGAATTTATCTAGCTTTGATATAGCATATTTATTTTATTTATATATTTTTTTTAAACCCGTATTATCTATCAAATTTTATGAAGTTGGCAACAAAGTGTCTACATTTAAGGCTCCATTCACACGTCCGCAAAATGGGTCTGCATCCTTTCCGCAATTTTGCGGAAAGGGTGCGGACCCATTCATTCTCTATGGGGACGGAATGTGCTGTCCGCATCCACATTTGCGGATCCGCACTTCCGCATCCCTGCTTCAGTTTCCGCAAAAAAATAGAACATGTCCTATTCTTGTCCGCAATTGCGGACAAGAACAGGCATATTCTATTATGTCGGCAATGTGCGGTCCGCAAAATGCGGAAAGCACATTGCCGCTTTCCGTGTTTTGCGGATCCGTGTCTCCATGTATCCGCAAAACACATTGCGGACGTGTGAATACAGCCTTAATCCGGTTTTCCCAGTCAGATTATTATCTGTATTTATTTTTGTGTCTGTATATCAGGGTATACAGTGGCCTATTTTAAACTACTTTCTAGACTTGAAAAAAGGAGTCCTTGCAGTCCAAAATGCATAGTATCTTAGAGGTTAAAGAAACTACCACTTTAGCTGCTTTGGTCTTGTTTTCCTCCAAGAGATATCACCCTATGGATGGATTTGAAGGTCCACCAATCCTCTCCAAGTTCCTTTCCTCCTGAGGGGTGGCCCCCTATGCAGTGAAGACCTAGAAGACAGCAACAACACCGACTACCATGACTGATAGGCTTTACATTAGTGTTGTGCCTAATCTAGGCCAACACATGAAGGTAAGCATAATCAACTCACTCTGAAATGTGCAGTCTATACACACTTTTTCTATGAGCGTCTTTTTCTCCATTTAGCCCTTTTGAGGGTTTGATGAAACTAAGATTGAACTTTTTGGCCTCAATTCTAAGTTTCATGTTTGGAGGAAACCAGGCACTGCCCAATACCATCCCTACAGTGAAGCATGGTGGTGGCAACATCATGCTATGAGGAGTTTTTCGGCGGCAGGGACAGGGAGACTGGTCAGGGTTAACGGAAAGCTAAATAGACCAAAGATATTTTTAATGAAAACCTGATCCACAGTACTCTGGACCTCAAATTGGGCTGAAGATTTACCTTCCAACAAGACAGTGATCCTAAGCACACAGCCAAGACAACACAGCATTGGCTTAGGGACAACTCTTTGAATGTCCTTGAGAGGCCCAGACAGAGCCCTGACTTGAACCTAATCGAACATCTCTGGAGAGAACTAAAAATGGCTGAACAGTCCACCAACGGTCCCCATCCAACCTGACACAGCTTGAGAGGATCTGCAGAAAAGAATTGCAGAAAATCCCCAAATTCAGTTCTGGAAACCATGTGGAATCATACACAAGAAGACTGGAGGCTGTAATCGCTGCCAACAGGTGCTTCAACTAAGTACTGAGTAAAAGGTCCGAATACTTATTCGATGAAAGATTTTAGTTTTTCCTTTACAATACAACTGTGAAGATTCTGAACATTCTGCTTTTACTCATTATGGGGTATTGAGTTCAGATTGATGGATACAAATTTGAACATTTTAATTTTAGGAGAAAGCTGCAACATAACAAAATCTTAAAAACATAAAAGGGTCTGAAGACTTTCCAAATGCACTGTATGTAGACAACTTATAAGTACCAGAACTTTTAAAGGGTTTCTACCACCTCATTTGGACCTAATTAGCTCTCAGACACTAGCGATCTGCTAGTGTCTGATCTACCTAACAATGCTATTTTCAGACCTTTGTGTGGATCCGTTTCACTAAAAACGAACTTTTATTGATATGCTAATGAGCCTCTAGGTGCTATGGGGGCATCTTTTCAGCACCTAGAGGCTCGGTCTACTCACACTGTATGCCGCCCCGCTCGTCCGTCAAGCCCGCCCATCTCCTCTAGAATGCCATCCTCCATCTCATTTATCGGCCGAATTCTCGCGCCTGCGCCGTGTGCGTCTGTATTCGGCGCAGGAGCAGTGACTATCTGAACGCTCCCTGCGCCGGCATCTCCACTGCGCCTGCGCCATCTGTTCCTCGGAGCACTCTGACGTAATCGGCACAGGCGCAGTGGAGATGTCTGTGCAGGGAGCGGTCAGACATTCACTGCGCCTGCGCTGAATACAGACGAGAATTCGTCCGCTGGCTGAGATGGAGGATGCCTAGAAATCCAATATTCACGAGACTTTCCTGTTACTATGTATTTCAAACTGATTTCCCTCTGAAATTCCATCAACCAAATTAGGAATAGGAAAGACAAATGATTATTTGCCAGACAGGTTGGTTACCGATCAATGTTTTTTTTATTGTTCTTTTTATGAAGTGACTGCGGTAAGAATATGCAGCTGACTGGCATCTATGCCCGGAATGTTTACCCCTTTTAGTGAGTGCTCATATCAGCCAAGCATACCATGGAAACCAATGACTTCATTCCAAGGTGTATTCCTTTCCAAAATCTTCAACCAAGCCCTGATAAGAAAATGAATAGTTTATCTCCACTTTACAACTCTGAAGAAAAGATTCAGACAACGGTTGAGACAGCAACTCCCATGGCTGCAGAAGAAAACTAAAGTTTTCAGTTTTTCAGCAGGGTTAATTCAAATGGCAAGTGAGGAAGTTGTACACAAGAAGGCAAAAAAGGTCTGCCTTAGGCCTCATGTACACGACTGCGTGCCGGCCTTGCCCGTGCTGTGGAACTCAAATTCCAGTCTCTAATGCACGTCTGAGGACGCGGACCTATTCACTTGAATGGGGTCAGCAATCCGCACCGCAAAGAAGTAGTGCATGCACTTCTTTTTTGCACTGCGGAGGCACGGACAAAAGACCCACTGAAGCACTCCGTAAGTGCTTCTGTGGGCTTTCGATTCGTGCCTCCGTTCTGAACCGCACCTCCCGGATTGAGGACCCATTTAAGTGAATGGATCTGCATCTGTGATACAGTGTGCCCACGGCCGCTGCCCGTATATTGCGGACCCGTTGTCTGCAGGCCACAATACGGGCGCGACAATCATCTGCATTCTGTACTGAGAATCAACGTGACAAATTTTGAGCCAAACATTCCAAAAGTGGTTACACATTAATAAAATGACATCAAATGGTGAGTGCAGAAATTATTTTTGGTTTATGATTCCTTTCTTTCTAACGGTACGTTAACTAGAATATTTCATTTTGAACATTTGCATGTGTTCTGGCAAAGCCACCTGGTTCTGGCTCGCAGGATTTATATCACTTTACGCGCGGCCCTGGTTGGACACCACTGTTCTAATATGTATATCGATATGGTGTGCAATATGTGAAGATTTATGTGCACTTTATTGCAGGTATGGTGCTTTCTATGTAAATTGCTAATGTGCTCGCTAAAAGAGTTCAAGAGGGGCCTGGATGTATTTCTGGAGTGTAATAATATTAGAGGTTATGGCTACTAGACATGGGTCGTTCAGGGCTCCAGATGGCGACAAAAATGGTCGCCAATGCGACTTAGAATTGCAAAATGGTGACAAGACTTTGTAGTCTTGTCGCCATTTGCGCCTAGACCTTCCGCTGCTCTGCCGCTTTAAGAAGAAAGGTCTTGCATCCAGCAGACACACAGCTCCGTACAGTACAGAGCTCTATTAGTGAGGAGGCTGCTGATTGGTCAGTATCAGCGTGCTGCCGTACCATTGGCTGCTCCTCTCACGGCTGTGCAGGAGAGGTTGCAATTTAGGAACGAAGTTTTATGCGAATCGACTTCGGATATTTCATCCAAAGTCGATTCGCTCATCCCTAGTCGCAATAACGACTGTACAAGCGTCATGGACACCTGTACAGGCAGTCTTTCTCCCTAAAAAATGTATAATGCGTATGAATACGCACGATAATTTAACTGCCATTCATGGAACAGGGGAGCACGCGCGCACTGCCGATTGCTCATGAAGTGCCAGGGACAGCATGGAGAGAACGGAGCCTCTGCTGAGCAAAGACCATGTGCCCAGGTGATGTCACACCAGAAGTTCCAGCATGCCCTGCAGGCTTATATCTGCTGCTGGGAGCTCAATGTGGAGGTTTATGAATGGAAAAACTAATAGCCAAGAGGCTAAAGAAAACCCTGCTTCTGACCCTTATGTTACAACAAAAATTTGACGACTAAAAAACTTCATTTGGCTCTTAAACTTTTTAGATTAGGAGCCAATGGCTCCTTGATGGGTTTTTTTTCTGTCTGGAGCACGATCGTTGATCCAGGGAGTTATTCTGATTGCCTGATTGAAGTTGGAAGAATTTTTTTTCCCCTAAAGTAGAGAAAATTGGTTTCTACCTTTTTTTTTGCCTTCCTCTGGATCAACTTGCAGGAGAACAGGCCGAACTGGATGGACAATTGTCTTTTTTCAGCCTTATAGACTATGTTACTATGTTACTATGCTCATGACATATAGTGGAGGAGCACTTGAAGGAAGGATGAGTGGTTGAATATTTTGGGGTAGTTAAAGGGGTTGTCCGGGTTCAGAGCTGAAACTTGGACCACTGAGGTGATGCTGTCACTGTATGGATCTGTACTACATTAAATAAAGGAATCCACAAGATTCGATGCTGGATTCATCTTTTCATTCCTAAAAGTTCACGGTCTTACCAAGGTTTCCGTGCATCAGGGAAGTCGATCCAAGGGATAGAGGCAGCAGGTGAGCTGGATATTGTCCACAATCTGAACCCGGACATACCCTTATTTTCACCCAGGCAGCACCCCTGCCCATGCTCCGATGTGCTCCCTTGCCCTGCGCTAGATCGCGCAGGGTACGGGCTCTTTTGTTTACAATAACACACTGCCGGGTGGAAGCTTCCGCTCGGCAGTGTGTTCGGCGACGTCACCAGCTCTGATGGGCGTGCTTTAGCGCTGCCCTAACCGTTTTATTGTCTAGGGCAGGACTAAAGCCCACCTATCAGTGCCGGTGACGTCATCGGGCTTCCTGGCAGCCCCATGGAGAGCCTGGTACGTCACCGGAACTCTTCACAATGCTATTGCCTTGCGCATTTAGCGCAGGGCAAAGGAGGGCATCGGAGCATGAACTGCTCCTACGCTCAAGTCAGGATCTATATGCTCAAGTCTGGGTGAAAATGGAGGTATGTCCGGGTTCAGCTCTGAACCCGAACAACCCCTTTAAGGGCCTGGCACAGATTTGGGGACGGGACGGGTCTGTAAACTGGGGATATGGTCAGCAGCCTATGAACAATGAGGAGTCTGGTCTGCGGTCTGTAAATAAGGAGGGGTCTGGTCTGCAGTATGTAAATAAGGAGGGGTCTGTAAAGGCAAGGTCTAGTCGGCAGTCTGTAAATAAGGAGAGCTCTGGTCTGTAAATAAGGAGGGGTCTGGTCTACGGTCTGTATATAAGAAGCGGTTCGGTCTGTAAATACGAGGGGGTCTGGTCTGTGGTCTGTAAATAAGAAGGGGTCTTGTCTGTGGTCTGTAGAAAAGGAGGAGTCTGGTCTGTGGTCTGTAAATAAGGAGGGGTCTGGTCTGTGGTCTGTAAATAAGGAGGAGTCTGGTTTCTGGTCTGTAAATAATGAGGGGTCTGGTCTGTAAATAAGGAGGGGTCTGGTCTGTGGTCTGTAAATAAGGAGGGGTCTGGTTTGTAAACAAGGAGGAGTTTGGTTTGCAGTGTGAAAACAAGGAGAGGTCTAGTCTACAGCCTGTGAACAAGGAGGAGTCTGGTTTGTAAACTAGGGGTTTGGTCTGCAGTCTCAAAAAAAGGAGAGGCCTGGTATGCAACCTGTGAATAAGGAGAGGTCTGATCTGCAGTCTGAAAACCAGGAGGAATTTAGTTTGCAGTCTGTAAACAAGGGGGGGTTATTGTCTGAGGAATGAAAACAAAATTGAGGGGTTTATAAATGGGGGGTACTGATATGGGGTCTGTATAAAGGGGTTCTGGCTTGGGATGAATATCTAGGGGGCTCTAGCCCAGGCTTTGTATAAGACGGGAGTCTGGTCTGGTGTCTTTCTATAGGGAGTCTGGTGTGATACTTAATCGGTTAGGGGATCAGGTGTGTAAGGGTCCATTCACACGTCCGTGTGTGTTTTGCAGATCCACGGATCTGGATCCGCAAAACACGGACATCGGCGATGTGTGTTCCGCATTTTGCGGACCGCACATTGCTGGCATTCTCATAGGGTCCTAAATGCCTGAATGGGTCCGCAATTCCGTTCCGCAAAATGCGGAATGAAATTGCGGACGTGTGAATGGACCCTAATTTGTATTTTTGGGTTGTGGTAAAGGCGGTCATATATACTATTTATAATTCATCTGCCACAGGTTTAGGCTGTGCTCTATTTAAAAGTGGTCGGGCATAAGGAAAAAAATTTGCATGATGCTGTATTCACGCTGTTTTTTGTTCCCCTGTTTTGAACCTCCTTGATGTCCCTTCTCGACAGTTGAAAACTATGTGGACAGCCCCTTTAAGAATAGAAGCCAATAATGAAAGTGGACAAAGCCTTTTTCTTCAAGCGAGTTTACACCAGCTCTTCATTTTCCGTTGTTTTGTCGTACAAGTAGAAAAGAAATAACGGCAGAACAGGAGCCATCAAATGACGGTAACAAACATCGCCCTACGGACCCCACTGACTATAATGGGATTCATCAGGTTTTTGTGAAGGAGCCTGGTATTTTACCAGACAAAACAGTCCAGCAGGTTGGGCTATGTTGTCCACAATGAATGCTAATAGATGCTCAGGCACTCACCACTAGTTGTCACTCCCAGACTGAATTCACTCTTGTAGATTGACAACCACTCGAATTTTGCAAGATTGCCTGACAACCAACTGACAGCACCTTGGGGTGCAAGGCCACAGACAGACAGAAACAAACAGAAGAACCCCTACTATTTACCATTCAGGGCTACATACTACTGCTGACTACAGTTCCCACCATCCATTACAATGGAACCAGCGGTGAGGCATGCCGGGAAATGTAGTCCGTATGACGTGCGGCACAACGAGCAGCTGTCACATGATGTCCTGTAACGTCGCGTTATTTGATGACTCTCGCGAGAGTTCGTCTTCTTTATTAGCTTGTAGCCGGACCCTCCTCTTCCTCTGTGTCTCGGCTTGGTTGCTGGTGAGTGGTGGTGTGAGGAGCGGGCTTGGGTGTACAGGGTGCTGGTGAGCGGTCTGCACCGTGTGCCGGGAGTTCTATATAGGCGTTAGTAACGGCCGTTTTTATGGTGCTCTGGGTGACGGTACATCCTCGTCATACCCTGCGGTAGTGCAGCGTTTATTAGCGCTGTCTGGCGGGGGTCTTTGTCACGTGACCCAGCCTGGTATTGTCTTGCTCGCTGGCTGAACCGCCCCTTCATTGCCCACTCAGAGCTGTCGTGCCCTGCAGTGTCAACACAGGGGGGCAGAGCACGTTCTCTCTAAAACACAGTGTGGAGCTCCCCCCTCCTCCCTGTATCCTGTCGTGAGGTACAGCTTCTTCGCCGGCCGCCCTCTAGAGGGCGCTCCCGTGCATTCTGATGCAGGGCATGTTAACAATGTAGCTGTAGTATTGTCCTCCAATGTGCATGGCTGCCCCTCTTGCTGTGGGTCTGAAAAACATGGAGACTTGTGGTCACCCCTGAATTTCAATGGGTCTAAAAGCCATCAGTTATTGCTAAAGGTGGGACATGTCTTACTTTCTGTAGCATGTACCTGGAAGTGCACAGAAGCCCTTCTGTGTATCCACTCTGGCTGGGACATGTCCTGTCTCTGGCAGCAAGACACTGGTTGTGGACCCTTTAAGATGGTGTCCTCACTGTGATGCAGCGTGTACACAGCTGTCTGTGGCTTGCTGTCTGCAAAATTGTTGGTCCTGTGCATGGGTCCTAAGGTATCCTGCACCTGACCATATGTAACTTGTGGTCTGCGTTCTACAGTCAAGTATAGGACCCTGTCACACTGACTGATTTCCACATCAGTCTCTGTTCTGCAAGAATGCCCACAAAATGCAGTCCAGACCCATTGAAATCAGTAGGGCTGAGAAAAAAAAATGAAGGATCTGCATCCATACTTTGTGGATCTGTGATGTGTTTACCACAAGGATGGACTCCTAATGAGAAATGTGGTTTGTCGACTTTAAAGGGGTAATCCAACGCCTATAATGCCCACCAATGCCTGGGCACCTTAAGTTGTACTTGCACCTCTCCCTGGCAACTGTTGCTTCTAATTCCCCCCCGCTGCATGATTGTTGCACAGATCAAAACAGGTGTGGGCAGGCGGAGACAGCGAGCATTTTTAGCATCATGGGTGACTCTAGGGATGCTCATCCCTGTCAGGCTGCTGTTGGCTGCACTGATGAGGGCCCCCCACCTCCCTGTTGGATGTTTTAATGTGTGACGGGGAGATGCAGTGGTGGCCGTGCAGGGATCAGAAGTGACACAGGTAAGTAAAAGCTGAGGGGCCTGGGCATTGGGGGTTATTTTTTTTCTTTGGATATCCCCTTTAAATCCAAGCAGAACCCAGATTTTCTTATCACATGATGCCTTTTTTCTCAAATTTGTGGCAAACCCTGCTGTGACAGAACTCCTGATCCATGCTGGTGGATGGAGACTTAGTGGTGTACAGTATTGATGATTCATCCTCAGGATAGGTCATAAATATCTCATCCCTGGAGGTCTGACTCCAGGCACCCTGCAGATCAGCTGTTCGGAGAGGGAGCTGATCTTTGCTACCTCTTAAAAGAAACCTGTCACTGGGATTTTGTGAATAGAGCTGAGGACATGGGTTGCTAGATGGCCGCTAGCACATCCACAATATCCAGTCCCCATAGCTGTGTGCATTTATTGTCTAAAATTTTGATACATATGCAAATTAACCTTAGATGAGTCCTGTCCCTGAGATGAGCCCAGCACTGCCCGCATCCTCCAAATCTCCTTGCTCCCTGATGTAAGAAAGCTAGAGCATTCGTGAGAGTGCATGTGCAGTTTGTTCCCTGAGACTGATGCTAGCACAGGGAAGGGACACTGCGCATGTGCTATCTCTCGCATCGTGAGATTACGGCGCTCTAGCTTTGTGATGTCAGAGCAAGGAGGATATTCTGAGGATGCGGTGCTAGGCTCCTTCACACTAGACTCGTCTCGGCGACAGGGACTCATCTAAGGTTCATTTTCATATGTATCAAATCGTTTTTTACACAATAAAAGCACACAGAGCTATGGGGACTGGGTATTGCAGATGTGCAAGTGGCAATCTAAGTAGCCCATGTCCTCAGCTCTATACCCAAAATCCTGGTGACAGGTTCCCTTTAAAGGGGTGATCTAAGACATTAGACCTTCCAGAAGTGGCAGGCCTGCACTGCACCTGGTCCCCCCCCCCCACTGCTGGATTTGGTCTGTGGCTCCTGGCCCAGCACTTCAGCTCGCCTCTGCATCGTCGCCAACTGTCAGTGGTGGATGTGTGACCACTGCAGCCTATCGCAGTCCATAACTCTGGCTGACAGTTGTCCTGGGTGCTGCAGCGGTTTGTACTGTTCTCCCTTGCCTAATGCAGACCTGACAGGCTTCCTTTAAGGGGTATTCCCACTTTGCTATCATGGCATACTTACAAAAGTCTGAGATGTCGGTCCTTTCTCTGGTCCCCCAGCCCACCTGGTGATGCAGCTACTTGTCATAGCATATAGCTGAAGAGTGAATAGAGAAGGTGTTCTCAGCAGATGTTCTGACTTCATAGATGTGGCTACATGTATGCACGTCCATGCAGTTGGGGGACTTGCAGTCAATGTTCAGTACCCAATTGATGCCTTATTACTGTGTACACTCTCTGCTGGTTCAGCGTCTGCAGACTATACACTAAACATGCTCTTCTGTATTTCAACTTTTATTTTTTCTTTTTTTTATAGGAATTCTTTTGGAAATCCTTGCTATTCCAGTGGCTTTGAAGTGCAACGTCCACCACAACCTTTTTAAGGAAGACTGGTTTGTGTGCGCCAGTAGTCAGTGCTTCAAAATGGGGAAAATGAAAGAGTTGAATGAGTTTGAACGTGGCATGATAATTGGCACGATTCTTTCAGGCAAGAGTGTAGCGGAGGCTGCTAAGCTGCTCGGCTACTCGCGTGCAACAGTATCTCGTGTGTATCGAGAGTGGTCCAATTCCCAAACGGCTGAAGACAAAGAGCAGGCTAGTGCCCAGAAACCGGTGGTGGCTCAGTAAATGCTCCAGTGTACCCCAATCTCCACATCATGCTGAAAGACACAGGTGTGTATTGTCATTGTGTTCCAGACATGATCTGCTTTATGCAGGGCTCACACAATCCTATTTGCATCTTCATGGTGTCTGCTCCATACTGCTGTACTCTAGGATAATCTCTTCCTAATGCATCCAACATGAAGCAAGTTGGCAATTAAATCAAAACCAAATGAGTTTCCATGTTAACACATCACACATTGTAGGCAGTGTGATCCTTCAATTTGTCCCCTACTTTGTGCTAGCAGGCCTCTGGTAGGTAAGCTTAAAATGGTGACTGCAGGGATGTTGCACTTTGCATAGGTGCTGTAGAGGGTAGGCATGTGGGTCAGTGGTAATTTAATATTGCTGAGTGATATTGTACTTGCTTTCTGCACACTATATACAGCCTCCAGAGCGAAGGACAGGGTGCAGCCAAATAGATTTTTACTGATTTATCATTTAGTCCACTAAATTTGGTATGGATTCTGCTTACTCGACTTTTATGGAACAGACCCATACAGCTACAGAAGTTCACTAGTACAGCCTTGACACTGGGCCACCGATCTCAAGGATGGTTGGTGCTCACAACCAGTGAGATGTCCAAGATTTGTTAAAGGGGTTGTCCCACTAACTTATTCCCCTTTCACAGGTTTGGGCTTGGTTGTCTGATCACCGGGGACCCAAGTGGTCAGACCGATGCATGCTTCCTGGTGGTTGCAATGGGACAACCCCTGACAAAATTCAGATCATAATCATGAGATTCCCTTAATGTGCATTTTTCATTTTAGTGCCCTCACTTCCACAATGAACATAAATGTGTAGACAATATTTCAGTGAGTTGTACACATAACAGTGCAGCTATTATGACATATGAAGACTGAGAACTGCTATATACAGTGCTTTACCATCTGCTTTTATTTAAATCGGGCATGTCCAAACTGCAGCCCTCCAGCTGTTGCAAAACTACTACTCCCAGCATGCCTGGATAGCTTACAGCCATTAGGGCATGCTGGGGAGTAGTTTTGCAACAGCTGGAGGGCTGCAGTTTGGACATGCCTGATTTAAATGTAAGTAACTTTTAACTAGTGTGTTTTGTCCAAAGGTGTCCCCTTTTTAGCTTTGCCCACTTTAAGACCTATTCTTTAAGTGGCCAACACAGGGGGGTATAATAAAGCTCTCTAAAACTCAAGGTAAAAATGTTTTTACTTTGTATCCTGTCTGGAGCAACAGTTCACTGTAAACCTCACAAGTAATACAAATGTGATGTTTCCTGTGTGTAAAACTATTATTTCTTCCAGGAATCTTGAGAATAACCTACAAGCTAAAGTCCACCTTCTGTTATGGCTTACAGTCTGCAGTCTTGCTACCCATAAGGCCAGCTGTATTCAAGACCTTTTAACTCGACATACTGATGCATCATGTGAATCAGTGGACTACTCCTGTGGATGCCCTCCTTACACCTGTCTACTGGAGCCCTTGGTAAAATGTGTGGTACAGTTTTTTTATATGGTGTGCACAATTTAGTTACATCTATATTTGATTATTTTAAAGCATATGTTTCCATTCCTAGACAGTTATCAGCCTGACTTGCGGAGTTGAATCCATGTCAGGTGAGAAGTTTCTAGAGTGGGTTTGGCTCCATTATACCTTTTAATCAGTGTTATTCTTTAAGTGCTGTAATTATTAGGTGCTGTGTTTTTTGCTTTTCTTCTCTCCCACTCTAGGTAAAATGGTCCGAAAAAGAATCTGAACCATAGAGGTACCCATTCCTTCCAAGGCAGTATTTTTGGGAATGCCAACATTCCTGGAGTCTTGACTGATTTGGTGTTAATGTGTTTAGTAAGGTTCAGACGCACTTTAGGTCAGGCTTAAACTGCAATATGCAAGCTCACAAATGGTTAATTCCATTACTCCCTATGGGAAAGTCTCAATGACCCAGAGGCAGAGTTAAGAATTTCAACTAATTGCTTTTGTATAGTGTAGAATTAAAGGGGTTTTCCCGTACTTGCCTATTTTGTCAGAATGGCTGTCAACTGACCATTGCACTACAACTCTGCTCCCATTCATTGGACTGACAGCTGAGCTGCAGTACCACAGCATGGCCACCAGTTGACAGCACCTTGTGCTTGCAGCTTCAGCCATTGCATTGAATAGCTAGTCGGTGGGAGTGCCTGATGTTTGGCCCCACTAATCTGATATTGATGACCTATCCTGATAGGTTCAGTATCTAAATACTGGAAAACCTCTTTAAAGGGAATTGGCCACCTTCTTTGCCCTGAGGGCAGAATAAGGTTGTGATATAAAACTTGTATGCTGCCCTCTAAGCACATGAGTGACTGATTCCCTTAACTTTTAATTGGTATTATCTGAGAATTCTGCAGTAAGCTATAATTTCATCCAATAAGCTAAAGGTCACTTGTGATTTAACAGTAACTGCCTTATTGTGCTTGTAATGTGCGGGGCATTCTTTACCTTGGTGTCCTCTCCAGTATCCTGGTGACTGTTGGGAGTGCAGGAAGACTTGGCTATGGAAAATGGCCACATTCACTTTCCTCTAAGCAACCAAGGCAGAAAGTGTCTAAAACCCTTAAATGTGGTGTATCGCATGCACCAAAACTCTTGCAATGGTAAATCTTCCCTAATATATACTACAGTGTTAATGCTTCATATTAAAGTTGTTTTGGAGCAGAATCCATTTGATACCCTCTTGGGCAGCACAGAATTGTACCAGTTCATGCCTTGTTTCCAACCTGCATAGGCTTTAGTTTAAGTGGACTGTCCCTGTGTAGCCCAGTCTTCTGCACTTCACAACCTACTGGTAAAATTCCTACACGACCTGTGGTGTGCTTGGAGGGAAATTCTATGCACCTCTGGGACAACTCTTAATAGAAAGGTTTAGTAATTTGATATAATCATGCTAGATCAAGCATTCTTAGCTATGTGAAGTGTTTGAACCATTGTTTTGTGTTCGTGGACCAAATGCTCTTGCTTTATGTGCCATTGTACTGCTATATATTCATATTGCAACTGGCAAAAAATGTTTTTGTATCCTTTTAACTGACACTAATAAAGAACATAATAAAAAAAGGCTGTTTGCAGTTATTGATGCTTGGAGTGTTTCTGTCTCAAACTTGTGATAAGCAATTTGTCCTGTCTTTAACATTTTGACTGGTTACTGATCATACAAGACCAAAATGGGGTAAACCTTAAATGGACGGTGACCTTACATTACATCGTCAGTGTTTCCTGTCTCTGCTCCTCAAAGGGGTTCTTGGGGATTTTCATATTGATGCATTAAATGGCTGTGCTTGCTATCAGCTACGCTCCATTCGTTTCCATGGCACAGAGCTGTGCCTAGACTGTTAATGGTCCAGCGCCCCACATGCCTCCATACCGAACAGATAAAAATGTGACCGCAGTTGAAGGTCCTGTGTGACCGACACATCCGTCTAAGAATACTGTTCATATGCACTAAATATGCATATGATTTGAATGAATAAATCCTTGAAATTGCAACACTGAAAACGGTGTGCCTCAACTTTACTACATGTAGCCATGTAAATGATCATGACATCCCTGGCCTAGGAAGAGGCTTGCTTAAGTGCCATAAGATTGTCCCCCTGACAATGTTATATTGACCTATTCTGAGGAAAGGCCATCAATATGAAGATTCTGGGGAACTTCCTGTTTGGCATCCTACCATGGCAAACTGCCTTGGTTTTGACTTTTGCCGTCAATTCACTGACCATATAGAGAAGGGGATGAATGACTCAATTAGAGCACCATGTGCCATTGAGGTGAGGCTGATTACACCTGCAAGTCATGTATTCAATTGTCGGAAGGAAGCGTTCCTTCCTGGCAATTTCCTGCTTGGCAGCAGAGGAGACCACTGCTATTACATGCAGCAGTCTCCTCCAGTATGGCTAATGCCATTGCTAGTCTTAAAACTGGATCATTGTTTGCCAGCAGTAGATTGATTTAATTGCACAACACGATTTGCTGTCTATTGATTTTAAACCTGCTGAAGGATACCAATTTCCTGACTTAAATGAGCATTTGATTGTTCATTGGATAATTGGCAGTATTGCACTGCCAGATCATCTCCAAGGGGCACTCATTTGAACTCTTGGCAATAGGAATTCATCTGCATGTCTAAAGGCTTAACTGGGTTCTGCACTTTGTTTAAACTGATCTATCCTCTGTCTAGATCATCGGCTTTTGACTGGCAGGGGTATGACACCCAGGACCCCTGCTTATCAGCTTTTTGAGAAGGCAGCAGTGCTGTGGCCTTCTCACGGTTTACTGCTGGCTCAGTGACATGACTTGTATCAACTGGCCTGGGCATGGCTAAGCTCTGTTCACTTGAATGGAGCTTTGCCCTACCCAGGCAAGTTGATACTAGTTGTGATGTCACTGGGCTGGCAGTAAACTGAGAAGGCCATGGAGCTGCTCAAGCACCACTGCCCTCTAACAGCTGATTGGTGGAGGCCCCAAGTGTCGGTCCCCTGCTGATCTATCCAGAGGATAGATCATCAGTTTAAACAAAGTGCAGAATCCATTTAATGCTTTTCTGTGGACAGTTTTCTTCTAGTTCTAATATACTATTAACGTACTATCTATTAAATAAGTAGATATACTCCCTCTCAACAGAATTAAACTGACATGATTTCATATCTTTAATACCAAGCCTAAAATGGCCAACATCCTAAGGTGAATTGAGTTGTAGGTGGCAGGTGGGCCCTGAGGACTAGAGTTTAAGACTAGTTTAGGTAATATGAAGGTTATTTTGGGTCATTGGGATCTGTGATACTGTTTAGACCCATCAGCTGTGTAATTCTTAGTCAAGAGTGTAACTTAAGTTTCCAGGAAGTGGAGTCTAGCCCCCTCTCAAAGAAACCAAAGTAACACCGGTGCCATGCTTTGCCCTGCCTTATCTGCCTCCATTATCTAATGGAGCTGTTGTGAAATGAGATGGCTCTCCACTTACTGCCCCATTCTATAAAGCAGCGATGGTGGAAATGTGAGCATATTGTATCAGTGGTCATGTGAGACTTTCACTATGGATAGTCTACATATGGGTCTAAAATAAATAAAAATCTCTATAGCAGTTTTTGCTTGAATAAGGGAAAGCAAGCAAAATAGGTTACAGAATACATGTTCTTAAAGGGGGTTCGAAGATGTATACACTAATCACAAAGTTAGGGTGATTTGGCTTTCAGGTGACATGGGAAAATGTAAAGTTCATGCTAAGTGGTGATGTATCATAAAAGTAGGGTTTTTAAGTAGAAGCATTTGATGGTGGTTTCCTCATCTCGCACTATTTATTGACAAAAGCCAACTATGGGTATACCCCCACAAAAAAGACTAACTTGTCATGTGACCTTGAGAAGATTACAGTTTGACAATGTCTCATGCGGTTCACAGGTCTACTTATTGTCTGGTGTGGCATAGCATCCCACTTTTGAAGGGTGGCCATTGAGGTTCTGGGGTAAAGAGTTATGAGCCTCTACACAGTAACTCAGCTGATCCCATAGGTTTTTAGCGGGATTCAGGTCTGGAGAATGTGCAGGCCAATCCATTTGAGGTACCCTAGTCTCCAGCAGCTGTTCCCTAAGCTGGAGCATTGTTGTCCATGAAGTTGAAATTGGCATGTATTCATGCAGAGGCACAAGGCAGTTCTGTACTGACTAGACGCACTTGTGACAGCACCAAAGGCAAACAGTGGCTGATGCATAGCACTCTCCTTGATGTCTCCAATATTGTTGGTGGCCATTTCTGCTCAGCATGAATCCATCGACGGCACTGAGGCCCACTGGTCCCTCGTCTGGTGTAGATGCTCCCTGGACCCAAGACGATGATACCTGTGCAGTTTGTCTAGCATGCTGATGTAAATGGTTTTGAAGGTTCTGACGTGACACTTGGGTGCCTCTCACCTCCCTTAACCCCTTCAACGCTGGGCCTGGTTTCACCTTCCTGCCCAGGCCATTTTTTTTGCAAATCTGATGTCCCTTTATGTGGTGATAACTTTAAAACGCTTTTTACTTATACAGGCCATTCTGAGATTTTCTCGTCACATATTGTACTTCATGACCGTGGTAAAAAAATTAAATACATTTTTATTCCTAAATATCAAGTTTACCAAAAATCTTGAAACATTAGAAAATTTCAATTTTCCGTACGCCTCCCACAACGGCACTTCAGCAGGAGGGAACCCCGCCCCCAGGGACAGGAAACGACGTAGAAAGCAGAAGAATAAATGCCTTCTCCAGTCGTTTCCTGTCCCTTGGGATGAGTGGAAAGCGGGCAGGTTCTCTCCTGCCGAAGTTTCATGCGCCCAGCCTGCGGTAAGTATTCCCTGCTCGGCAGGAGGGCTGAGGCAGAGCAGCGGACGCTGGGGGCGAGATACGGCTCCCTCCGCTTGCTTTCGGCGTAAGTCCTTACTTTAGGCAGCCCCGGACGGTGCACCGTCTCAGGAGGTAGCCACTTGCAGGGCCGGAAGGCGCGCGAGATCTCTGGGCCGGGATCTCGCGAGACCTGGACATGTGACCCGGAAATTATTCAAATAGCGGCGGGAAATGAAGAAAACGCCGCTCAGTGTCTCCAGCAGAGCAGCAGTGGGATCCCTCAGCATGTCTCTGCAGCAGGAGAAGCCTTCTGATGCCCCTAAGGCCCCCAGTCCGGTAAGCCTCCTCCTCTGGAGTGATTTTATATTTCTCTTCACCTGAGGGTTTATCCTGGTGACGGTTGCCCCACTCCTTCCCCTATAATAAAAGGGAGCCCTTGCCCCTTTTTTTGTTTTTTTTTCAGAATAGAGAATCTGGAAGGAGTGGGGAATCTGCACAAGAAAAAATGTGCTATTTGCAAAAAACATCTGGCAGCACATAGTAAAAAACCTATCTGCCAAAAATGTACGGACAAAATAATGATCGAGGATTCCCCTTCTCTTGTGGAGAATTTACGATCCATTATAAGAGAGGAAGTGAGCTCAGCAGTGGAATCAAAAATGGCATCTTTTTCCCAGAAACCCTCCACCTCTAAGGTGGTTTCGGAGCCCCAGATAGAATGGGATATGGAGGACGACGATGTTAACGATTCGTCTGACTCAGGATCCTCCTCTGATGAAGAGATCAGTGGTCCGTTATGCTCAGTAGAGGACTCTGACGCCCTCTTGAAAGCGATAAGGTTAACTCTTAATATCGAAGAAACTAGACAGTCACAGTCAGTCCAGGATCAGATCTTCAAAGGGCTGGGTGATAGGAAGAGGAGAGTATTCCCGATCCATGACAGGATCCATAAGCTTATACGGGATGAATGGAAGGACCCAGAAAAAAGGGCTGGTACTTCAAAAATCTTTAAAAGAAAATATCCCTTTAGCGAGGAAGATTCGGCTCTTTGGGATAAAACTCCAAGGGTTGACGCCCCTGTTGCCCGAATTTCTAAAAGGGCAGCCTTACCCTTTGAAGACGTCGGCTTATTGAAGGACACTATGGATAAAAAATGTGAATCCGTACTTAAAAAGGCTTGGGAATCCAATACCGCCATGTTGAGACCTAGCATAGCTGCTACCTATACTGCTAGATCCCTGTCTCTCTGGCTCTCCCAGCTGGAGGAACACCTGGTCTCTGACACCCCCAGAGAGGATCTCCTGGCCTCCTTGCCGATTTTGAAACAGGCCTCTAATTTTCTGGCAGATGCTTCTGCCGACCTGGTAAAGTTATCAGCTAGGTCAGCGGCTCTTTCTAATACGGCAAGGCGATCAATTTGGTTACGCTCTTGGTCAGGTGATACTGCTTCTAAAAATAAACTCTGCAGTATCCCTTGTGAGGGAGATCGTCTTTTCGGTTCTGTCTTAGATGACATTTTGGAAAAGGCCTCTGATAGAAAAAAGGGGTTTCCACCAGAGTCCAGGTTCTTCCAACAGCGTCGTTCCTTTCGCCCCCAAAGAAAGGGTAGACAGGACCGTAGGAAGAAGGATCCCTCTAGCTCTTGGCAGTCCTCAAAAGGGAGAGGTAGAAATTTCCTCTTTAATCAGGATAAATCCACAAAACAGTCCTCCCAATGACGCCAGCAGTCCGGTGGGGGGGAGATTGAAGGAGTTTGTCCCGGCTTGGGAAAAAATCTCAAATTCAGCCTGGGTCCTAGATGTAATCCATCAGGGATACCAGCTGGAATTTTGCACTCTCCCTCCAGACAGATTTATTTTGAACAAAAGGTTAAAATCGGATCACAATCTTTTAGAGTCTCAGATTGTCCTTTTGTTAGAAAAAAGAGCAGTAGTTCCAGTTCCAGCAGACCAGGAAAGAAGGGGATTCTATTCCCCAATTTTTCTCATAAGAAAACCCAATGGCTCTTTCAGAGCAATTATCAATCTAAAAGGCCTCAACAAATACATAAGATACAAAAGGTTCAAGGTGGAGACAGTAAAATCTACAGTGAACCTTTTAACCCAGGGCTGCTCCATGGTAACGCTCGACCTGGCGGACGCATATTACCATGTTCCAATTCATCAGAAACATCAAAAATATCTTAGTTTCACCATTTTTCAGGGGGAGCGTCTTCTCCATCTCCAGTTTCAGGTGTTACCCTTTGGCCTGGCCTCTGCACCCAGAGTGTTCACAAAGATCATTGCAGAAATTTCAGCCTTTTTTCACCAGAAGGGGATAAGCTTCATACCCTATTTGGACGATTTTCTCATTACAGCAGCCTCCCCGACTCAACTGCAGCTACAGGTGAAGTTCGTCCTAGAGACCTTAACGTCGCTGGGTTGGAAACTAAATCTAGAGAAATCAAATCTATCACCCAGCCAAAAGATGATCTTTTTGGGTATTCTTCTGGATTCCACCCAAATGACCTCTTTTCTTCCAGAACAAAAAGTCCGGGACATCAGGTTAAGAATTTCTGTCTTTTCAAGCCAGACGAAAGTCACGTTCCGGAGGATTATGAAGATTCTGGGACTCATGACATCAACGATTCCTGCGGTGAGATGGGCCCAGGCTCACGGGAGACCTCTTCAGGAATTCCTACTAAAAAAGTGGAACAAAAGCGTCTTCTCCCTAGAAGGAAGAGTTACCCTACCTCCAGGGGTCAGACTCTCCTTGCAGTGGTGGCTGAACGAGAGAAACCTAGTCAAGGGGGTCCCTTGGAGACTCTTCAATCAAATTGTAGTAACAACAGACGCAAGCGGGGGAGGCTGGGGAGCCCATTGTCAGGGTCAGTTGTTGCAGGGATCCTGGGACGCAGAGACCCTTCCCCTTTCTTCAAGCGCCAAAGAACTTCTGACTGTATTTCTGGCCCTAAAATCCCTGGCTTCAATCATCCGCGGACAAAATGTAAAAGTCCTCTCCGACAACTCCACCACAGTGGTATATCTCAACAAGCAGGGGGGCACAAGAAGCAGTTCCCTTTGTCGGATAGCATCTCGGATCTTTTCTTGGGCAGAGGCAAACATTCAGTCCATAACCGCGGTCCATCTAAAGGGGGACGAGAACACGCTAGCGGACTTCCTGAGCAGGAAGAGAATTTGGCCAGGGGAATGGAGCCTCAAAAGAGCAGTGTTCCAGAACATCTGCAGCAGATGGGGAGTCCCAAGAGTAGACCTCTTCGCTTCCCAGAAGAACAAACAGGTGGACCTTTTCTATTCCCTTTCGGCGAGGGACCATCCGGTGAGAGTGGATGCCTTAGCGGGTCCATGGCCTTTGGGGCTGCTATATGCGTTCCCTCCTTTCCAGCTGATACCAAAGGTTCTGGCAAAGATAATAGAGGAACGAGCCCATGTCATCCTAGTGGCTCCATACTGGCCCAAAAGGCCCTGGTTCTCCCTCCTTCTGAACCTCTCCAAGGGGGACTTCTGGACCCTTCCTCTGTCTCCAGACCTTCTCCATCAGGGCCCAGCCTGGCATCCGGCAGTCAGCCAACTAAAATTGACAGCTTGGAATTTGAGCGTTCCATTTTAAAGTCCAAGGGCTTCTTGAATGCAGTGATTTCCACATTGCTCTCTAGCAGAAAACAAGTAACTTCCAACATCTACTGGAGAACTTGGAAAGCCTTCCTTTCTTTTGCCAAGGAATCCTGGAATCCCACTCTTCCCCCAGATATGAGGGTAATCCTGGACTTCCTTCAGAAAGGGCTGGGAAAAGGTCTTCGTGTCAGTACTATTAAAGTCCAAATTTCAGCCCTTAGTGCCTTCCTGGATATGAGACTAGCGGATTTGGATGTGGTCAAGAGTTTCATAAAGGGAGCCAGCAGACTTCACCCAGTTGTTAGGTCCACGGTTCCACCTTGGGACCTTAATTTGGTCCTTTCTGTCCTTATGGACCATCCCTTTGAACCTCTTGAGTCAATCCCCCTCAGGTTGCTATCCTTTAAGTCCGCTTTTCTCATAGCTATCACTTCAGCCAGAAGGGTGGGGGAGATCCACGCTCTATCATGCAGGCCTCCATATCTAACCATCCTTGATGATAGGATTGTACTGAGACATGAGCCCTCCTTCTTACCGAAAGTTTTTTCTAAATTCCACTGCCAACAAGAGATCTCCTTACCTTCCTTCTGCGCAGGGGCTAGGTCTTCAGGGGAAAGACGCTTTCACCATCTAGATGTACGAAGATGTATTCTGGGCTACCTGGAAGCCACCAAAGGACTACGAAAATCCGACCGTCTTCTGGTCCAGTATGCAGGCCAAAATAGGGGGCAGGCGGCTTCAAAAATTACTATAGCCCTTTGGATAAGAATGACCATTGCAATGGCCTATACAGTTAAGGGTCTTACTCCTCCAGGGGGCCTTAAGGCCCATTCAACCAGAGCAATCTCCACCTCCTGGGCAGAATCTGCCTCCGCCTCCTTGTCACAGATCTGCCAGGCCGCTACGTGGGCTATTCCTTCCACCTTTTTTAACCATTATAGGTTGGACGTTCAGTCCAACTCGGATTTGTCGTTTGGACGTAAAGTCCTGTCGGCGGGAGTCCGCCCCTAATGGATTCCTTTGTTATTCCTCCTGCTGAAGTGCCGTTGTGGGAGGCGTACGGAAAAGATGATAATTACTCTTACCGGTAATTGGATTTTCCGTATAGCCTCCACAACGGCACTGGGTTTTTTCCCACCCATAAATTTCTTGCATATTTTGTCTGTTATAACTTGATTTATATCTCCCTACAAATAAAAGGTTACTTCTTCAGCATCATCCTGGTTCCTTTGGTATTTACTGGAGAAGGTAATGGGGAGGAGGCATTTATTCTTCTGCTTTCTACGTCGTTTCCTGTCCCTGGGGGCGGGGTTCCCTCCTGCTGAAGTGCCGTTGTGGAGGCTATACGGAAAATCCAATTACCGGTAAGAGTAATTATCATCTTTCTCTACTTTTATAATAGTAATACCTCAAGAAATAGTAATTACTTTACATTCCCCATATGTCTACTTCATGTTTGGATCATTTTGAAAATGAAATTTAATTTTTTGGGGACGTTAGAAGGCGTCGAAGTATGGAAGCAAAACCCACTTTTTAAGGACCAGTTCAGGTCTGAAGTCACTTTGTGAGGCTTACATAATATAAACCACCCAAAAATGACCCCATTTTAGAAACTACACCCCTCAAGGTATACAAAACAAGAATTGATGGAAAATGGAGAAGAAATTTAAGAATTGGACTTTTTTGGCAGATTTTAAATTTTAATCCATTTTTTTCCAGTAGCAAAGCAAGGGTTAACAGCCAAATAAAACTTAATATTGCCCTGATTCTGCAGTTTACAGAAAACTCCCCACATTTGATCGTAAACAGCTGTACGGGCACACGGCAGGGCGCAGAAGGAAAGGAACACCATTTGATTTTTGGAAGGCAAATTTAGCTGAACTGATTTTTAGATGCCATGTCCCATTTAAAGCCCCCCTGATGCACCCTTACAGTAGAAACTCAAAAAAGTGACCACATTTTGGAAACTACGGGATAAGGTGCCAGTTTTATTGGTACTATTTTTGTGTACATAAGATTTTTTTTATTGCTCTATATTAAGTTTTTTGTGAGGCAAGGTAAAAAAAAATGGATGTTTTGGCACCATTTTTATATTTACAGCGTTTAACCAAGGGATTAGGTCATGTGACTTTTTTTATAGAGCAGATCGTTACGCATGTGGCAATACCTAATATAGTTTTTTTATTTTTTTCACTTTAGCACAATAATAGCAGTTTTGAAGCAAAAAATTATCATATTTTAGTGTCTCATAGTCTGAGAGCCATAGCTTTTTTTTATTTTTTTTGATGGCTTCTCTCAGGTAGGGTAAAATTTTTTGCGGGATGAGGTGACTTGTACTATTTTGTGGGGCATACGCTTTTTTGATCACTTGCTGTTGCAATTTTTGTGATGTAATGTGACAATTTTTTTTATTTTTTACGGTGTTCAACTGAGTGGTTAGGTCATGTGATATTTTTATAGAGCTGTTTGTTACGGACGTGGCGATACCTAATATGTATACAATTTTTTTTCAATCTAGCACAATAATAGCAGTTTGGAAGCAAAAAATAATCATATTTTAGTGTCTCAGTCTGGGAGCCATAGCTTTTTTTTATTTTTTGATGGATTCTCTCAGGTAGGGTCAAATTTTTTGCAGGATGAGGTGACTTTTATTGATACCATTTTGGGGGTAATACGCCTTTTTGATTGCTTGGTGTTGCACTTTTTGTGATGTAAGGTGACAAATGGCTTTTTTTTTTTTTACGGTGTTCACTTGAGTGGTTAGGTCATGTGATATTTTTACAGAGCTGTTTGTTACGGATGTGGCTATACCTAATATGTATGCTTTTTTAATTTTTTTTCACTTTAGCACAATAATAGCTGTTTTGACACACAAAAAAAATGATGTTTTAGTGTCTCCATGTTCTGGGAGCCATATTGTTGTTTTTTTTTTGGGCGATTGACTTAGGTAGGGGCTCATTTTTTGCGGGATGAGGTGACTTTTATTGATACCATTTTGGGGGGCATACGCCTTTTTGATCGCTTGGTGTTACACTTTTTGTGATGTAGGGTGACAAAAATAGCTTTTTTTTTTTTTACAGTCTTTATTTTATTTATTTTTTATGGTGTTTATCGGCCAGGGTGGATCATGTGATATATTTATAGAGCCGGTCATTACGGACGCGGCAATACCTAATATGTGTGCTTTTTTTACTTTATTTCTGACATTCACTTTTGGGGGTCTGATCCCCTCTGCAATGCATTACATCTGTATTGTAATGCCTTGCCTGTTAGTGTATGACACTAAGTCATACACTGACAGGTTGCCTAGGAGACCCTAGCCTGAGGCCGGATCTCCTCGGCTCCCATAGAAGGCAGTTCCTGATGCCGTGCAAGGCATTGGGCAGCCTCTGCACGGCATCGGGCTGCCTTGTGTCACACCGGGTCCCCGCCACAGCAGCGCGGGGACTCGATGCTCTCCCTCACCCGACACAAACCTCTTCTATGTCGCGGTCAGCGCGGACTGCGGCATAGAAGGGGTTAATTTGCTGGCATCAGCTTTTAAAGCGATGCCAGCGGATACAGCAGGGGCCTGGCTACCACGGACTGCCGGGCCCCTGCAGTGATCGCGCGCGCACTGCTCCGATGCCCCCGCGATCACTATGACGTACTATTACGTCAAATTGCGGGAACTGTACGTAAAAGGTCGGGAAGGGGTTAAATGTGCCTGGAGTTGTGTGGCATTTATCATCCAGTTCTGCAGGGCATTGTTCACAATGAAGCTGTCATCAGTGTGGGATTTGGCCAAAAGAACGTCCACTTATATGCCTTTCTGTGACTTCCAGTATCTCTGTTGCAACCTGCTCATGATACTCTAAGCCCAGTGGCCACTTCTGTCTGAGTACATCCTGCTTGAAGCCTTGCCACGGCGAGGTACTGTTGATTTGTTAGGTGTCATCTTGATCTCATGATGTCAAAATGTGAACAGCATGGTGAGGATGACTGGTTAAATACCAATTCTAATTGAATCAGGAAATTTATTTGGCAATTCATGGATCAAACAGCTGTTGTAAATTTAGCTGTTAAGCTCCTTGTTAGAGAATAGTAAGTTGTGCAAAAAGTACAGAAACACTGAACAGTAGGCTCACCTGTAAAGATTAGAGTGCATTTAGGTTCATACTTAAATTTCACCGACAAGCCAAATATCCCAAACCTTTTGTGAGTAGTGTATATTGATGGCCTGTTATATGGGGTCTAACTTCCAGCTGTTCAAAGTAGCTCCAGCACAGGAACTGCACAGTTCCAACCATGTAGTTGACAGAACTGATTGCTATAGCTCTGATCTAATTGAAGTGAGTGGGAACATTGTTCAGTATCCAGCTCTGGATGGACAAAAAAATGGGGTAAGCAGCACTCCTGGTCCCAATTTGGGGACAAATGCCAATAGAAAAATTAGTGAGATGGTGCCTGCGGATGGGGATCCTGGCTGGGGGTCCCGTCAAGTAACAAATTATAGAGTGCTGTGGGTTTCTCTAAAATTCAGCTCTGGATGGAGCTACTTGAACAGCTGAGCAGCAGTAAGAGGTTGGGGCTGTCTGACACACATTGATTGGATATTGATGGCTTGTACTGAGCATAGGCCATCAATGTTTTAGCATTAAAGGGATTGTACAGAATTTTGAAAATCATGAATGCTTTCTTACAAACGCCATTATATTGCATTAACGTGTGGAAGAAAGCAGCCATTTTCTCCTAATTGTCTACAAGCTCTTTTATTGCCTTTACGGCTGATGGCTGACATATGGGAGCTGATGGCTGACATATGGGGGCCGATAGATCGCTGAAGCTTGGGGGTTGATCTGAGGCATTGGGGGTCTAATTGGGACTGTAAGCTGAGGTCTGATTAACTTTGGGGGTCTCTGATTGCTGGTCTGGCCTGAGGTGTAATGGAAAATATTTTTTTCTTATTGTTCTTTAAAACTTAGGTGCGTCTTATGGGCCGGTGCATCTTATAGGCCGAAAAATACGGTATACTGTAGCTGTTAGAAATCGAGTCAGGAGTGAAAGCTGTTTTTACTTTCACTTTAAGCTGGGCACTTAGGAGCTGTTTACCAGCAGAATAAAAGTGCTTTTGGAATAAAGGCAAAAAGTGCACACAGGTATGCTTGGGATGTGTATGCAATTTTCTATGGGGCAGTGCTCTTAGTTATATTGGTGAAAAGTAGGTGACAGACTCCCTTTAAAGGAAATCTA
This sequence comes from Bufo gargarizans, assembly GCF_014858855.1. Classification (NCBI taxonomy): domain Eukaryota; kingdom Metazoa; phylum Chordata; class Amphibia; order Anura; family Bufonidae; genus Bufo; species Bufo gargarizans. The sequence goes on along the minus strand of NC_058080.1, from coordinate 139,966,321 downwards.
CTACTAGTGTATTACTGCAGATAATAGTCCAAAATCGTGGTGACAGATTTTCATTAAAAGAGTAAGTTGTATATCTGGACAACCCACTGAAGCTGGACATTAGTGCTTGCCGATTATCTAAAACTTATGGGGGCATACCAACTGTTCAGCAGCAGATGTTGAGGGAGATAAGGATTGGGCTGTTGGTTTTTAACTTGCCCAATCCTTTTTTTATCTTTATCTTTGGCAGCATCCAAATGTATATGTATGTGGGGTCAGGAGTGATAGCGCTTGTGTACAATATCTCAAATGTATGGCAAGCCTCATAGGTTTTAAAATTACAAGGTCACATTTTCTCCACTGCCTGTCCCTTTATGATTGCAGAGCAATTTTTGTTTTTATTAGGATACAATTAGCTCTAAAGTAATAGTAGCTATTACTTTAGAGCTAATTGTATCCTAATATAAACAAAAATTGCTCTGCAATCATAAAGGGACAGGCAGTGGAGAAAATGTGACCTTGTGACCATGATCTAATTCGGCAGTTAATGTGGATTTTAATTTTCCACTTGACATCGTTGCTTTCTTATAAAAACAGTTCAAGATATATAAGCAAATACTGAATAGAAATAGCACTGATAGCGGAACACAGCTTTTCCTAGAAATAAGCTGTTGCTCAGCAGCGCTAAAGCTAGATATGGCAGATTCTGTTGTCCAAACAGCCAATAAACTGCCCCAATTAGGATATTTATACAATGTTAGAATTTAGGTGCTCTAGTAAAAGGAATATAGTGGGCGCTGCTGCCACAGTTATCATGTACTCTCATACACAGTGTTTTTTTATACCAAAACCCAAACCTGCATTGATTCAAATTCTTGAGGAAGGGACCAATTTTGGCCTTGAGGAAATAAACATTTTTTTCCCATTTTTGCATCCAGACAAAGAAAATGATTATTTTTTATTTATATATAGCTGTTCTTAGGCATTTTTTGTATTTTGTTAGGCTACTTTCACACTAGCGTTGTTTGAATCCGGCGTTCAATTCCGACACCGGAACTGCCCGCCGGATCCGGAAAAACGTGTGAAAACTGATTACATTTGAATCCTGATCAGGCTTTCGATCACAATGGAAAAATGCATTGAAAAAAAAAGAGATCCGCCATTTATGGACTTTAACTTTTTTTTCCTATTTTTCGGGTTTAACATGCAAAAGCCGGATCCGTTTTGACTGAACACACGGCGCCGGATCCGGCGTTAATGCAAGTCAATGGGAAAAAGGCCTGATCAGGCGTTCAGTCAAAGTGTTCAGGATTTTAGGCCGGAGGTAAAAATACTGCATGCTACGTTTTTCTGAAAAGCCTGATCAGTCAAAAAGACTGAACAGAAGACATCCTGATGCATCCTGAGGGACGGACTCTCCATTCAGAATGCATTAGGATAAAACTGATCAGTTCTTTTCCAGATTTGAGCCCCTAGGACGGAACTCAGCACCGGAAAAGAAAAACGCTAGTGTGAAAGTACCCTTAGGCCTCTTTCACACTTGCGTTGTCCAGATCCGGCGTGTACTCCACTTGCCGGAATTACACGCCGGATCTGGAAAAACGCAAGTGTACTGAAAGCATTTGAAGACGGATCCGTCTTCAAAATGCTTTCAGTGTTACTATGGCACCCAGGACGCTATTAAAGTCTTACAGTCCGCGCGGCTCCCGGGGCGCTCCAGAGTGACATCAGAGCGCCCCATGCGCATGGATGACGTGCCACGCGATCACGTGATCCATGCGCTTGGGGCGCCCGGACGTCACTCTGGAGCGCCCCGGGAGCCGCACGGACGGCAAGTATGCTGCTCCCCGCTACACTTTACCATGGCTGCCAGGACTTTAGCGTCCCAGCAGCCATGGTAACCACTCTAAAAAAGCTAAACGTCGGATCCGGCAATGCGCCGAAACGACGTTTAGCTTAAGGCCGGATCCGGATCAATGGCTTTCAATGGGCATTCATTCCGGATCCGGCCTTGCGGCAAGTCTTCAGGATTTTTGGCCGGAGCAAAAAGTGCAGCATGCTGCGGTATTTTCTCCGGCCAAAAAACGTTCCGTTCCGGAACTGAAGACATCCTGATGCATCCTGAACGGATTTCACTCCATTCAGAATGCATGGGGATAATCCTGATCAGGATTCTTCCGGCATAGAGCCCCGACGACGGAACTCTATGCCGGAAGACAAGAACGCAGGTGTGAAAGAGCCCTTAGACTAGTAGGACTTTATGCAAGTGCCGTTGTTTAGTACATATATCATACAGGTTTTTATGTCATTGTCATGACTATACCAAATATGTGTATATGGTTTTATGTCTTAGGACTTTGTATTTAGTAAAGTATATTAGACTACTTTCACATATGCATTTTGCATTCCGGTTTTAATATCTGGCATTTTGCATTCCGATTTAATATCTGGCAGAGGATCCCAAAACCAGGCCAAAATGCTTCTGTTTTGTCCCCATTCATTATCAAAACAAACCAGATCAGGATTCTTTCCGTTCCAGTCTGCGAAACTGAACAAACCGGACCCGGCACTAAAAACAATGTAAGTTAATAGTGCCAGGTCCGTTTTTTTCCGGCTATGAATAAAACTGATCTGGCACCCATTGATTTACAATGTTTTTAGTGACAGATCCAGTTACAACCGCATCCAAACGGAACAGATGCATCCGGATGTATTAAATGAAACTGAAGCATTTTGCTCCGGTTTTGAGATCTACTGCCAGATCTCAAAACCAGAAAGTAGCCTTAACTTGACTTTTATTTGTTTTTTTTTTTGTTTTTTTTATACTAATTAAATTATTTTACATAAGTGTGCCCTAAGAACAGGTGCTAACATCAGACAGCTCTGGTGCCCTTCAATGGACGCTAGGCTGTCTGTCAATAGCGGGGTGAACCATAAACTCAAAAGGGGGCATTCCCCCAGATTCTCCATTTGTATGCCGAAATCCACATTGATAGATAGAGAATATGGTGGCTCACTCCGCTTGTAGCTGTGGATGGGTGCTACCAAGCCTAATGACTCCCCCTGTCAAAAGAAAATGTAGAATATGTAGAGAGGCTGAGCACTCTCCACCTGGACCACACAGAGGCTGACGCATGAGATGATAATATTATTTATTACACCTAAATGCAGATCAAATACTAAGACAATAAAACAAATAATAAAACTAATTGTAAAATATACATATAATCGGTAGAAATACGATGTTATAAAAAAACGATATTGTGAAAAAAATCAAGAGATATTATGTCGAATAAGTACTCGAATGTTTGTTCAAATAGGTGTCCGGACAGAGTTCGATAAATTTCATTTGATTATTTCATTTGATTATTTCAACATACTCAAAGGATATCCCCTGTCTGGCAAATAATGATCACACTTACGGTTGCCTTCTGACTAAAGCTCACAGTGGCGTCCCACGTGGTTAATGGTGTCAGATACGGCGGTACCTGATTGTAGTAATTTAGCTGGAGCGATGCAGGCAAGTTGACAGCCCTCGATATAGGTGTTCTCCAGTGGTCTTCTCGACTCTTTCAGGTAAAGCGAAGGTGTGAATAAGGTATAGCATTTATCGTGACCCTGTTGGTTTTTAGGTCAGGATATTAGCTGTGTGCCATGGAATCAAAAGTTCGGCAGGGTAGAAGTTCCGATCCAAATTGTTGGGGTCAAGACGTTCATCAGCTGATGTGCGGTTCTTAAAAACCAGACGCGTTTCGGGGTCTTTTCCTAACCCCTTCCTCAGTGGTAGCCCGCAAAGGGGGGTCTACCCCTTTTTATACCCAACATCCTCTAGGGTTAAACAGAATGGAAAGTCCGAGATGGGTCTAGTTGAATATAAAACCCGGTGTGGAGTAAAAAAAACAAGGGCACATATCAAATGTATCCTTGCATAACAATTTTCAGTAATAATCTTATTTGGATGTTTGACAAATTGCTTATATCACTGTCCCGTATAGTTATAAATATGTTTATAATACAGTTTATTGAATGCCAATGCGATTTTCTGAAAAAACGCAAGTTTCATGCGTTTTTTTCGGATTTCCTGTCCCTGATTACTGTACATATAAATATATATTCTGTAAATAATAAGAATTATCTAAAACAATCAAAATGCATGACATAAAAAGTATCTCATATAAGACCTAAAAAGTGTTAGATATTATCTAAAATTAAAACTTTATTGCAATAATAGAACATTACTGACCTTGTCTAATGCAGTTTTTCTGATGCGGTTTGTGTGCAGTTAAAAAACGCAATTGCGTTTTTTGTGAACTCTCGCTGCTATATATATATATATATATAAAGTATCTGAATAGACATTATACTACTTTTAAAATATAATATAAAACATTAAATATTACAAATAAGGCACATCTAGATCTTTTATCCTGTTCAAAGAGTCTTCAACATATTTCATTGGATAATTTTTTTCTTTCAATTGTAATTTTAATACTTCAGCTTCCTGTTCAAAAGTATCATTATTAGTGCAATTCCTCTTTAAACGTCTGAATTGGCTGCCTGGAATGTTGAGCAGCCACCTGGGCAAATGACAACTGGAATGAAGAATAAAGCTATTTCTAGCTGTTGGTTTTTGGTATGTTGAGCATATTAATTTATCTTGTTCAGCTCTAATATTTAAATCAAGGAATTCTAGATGTGTTTTACTAGTTTTGGAGGAGAAACGGAGATTCAGTTGATTTAAGTTAATCATCTCCAAAAAGGAAGCCAATGACGTTTCATTGCCCCTCCAAATAAAAATCACATCGTCTATATAACGATACCATAGCACCAGGTCCGACCCCAGTAAATGGTTGATGGTAGCTTCTTCCCAATCTGCCATGACAAGTTTCTATGATCTCCACCAGTAGAGTAAGGCCCGCTCATGGTCACACAGGTACAGTAGCAGTTCCAAAATGATCAGCATGATAAGCATAATCGTCATGGGATGTCAGGCAGTTACAGTTAGGCTTCGTTCACATCACCGTTTAGGAGCAGGAGAACGGAAAGAACAGATTTGGCACATAACTGAGCCGAACGGATCCTAAGGACCCCATAGGCTATAATGGTTAGGTTTCCGCTCAGAGGAAGATTTTTGAAGCAGAGACAAAAGTCCTGCATGCACAACTTTTGTCTCCGCTCCATCTTCTAAGCGGAAACCTACCGGACGACATTATAGTCTATGGGGTCCTTGTGATCCATTCGGCTCAGTTATGTGCCAAATCCGTCCTTTCTGCTCTCCTGCTCCGAAACGGAGCACGGAAAGGCTGAACGGTGATGTGAACTAAGCCTATGGTAGAGGTAGAGTTCATCTCCTTCGCTTCTTCTGTTCCGGCCAGACTTCGGGCAGAGCGAGCGGCACACAGTTCATTTAGACTGCTTTTCAGAATAGTTTGTCCTGGGATTCGAACTCACAACCTCTCCACATCAGAGGCAAGGCATTAACCCTCACAGCCATGAAAGCTGTCTAGCTAGTTACTTAAAAAAAAAAAAAATATATATATATATATATATATATATATATGACTTCTACTGTAGGTAACTTTGATACCTAGTGTACATCCATACACATGACAGCTGCCCCAGTACACTGTGTATGGATGTAGCAGAGCTAGGTGTGTTGGGGCAGCTGTCCTGTGTATGATTGTACACTAGGTATTAACGTTACCTACAGTAGAAGTCTTATATATATATTTTTTTTTTTAAGCAACTAGCTAGACAGCTTTCATGGCTGTGAAGGTAAATGCCTTGCCTCTGATGTGTAGAGGTTGTGAGTTCGAATCCTAGGACAAAATTTTCTGAAAGTGTTTTTTTTTTATTTTTTTTTTACTCTCACAGCTATGAAAGCTGTCTAGCTAGTTACTTAAAAAAAAAAATATAAGACTTCTACTGTAGGTAACTTTAATACCTAGTGTACAACCATACACATGACAGCTGCCCCAACACACCCAGCTCTGCTACATCCATACACAGTGTACTGGGGCAGCTGTCATGTGTATGGATGTACACTAGGTATTAAAATTACCTACAGTAGAAGTCTTATTTATTTATTTTTTAAGTAACTACCTAGAGAGCTTTTATAGCTGTGAGTGTAAATGGCTTATCTCTGATGTGTAGAGGTCCTGAGTTCGAATCCCAGGACAAACTTTTCTGAAAGTGTTTTTTTTTTTAAAAAAGGGGGCTATTGGCGCCATGGGGGACTATTGGTGCCATGGTACTGACAATTGGCACCATGATACTGGCACATGGAGGGGGGAGGAGAGAGGCACTTGATACTGGCACATTAAGGGGCAGGGGGAGAGGATGGCACTATGATATTAGCACATGGTGGGTGAGCACCCCTGGCAACCGCACTCTGACAACCTGCACTAGGGTGTCAGAGGCTGCAGGACAGTGACTGGCAGCAGGGTGGCACACACATGTGTACAGGGGTCAGGGCACACCTGCTGCTTGACTAGGGGCCATAGATTCTAACTGGCACAGGGTGCCCAGCAGTGGCACATGGAGCCTAATAGGTGGCACAGACTGTCTAAAGGGCTATGAATGGTACAGGGTGCAGGACAGTGCCAGACTGGCAGAGGGCACAAGGCAGCATACTGTTTTATTTTGCCCTGGTGACACAGGATTTCAGACAGTGGCTTAATGGCGCCTGGCAGTGAATAGGTGGCACTGCTCGTGTTTGGTGTGCCAACCTGCTGAACAGCGCAGAGTGATTGGCATCACTGGTATGGTACTAGGTGGCAGACAATGGCTGGATATTATATATACATGACAATAGTCAGACTGGCACAGGGTACACGACCATAGTTAAATGTTACATGCAATAGGTGGCTGAAAAAGGGGTGTGGTCAATGGGTGGAGTCAAGGGGGCGGCAAAATTAGCTTTTGCCTAGGGTGGCAAAGATCCTTGCACCAGCCCTGAATTTGACACACACTCCACTGGGGAGAGACAGGCACAGTGCTCATATGCTGATCCAGTCTTAAAGTTTCCCAGGATTCTAAAAAAAAAATAGCTGTTTTCTTCCATAAACAGCACCACACCTGTTCACTCCAATGGAGCCGAGCTGAAATACCAAACATAACCCATGGACAGGGGTGGTGCTGTTTTTTGAAGAAAGCATCCATCTTTTTTCGAATCCTGGACAACTCCTATGAGGAACCCACCATCACCATATTGGTATAAGAAAATAAGGTTGCATTTAGTGGGTATCAATAAAAATTAAATATTGTAATTAATTTGATACACCTTGTAGTCAGCATATAGTATGTATTGAGTTATAATAGAGATTAACGACTCGAGTATATTTTCATATGAAATGGCAATGGTGACATTATATTGCCCAAAAAGTAGTATAAGAGATATTATGTTTAATATTGGAAGAAAGTGCATATGAATATTTAGTATCAGATTCCATGGTCTTTGTTGTAATCAAAAGAAGAGAAGAATAAATATAGGGCGGCTCACTAAAGCCGAAAAAATGGAATGAGGTGCTCTATCCGAATGGAGCGTACCCAGCGCTTGTATGTGAGGGATTAAAGGAAAAATATAGGGATGGCACTCTAATCATAGGTAGTGCATGGAAAAGAGCATTTTATTATTATTAAATGGCTGGTTGTGCCAGCTATTCACAATAGATACAAGTATAAAAATTTTTTTAATCAAAATGGTAAATAGATTGTAAAACTGTAGTACTGATAAAAATCTTAGGTCTAAAGTGGCGTCCTCCTAGGAATATAAAATGTACATAATATACTATCAATGCATAAAAGGTAAAATACACAAGTAAAAATACACAATTAAAATACCCAAATAGGGTGGTGATAATATAGAAGTCTGATAGACCTATTGGAGGTAGGTACAGGTATCAAGTCCAATGATATCACAAGAAGAACAAGTATAGGTGAGAAGTGGGGGCCCCCTTTAAGGGATATGGTAATGTTCAGTTCAATCTGGTTTTGCCCACTTTCTTTCAGATAAATGAGGTGTTCACCTTTGGTTAGTGTTTGTTTGTTTTCACAGTTATCCAACAATAGTAGTATTGTAAAGTGTTGCTAATTTAGCAGGTACATTACCCTCCTGTGGATCAGAGGTAGGCTGGTGAGCGGCTCCTGGCGGGCGGGTGGCATCCACGTGCGTTGTTCCCGCTCACGGGGCTGTATGCTCTGCCTATCTGCTGCTATAGCTGTTCGTCACTTCCGGTGACGTCACTTGCGCTCGCTGACTCTCCCGCTCGATTCTCATCGGTGTTGCACGTGGTGTCCGATGGCGGGAATAGAAGGCTGCGGCTTTTTTCAAAAGTTAAAGATACTCCGGAGCTCTTGTAGTTTTAGGATCCTTTTGGTTTTAGCTAGCTTTGTATGAGTATGGCTACCCCATGGGGTACTTTGAGGTAGCCATACTCATACAAAGCTAGCTAAAACCAAAAGGATCCTAAAACTACAAGAGCTCCGGAGTATCTTTAACTTTTGAAAAAAGCCGCAGCCTCCTATTCCCGCCATCGGACACCACGTGCAACGCCGATGAGAATCGAGCGGGAGAGTCAGCGAGCGCAAGTGACGTCACCGGAGGTGACGAACAGCTATAGCAGCAGATAGGCAGAGCATACAGACCCGTGAGCGGGAACAACGCACGTGGATGCCACCCGCCCGTCAGGAGCCGCTCACCAGCCTACCTCTGATCCACAGGAGGGTAATGTACCTGCTAAATTAGCAACACTTTACAATACTACTATTGTTGGATAACTGTGAAAACAAACACTAACCGGAGGTGAACACCTCATTTATCTGAAACAAAGTGGGCAAAACCAGATTGAACTGAACATTACCATATCCCTTAAAGGGGGCCCCCACTTCTCACCTATACTTGTTCTTCTTGTGATATCATTGGACTTGATACCTGTACCTACCTCCAATAGGTCTATCAGACTTCTATATTATCACCACCCTATTTGGGTATTTTAATTGTGTATTTTTACTTGTGTATTTTACCTTTTATGCATTGATAGATTTTTATCAGTACTACAGTTTTACAATCTATTTACCATTTTGATTCAAACAAATTTTTATACTTGTATCTATTGTGAATAGCTGGCACAACCAGCCATTTAATAATAATAAAATGCTCTTTTCCATGCACTACCTATGATCAGAGTGCCATCCCTATATTTTTCCTTTAATCCCTCATAATCAAAAGAAGGGCCAAAAATCTAAAAGTATCTAACACGTAGAAATTATTAACAAAATATGTTTAATATATGAGTGTATTCATTCACAAACAGCATCATGTCTCATATCAGTACCTCTGCAGTATATAATGGTCTTATACTGCCCTCTGGTGGGAGCACTTCAGTGTTATGGCACCATTAAGCTTTAAAGAAATATTATTTGGGCAAAATATGACGAAGTGATGGCATGCAAAAATTTGGGCACCCCTGGTCAAAATGACTATTATTGTGAACAGTTAAAGAGCTTCTGTCACCCCCCAAAATTCATTTTTCATTTTTGGACATACTAAAGTCCTTATTGGACGACTATTCCCTATATAGGGCTCTTACCTTGTTCTGTGGCATTTGCATATTTTAAAAGCTCGATTTTTAGTGAAACCAAGCCACAGAACATGGTAAGAGCCCTATATAGGGAATAGTCGTCCAATAGGGATTTTAATATGCCCAAAAATGAAAAATGAGTTTTGGGGGTTGACAGAATCCCTTTAAGCAAGTTGAAGATTAAATGATCTCCAAAAGTCACAAAGTTAAAAATGAAACACAGTTTTCAACAATTTAAAGGGAACCTGTCACCGGGATTTTGTGTATAGAGCTGAGGACATAGATTGATAGATGGCCGCTAGCACATCCGCAACACCCAGTCCCCATAGCTCTGTGTGCTTTTATTGTGTAAAAAAAACGATTTGATACATATGCTAATTAACCTGAGAGGAGTCCTGTCCCTGACTCATCTCACGTACAGGACTCATCTCAGGTTAATTTGCATATGTATCAAATCTTTTTTTCCCCACAATAAAAGCACACAGAGCTATGGGGACTGGGTATTGCGGATGTGCTAGCGGCGATCTAGCAGCCCATGTCCTCAGCTCTATACACAAAATCCCGGTGACAGGTTCCCTTTAAGCAATATCAGTGTATTTTTTTAGTTTTGGACAATTTTAGAGTGAAAAAAGGAAATAAGTATGTTGCAAAAATATGGGAACCCAGTGAGATTTTTACCTTGTCTCAGACCTTAAATAGCCTGTTAAGGTTAACACTTGTTCACAGTCATTGTTAGGAAAGGCCAGGTGATGCAAATTTTTAAAGCTGTATAAATACCCAGACTCCTCTAATTTTGTCCCAAAAAACAGCCAACCATGGGTTCTAAGCAGCTGCCTAACACTCTGAAAATGGTTGAGGCCCACAAAGCAGGAGAAGGCTGTAAGAAGATAGCAAAGCTTTTTCAAGTTGCCATTTCCTTAGTTCAAAATGTAATTAAGAAATGGCAGTTAACGGGAACAGTGGAGGCCAACAAAGGGTCTGGAAGGCCAAGACAAATTTCAGGGAGAGATGCTTGTAGGCTTGCTAGAAAGGCAAATCAGAACCCCACTGTAACTGTAAAAAAGCTGACATTAAAAATATGACTTCTACAAATGGATAATGATCCTAAACACACCTCAAAAGACACAATAGACTGCCTCAGAATGTGCAAGCTGAAGGTTGTTCCATGGCCCTCACAGTCCCCTGATCTGAACATCATTGAAAAATCTGTGGAAAGACCTCCAAAGAGCAGTGCATGCAAGACGGCGCAGGAATCTCAGAGAACTGGAAGACTTTAACAAAGAAGAATGGATGAGAATCCCTCAAACAAGAATTAAGACTGCTGGCTACAAAAAGCATTTACAAGCTGTGATACTTGGCAAAGGGGGTGCTACCAGATACTAACCATCCAGGGTGGCCAAGGTTTTATTTTAAAAATGTAAAAGATAAAAATATTTTTGCTTAAAATACAAAGGAATGTGTCATCTTTTATGCCATTTGGAGGTCATTTAACTTTAACTTGCTTAACTGTTAACCTTTAACTCTTAACTTTTTCATGCCACTGTATATCTGAAATTTCAGATGATTAATTTTTTTTCTGTACATAAGGGTTGCATTTACTCAAGTCAGTTTTACTTGAGTTGGTGTACTTTGTGACAAATTTATCAAACAGTGCATATTGTTTGATAAATTTGGTGCATCTTTAAACCTAACACCCAAAAGGGGTGATTTATTATGGCACTCTACTCCAGAAACTGGCATAAAAAAGTTGCCAGTTTGTGACTTTTTTAACACCACTGTTGCAAAAATTTAGGCACACTTGGCACTTGTATGCTGCCCATCGCCAGTTTCTGAAAATAGGTAATAGTGGGGGTGGGGCCTTTGGCCCCAGCATATTGACCATCATCTACGCCAGTTTACTAATTTATGATTAGGCACAGGCATCCTCCAGTGGCACAGGTAACGTCGAAGACAGGGATAAAACACTGGTCTTTAATAAATGACCACCTTTTGTCTAGAAATGCTACTCCCGTTTGATGGAGGCTTTGTGAGTTTTTTATGTCTATTATGTGCAGCAGAACCCATTCCTCAATTAATACTTCTGTTCAGTTTTTACAAAGGAAAATGAGGGACCTCAGTTAGGAAGGAAGACAAATTAATCTTTTGATGCATGTGTCTTTGCAGAGGAAGAGGTTCTAAGTCAGCTGTCTAAAATTAATACAAATAAGTCACAGGGGCCTGATGGGATACACCCAAAGCTATTAAAAGAGCTTAGCGGTGAACTAGCAAAACCATTAACAGATTTATTTAACCAATCACTGGTAACAGGAGTCATCCCAAAAGATTGGAAATTAGCAATTGTTGTGCCCATTTACAAGAAAGGTAGTAGGGAGGAATCGGGTAACTATAGGCCAGTAAGCCTGACATCAATAGTGGGGAAATTAATGGAAACCATACTTAAGGAGAGGATTGTGGAACATCTAAAATCCCATGGATTGAAAGATTAAAAAAACTGCTTGGGTTTACTTCAGGGAGATCATGTCAAACTAATCTTATAGATTTTTTTTAATTGGGTGACTAAAATAATAGATGGCAGAGATGCAGTAGACATTGCTTATCTAGACTTTAGTAAGGCTTTTGATACTGTCCCACATAGAAGGCTTATCAATAAATTGCAGTCTTTGTGCTTGGACTCCCATATTGTTGAATGGATTAGGCAGTGGCTGAAGGGACAGGCAACAGAGGGTTGTATTAAATGGAGTATATTTAGACCATAGTCTTGTTACCAGTGGGGTACCTCAGGGATCTGTTCTGGGACCCATATTGTTTAATATCTTTGTCAGCAAAATTGCAGAAGGCCTCGATGGTAAGGTGTATCTTTTTGCTGATGACACAAAGATTTGTAACAGGGTTGATGTTCCTGGAGGGATACACCAAATGGAAAAGGGATTTAGGAAAACTAGAGGAATGGTCAACAATCTGGCAACTAAAATGTAATGTTGATAAGTGCAAGATAATGCACCTGGGGCGTAAAAACCAAAGAGCAGAATATAAAATCAGTGATACAGTCCTAACCTCAGTATCTGAGGAAAGGGATTTAGGGGTCATTATTTCAGAAGACTTAAAGGTAGGCAGACAATGTCATAGAGCAGCAGGAAATGCTAGCAGAATGCTTGGGTGTATAGGGAGAGGCATTACCAGTAGAAAGAGGGAGGTGCTCATGCCGCTCTACAGAGCACTAGTGAGACCTCATTTGGAGTACTGTCCGCAGTACTGGAGACCATATCTCCAGAAGGATATTAATACTTTGGAGAGAGTTCAGAGAAGAGCTACTAAACCAGTACATGGATTGCAGGATAAAACTTACCAGGAAAGATTAAAGGACCTTAACATGTATAGCTTGGAAGAAAGACGAGACAGAGGGGATATGATAGAAACTTTTAAATACATAAAGGGAATCAACAAGGTAAAAGAGGAGAGAATATTTAAAAGAAGAAGAACTGCTACAAGAGGACATAGTTTTAAATTAGAGGGGAAAAGGTTTAAAAGTAATATCAGGAATAGAGTTGAGCGAACACCTGGATGTTCGGGTTCGAGAAGTTCGGCCGAACATCCCGGAAATGTTCGGGTTCGGGATCCGAACCCGATCCGAACTTCGTCCCGAACCCGAACCCCATTGAAGTCAATGGGGACCCGAACTTTTCGGCACTAAAAAGGCTGTAAAACAGCCCAGGAAAGAGCTAGAGGGCTGCAAAAGGCAGCAACATGTAGGTAAATCCCCTGCAAACAAATGTGGATAGGGAAATGAATTAAAATAAAAATTAAATAAATAAAAATTAACCAAAATCAATTGGAGAGAGGTTCCATAGCAGAGAATCTGGCTTCCCGTCACCCACCACTGGAACAGTCCATTCTCAGATATTTAGGCCCCGGCACCCAGGCAGAGGAGAGAGGTCCCGTAACAGAGAATCTGTCTTCATGTCAGCAGAGAATTAGTCTGCATGTCATAGCAGAGAATGAGGCTTCACGTCAGCCACCACTGCAACAGTCCATTGGCATATATTTAGGCCCAGCACCCAGGCAGAGGAGGGAGGTCCCGTAACAGAGAATCTGTCTTCATGTCAGCAGAGAATTAGTCTGCATGTCATAGCAGAGAATGAGGGTTCACGTCAGCCACCACTGCAACAGTCCATTGGCATATATTTAGGCCCAGCACACACACAGGCAGAGGAGAGAGGTCCCGTAACAGAGAATCTGGCTTCATGTCAGCAGAGAATCAGTCTGCATGTCATAGCAGAGAATGAGGCTTCACGTCACCCACCACTGCAACAGTCCATTGGCATATATTTAGGCCCAGCACACACACAGGCAGAGGAGAGAGGTCCCGTAACAGAGAATCTGGCTTCATGTCAGCAGAGAATCAGTCTGCATGTCATAGCAGAGAATGAGGCTTCACGTCAGCCACCACTGCAACAGTCCATTGGCATATATTTAGGCCCAGCACCCAGGCAGAGGAGGGAGGTCCCGTAACAGAGAATCTGTCTTCATGTCAGCAGAGAATTAGTCTGCATGTCATAGCAGAGAATGAGGCTTCACGTCAGCCACCACTGCAACAGTCCATTGGCATATATTTAGGCCCAGCACACACACAGGCAGAGGAGAGAGGTCCCGTAACAGAGAATCTGGCTTCATGTCAGCAGAGAATCAGTCTGCATGTCATAGCAGAGAATGAGGCTTCACGTCACCCACCACTGCAACAGTCCATTGGCATATATTTAGGCCTAGCACACAGGCAGAGCAGAGAGGTCCCGTAACAGACAATCTGGCTTCATGTCAGCAGAGAATCAGTCTGCATGTCATAGCAGAGAATGAGGCTTCACGTCACCCACCACTGCAACAGTCCATTGGCATATATTTAGGCCTAGCACACAGGCAGAGCAGAGAGGTCCCGTAACAGACAATCTGGCTTCATGACAGCAGAGAATTAGTCTGCATGTCATAGCAGAGAATGAGGCTTCACGTCAGCCACCACTGCAACAGTCCATTGGCATATATTTAGGCCCAGCACACACACAGGCAGAGGAGAGAGGTCCCGTAACAGAGAATCTGGCTTCATGTCAGCAGAGAATCAGTCTGCATGTCATAGCAGAGAATGAGGCTTCACGTCAGCCACCACTGCAACAGTCCATTGGCATATATTTAGGCCCAGCACACACACAGGCAGAGGAGAGAGGTCCCGTAACAGAGAATCTGGCTTCATGTCAGCAGAGAATCAGTCTGCATGTCATAGCAGAGAATGAGGCTTCACGTCAGCCACCACTGCAACAGTCCATTGGCATATATTTAGGCCCAGCACCCAGGCAGAGGAGGGAGGTCCCGTAACAGAGAATCTGTCTTCATGTCAGCAGAGAATTAGTCTGCATGTCATAGCAGAGAATGAGGCTTCACGTCAGCCACCACTGCAACAGTCCATTGGCATATATTTAGGCCCAGCACACACACAGGCAGAGGAGAGAGGTCCCGTAACAGAGAATCTGGCTTCATGTCAGCAGAGAATCAGTCTGCATGTCATAGCAGAGAATGAGGCTTCACGTCACCCACCACTGCAACAGTCCATTGGCATATATTTAGGCCTAGCACACAGGCAGAGCAGAGAGGTCCCGTAACAGACAATCTGGCTTCATGTCAGCAGAGAATCAGTCTGCATGTCATAGCAGAGAATCAGGCTTCACGTCAGCCACCACTGCAACAGTCCATGGTCATAAATTTAGGCCCAGCACCCAGGCAGAGGAGAGAGGTCCCGTAACAGACAATCTGGCTTCATGTCAGCAGAGAATTAGTCTGCATGTCATAGCAGAGAATCAGGCTTCATGTCAGCCACCACTGCAACAGTCCATTGGCATATATTTAGGCCTAGCACACAGGCAGAGGAGAGGTTCATTCAACTTTGGGTAGCATCGCAATATAATGGTAAAATGAAAATAAAAATAGGATTGAATGAGGAAGTGCCCTGGAGTCCAATAATATATGGTTATGGGGAGGTAGTTAATGTCTAATCTGGACAAGGGACGGACAGGTCCTGTGGGATCCATGCCTGGTTCATTTTTATGAACGTCAGCTTGTCCACATTGGCTGTAGACAGGCGGCTGCGTTTGTCTGTAATGACGCCCCCTGCCGTGCTGAATACACGTTCAGACAAAACGCTGGCTGCCGGGCAGGCCAGCACCTCCAAGGCATAAAAGGCTAGCTCTGGCCACGTGGACAATTTAGAGACCCAGAAGTTGAATGGGGCCGAACCATCAGTCAGTACGTGGAGGGGTGTGCACACGTACTGTTCCACCATGTTAGTGAAATGTTGCCTCCTGCTAACACGTTGCGTATCAGGTGGTGGTGCAGTTAGCTGTGGCGTGTTGACAAAAGTTTTCCACATCTCTGCCATGCTAACCCTGCCCTCAGAGGAGCTGGCCGTGACACAGCTGCCTTGGCGACCTCTTGCTCCTCCTCTGCCTTGGCCTTGGGCTTCCACTTGTTCCCCTGTGACATTTGGGAATGCTCTCAGTAGCGCGTCTACCAACGTGCGCTTGTACTCGCGCATCTTCCTATCACGCTCCAGTGCAGGAAGTAAGGTGGGCACATTGTCTTTGTAGCGTGGATCCAGCAGGGTGGCAACCCAGTAGTCCGCACAGGTTAAAATGTGGGCAACTCTGCTGTCGTTGCGCAGGCACTGCAGCATGTAGTCGCTCATGTGTGCCAGGCTGCCCAGGGGTAAGGACAAGCTGTCCTCTGTGGGAGGCGTATCGTCATCGTCCTGCCTTTCCCCCCAGCCACGCACCAGTGATGGACCCGAGCTGCGTTGGGTGCCACCCCGCTGTGACCATGCTTCATCCTCATCCTCCTCCACCTCCTCCTCATCCTCGTCCTCCTCGTCCTCCAGTAGTGGGCCCTGGCTGGCCACATTTGTACCTGGCCTCTGCTGTTGCAAAAAACCTCCCTCTGAGTCACTTCGAAGAGACTGGCCTGAAAGTGCTAAAAATGACCCCTCTTCCTCATCCTCCTCCTCCTCCTCCTGGGCCACCTCCTGTTCCATCATCGCCCTAAGTGTTTTCTCAAGGAGACATAGAAGTGGTATTGTAACGCTGATAACGGTGTCATCGCCACTGGCCATGTTGGTGGAGTACTCGAAACAGCGCAACAGGGCACACAGGTCTCGCATGGAGGCCCAGTCATTGGTGGTGAAGTGGTGCTGTTCTGTAGTGCGACTGACCCGTGCGTGCTGCAGCTGAAACTCCACTATGGCCTGCTGCTGCTCGCACAGTCTGTCCAGCATGTGCAAGGTGGAGTTCCACCTGGTGGGCACGTCGCATATGAGGCGGTGAGCGGGAAGGCCGAAGTTACGCTGTAGCGCAGACAGGCGAGCAGCGGCAGGATGTGAACGCCGGAAGCGCGAACAGACGGCCCGCACTTTATGCAGCAGCTCTGACATGTCGGGGTAGTTGTGAATGAACTTCTGCACCACCAAATTCAGCACATGCGCCAAGCAAGGGATGTGCGTCAAATTGGCTAGTCCCAGAGCTGCAACGAGATTTCGCCCATTATCACACACCACCAGGCCGGGCTTGAGGCTCACCGGCAGCAACCACTCGTCGGTCTGTTGTTCAATACCCCGCCACAACTCCTGTGCGGTGTGGGGCCTGTCCCCCAAACATATGAGTTTCAGAATGGCCTGCTGACGTTTACCCCGGGCTGTGCTGAAGTTGGTGGTGAAGGTGTGTGGCTGACTGGATGAGCAGGTGGAAGAAGAGGAGGAGGAAGCCGAGAAGGAGGAGGTGGCAACAGGAGGCAAAGAATGTTGCCCTGCGATCCTTGGCGGCGGCAGGACGTGCGCCAAACAGCTCTCCGCCTGGGGCCCAGCTGCCACTACATTTACCCAGTGTGCAGTTAGGGAGATATAGCGTCCCTGGCCGTGCTTACTGGTCCACGTATCTGTGGTTAGGTGGACCTTGCTACAGATGGCGTTGCGCAGTGCACACTTGATTTTATCGGATACTTGGTTGTGCAGGGAAGGCACGGCTCTCTTGGAGAAGTAGTGCCGGCTGGGAACAACATACTGTGGGACAGCAAGCGACATGAGCTGTTTGAAGCTGTCTGTGTCCACCAGCCTAAATGACAGCATTTCATAGGCCAGTAGTTTAGAAATGCTGGCATTCAGGGCCAGGGATCGAGGGTGGCTAGGTGGGAATTTACGCTTTCTATCAAATGTTTGTGAGATGGAGAGCTGAACGCTGGCGTGTGACATGGTTGAGACGCTTGGTGACGGAGGTGGTGGTGGTGGTGTTGGTGGTACATCCCCTGTTTGCTGGGCGGCAGGTGCCAACGTTCCTCCAGAGGCGGAGGAAGAGGCCGAGGCGGCAGCAGCAGAATAGGCCGAGGCGGCAGCAGCAGAAGAGGTAGCAGGGGGAGCCTGAGTGACTTCCTTGGTTTTAAGGTGTTTACTCCACTGCAGTTCATGCTTTGCATGCAGGTGCCTGGTCATGCAGGTTGTGCTCAGGTTCAGAACGTTAATGCCTCGCTTCAGGCTCTGATGGCACAGCGTGCAAACCACTCGGGTCTTGTCGTCAGCACATTGTTTGAAGAAGTGCCATGCCAGGGAACTCCTTGAAGCTGCCTTTGGGGTGCTCGGTCCCAGATGGCGGCGGTCAGTAGCAGGCGGAGTCTCTTGGCGGCGGGTGTTCTGCTTTTGCCCACTGCTCCCTCTTTTGCTACGCTGTTGGCTCGGTCTCACCACTGCCTCTTCCTCCGAACTGTGAAAGTCAGTGGCACGACCTTCATTCCATGTGGGGTCTAGGACCTCATCGTCCCCTGCATCGTCTTCCACCCAGTCTTGATCCCTGACCTCCTGTTCAGTCTGCACACTGCAGAAAGACGCAGCAGTTGGCACCTGTGTTTCGTCATCATCAGAGACATGCTGAGGTGGTATTCCCATGTCCTCATCATCAGGAAACATAAGTGGTTGTGCGTCAGTGCATTCTATGTCTTTCACCGCTGGGGAAGGGCTAGGTGGATGCCCTTGGGAAACCCTGCCAGCGGAGTCTTCAAACAGCATAAGAGACTGCTGCATAACTTGAGGCTGAGACAGTTTCCCTGGTATGCATGGGGGTGATGTGACAGACTGATGGGGTTGGTTTTCAGGCGCCATCTGTGCGCTTTCTGCAGAAGACTGGGTGGGAGATAATGTGAACGTGCTGGATCCACTGTCGGCCACCCAATTGACTAATGCCTGTACCTGCTCAGGCCTTACCATCCTTAGAACGGCATTGGGCCCCACCATATATCGCTGTAAATTCTGGCGGCTACTGGGACCTGAGGTAGTTGGTACACTAGGACGTGTGGATGTGGCAGAACGGCCACGTCCTCTCCCAGCACCAGAGGGTCCACTAACACCACCACGACCATGTCCACGTCCGCGTCCCTTACTAGATGTTTTTCTCATTGTTATGGTTCACCACAACAACAAATATATTATTTGGCCCAATGTATTGTATTCAAATTCAGCGGGATATAAATTTGAGGCCTAGTATTTAGGCGCTGGGTGACCGGTATGGATTTAGTGACAGAATTAGACTTGGAAATGCACAGAAGCGTGTGTGTGAAGTTATTCTGAATGACCCTATGTGCACCTTCAATATTATATACCCTTTTAGGGATAGATTTCAAATAGCTCTGATATAGCAGAAACCACTAAATTATGAAATTGCTAAATTGGGAATTGTACTTCAACCCAGAACAAAAAATGTGCTTTGACGGACACTAAATATCTTGCCCAGCAACAACAGTACAGCGGTGGGTAACGAGAGATTTAGAGGGATTTAAATTTGAGGCCTAGTATTTAGGCGCTGGGTCACCGGTATGGATTTAGTGACAGAATTAGACTTGGAAATGCACAGAAGCGTGTGTGTGAAGTTATTCTGAATGACCCTATGTGCACCTTCAATATTATATACCCTTTTAGGGATAGATTTCAAATAGCTCTGATATAGCAGAAACCACTAAATTATGAAATTGCTAAATTGGGAATTGTACTTCAACCCAGAACAAAAAATGTGCTTTGACGGACACTAAATATCTTGCCCAGCAACAACAGTACAGCGGTGGGTAACGAGAGATTTAGAGGGATTTAAATTTGAGGCCTAGTATTTAGGCGCTGGGTGACAGGTATGGGTTTAGTGACAGAATTAGACTTGAAAATACACAGTAGCGGGTGTGTGTGAAGTTATTCTGAATGACCCAATGTGCACCTTCAATATTATATACCCTTTTTGGGATAGATTTCAAATAGCTCTGATATAGCAGGAACCACTAAATTATGAAATTGCTAAATTGGGAATTGTACTTCAACCCAGAACAAAAAATGTGCTTTGACGGACACTAAATATCTTGCCCAGCAACAACAGTACAGCGGTGGGTAACGAGAGATTTAGAGGGATTTAAATTTGAGGCCTAGTATTTAGGCGCTGGGTCACCGGTATGGATTTAGTGACAGAATTAGACTTGGAAATGCACAGAAGCGTGTGTGTGAAGTTATTCTGAATGACCCTATGTGCACCTTCAATATTATATACCCTTTTAGGGATAGATTTCAAATAGCTCTGATATAGCAGAAACCACTAAATTATGAAATTGCTAAATTGGGAATTGTACTTCAACCCAGAACAAAAAATGTGCTTTGACGGACACTAAATATCTTGCCCAGCAACAACAGTACAGCGGTGGGTAACGAGAGATTTAGAGGGAATTAAATTTGAGGCCTAGTATTTAGGCGCTGGGTCACCGGTATGGATTTAGTGACAGAATTAGACTTGGAAATACACAGTAGCGGGTGTGTGTGAAGTTATTCTGAATGACCCTATGTGCACCTTCAATATTATATACCCTTTTTGGGATAGATTTCAAATAGCTCTGATATAGCAGGAACCACTAAATTATGAAATTGCTAAATTGGGAATTGTACTTCAACCCAGAACAAAAAATGTGCTTTGACGGGCACTAAATAACTTTCCCAGCTACAACAGGACAACGGTAACGAGAGATTTAGAGGGATTTAAATTTGAGGCCTAGTATTTAGGCGCTGGGTGACAGGTATGGGTTTAGTGACAGAATTAGACTTGGAAATACACAGTAGCGGGTGTGTGTGAAGTTATTCTGAATGACCCTATGTGCACCTTCAATATTATATACCCTTTTTGGGATAGATTTCAAATAGCTCTGATATAGCAGAAACCACTAAATTATGAAATTGCTAAATTGGGAATTGTACTTCAACCCAGAACAAAAAATGTGCTTTGACGGACACTAAATATCTTGCCCAGCAACAACAGTACAGCGGTGGGTAACGAGAGATTTAGAGGGAATTAAATTTGAGGCCTAGTATTTAGGCGCTGGGTCACCGGTATGGATTTAGTGACAGAATTAGACTTGGAAATACACAGTAGCGGGTGTGTGTGAAGTTACTCTGAATGACCCTATGTGCACCTTCAATATTATATACCCTTTTTGGGATAGATTTCAAAGAGCTCTGATATAGCAGGAACCACTAAATTATGAAATTGCTAAATTGAGAATTGTATTTCAACCCAGAACAAGAAATGTGCTTGAACGGACACTAAATAACTCGCCCAGCTACAGCACTAGGGACAGATTTAGCTGGATATAAATTTGAGGCCTAGTATTTAGGCGCTGGGTGACAGGTATGGGTTTAGTGACAGAATTAGACTTGGAAATACACAGTAGCGGGTGTGTGTGAAGTTATTCTGAATGACCCTATGTGCACCTTCAATATTATATACCCTTTTAGGGATAGATTTCAAATAGCTCTGATATAGCAGAAACCACTAAATTATGAAATTGCTAAATTGGGAATTGTACTTCAACCCAGAACAAAAAATGTGCTTTGACGGACACTAAATATCTTGCCCAGCAACAACAGTACAGCGGTGGGTAACGAGAGATTTAGAGGGAATTAAATTTGAGGCCTAGTATTTAGGCGCTGGGTCACCGGTATGGATTTAGTGACAGAATTAGACTTGGAAATACACAGTAGCGGGTGTGTGTGAAGTTATTCTGAATGACCCTATGTGCACCTTCAATATTATATACCCTTTTTGGGATAGATTTCAAATAGCTCTGATATAGCAGGAACCACTAAATTATGAAATTGCTAAATTGGGAATTGTACTTCAACCCAGAACAAAAAATGTGCTTTGACGGGCACTAAATAACTTTCCCAGCTACAACAGGACAACGGTAACGAGAGATTTAGAGGGATTTAAATTTGAGGCCTAGTATTTAGGCGCTGGGTGACAGGTATGGGTTTAGTGACAGAATTAGACTTGGAAATACACAGTAGCGGGTGTGTGTGAAGTTATTCTGAATGACCCTATGTGCACCTTCAATATTATATACCCTTTTTGGGATAGATTTCAAATAGCTCTGATATAGCAGAAACCACTAAATTATGAAATTGCTAAATTGGGAATTGTACTTCAACCCAGAACAAAAAATGTGCTTTGACGGACACTAAATATCTTGCCCAGCAACAACAGTACAGCGGTGGGTAACGAGAGATTTAGAGGGAATTAAATTTGAGGCCTAGTATTTAGGCGCTGGGTCACCGGTATGGATTTAGTGACAGAATTAGACTTGGAAATACACAGTAGCGGGTGTGTGTGAAGTTACTCTGAATGACCCTATGTGCACCTTCAATATTATATACCCTTTTTGGGATAGATTTCAAAGAGCTCTGATATAGCAGGAACCACTAAATTATGAAATTGCTAAATTGGGAATTGTATTTCAACCCAGAACAAGAAATGTGCTTGAACGGACACTAAATAACTCGCCCAGCTACAGCACTAGGGACAGATTTAGCTGGATATAAATTTGAGGCCTAGTATTTAGGCGCTGGGTGACCGGTATGGATTTAGTGACAGAATTAGACTGGGATATGGCCAAAAAATGAACAGACTATTGCTGGTTAAATGCACTTGGTGTGACAGCTTCACCCTGATGTAGGCTTTAGCCAAAAAACAACCACACCATTGAGGGTTAAATGCACTTGGTGACAGGCGCAGCTTGCCCCTGATTTTGTATATGGCCAAAAAATGAACAGACTATTGCTGGTTAAATGCACTTGGTGTGACAGCTTCACCCTGATGTAGGCTTTAGCCAAAAAACAACCACACCATTGAGGGTTAAATGCACTTGGTGACAGGCGCAGCTTGCCCCTGATTTTGTATATGGCCAAAAAATGAACAGACTATTGCTGGTTAAATGCACTTGGTGTGACAGCTTCACCCTGATGTAGGCTTTAGCCAAAAAACAACCACACCATTGAGGGTTAAATGCACTTGGTGACAGGCGCAGCTTGCCCCTGATTTTGTATATGGCCAAAAAATGAACAGACTATTGCTGGTTAAATGCACTTGGTGTGACAGCTTCACCCTGATGTAGGCTTTAGCCAAAAAACAACCACACCATTGAGGGTTAAATGCACTTGGTCGCAGCTTGTGCTGGCGCACCACAAGACACAAAATGGCCGCCGATCACCCCAGAAAAATGAGACTGACAAACGGTCTGTGCAGCCTAAAAACAGTGAGCAATTGAGGATCAGCAGCTCAATGATCCACAGCTGCAGATCGATCAGTTAATCAAGTCCTTTGGAGGAGTTAATCTGCCTAATCTCGCCCTACTGTCGCAGCCGCAACCTCTCCCTACGCTAATCAGAGCAGAGTGACGGGCGGCGCTATGTGACTCCAGCTTAAATAGAGGCTGGGTCACATGGTGCTCTGGCCAATCACAGCCATGCCAATAGTAGGCATGGCTGTGATGGCCTCTTGGGGCAAGTAGTATGACGCTTGTTGATTGGCTGCTTTGCAGCCTTTCAAAAAGCGCCAAGAAAGCGTCACAAAAGCGCGAAGAAAGCGACGAACACCGAACCCGAACCCGGACTTTTACGAAAATGTCCGGGTTCGGGTCCGTGTCACGGACACCCCAAAATTCGGTACGAACCCGAACTATACAGTTCGAGTTCGCTCATCCCTAATCAGGAAGTATTACTTTACTGAGAGAGTAGTGGATGCATGGAATAGCCTTCCTGCAGAAGTGGTAGCTGCAAATACAGTGAAGGCGTTTAAGCATGCATGGGATAGGCATAAGGCCATCCTTCATATAAGATAGGGCCAGGGGCTATCCATAGTATTCAGTATATTGGGCAGACTAGATGGGCCAAACGGTTCTTATCTGCCGACATATTCTATGGTTCTATGTAAAGTGTAAAATAAAAAAATAAAGTGTTTTGAAAAAATAACAAAACAAACGTTTCACATAAAAAAAATAAATTCTCCCCAAATCTGTCATTTAAAAAAATGTAAAAAAAAAATAGTTGAAATTAAAATAAAAAATACATATTTGGTATCGCCGTGTCCGCAGCGACCAGCTCTATAATAATATCATATGATCTACACCATCAGGTGAACGCCATGAAAAAAAATTAAAATAAACATTGTGCCAAAACAGATTTTTTTTTTTTTTGTGAGCTCACCTCCCAAAAAACATTGTTAATCAATCAAAAAGTCGTATGTACCCCAAAATGGTAGCAATAAAAGTCACCTCATCCTGCAAAAAATGATCCCCCATACAACAACATAGCCAGAAAAAAAAAAAATATGGCTCTATAAAAAATTGCAACACAAAAACATGATTTTTTTTCTAAAAATGCTCTTATTGTGTAAAATGGAAAAAAATAAATAAAATTGATATATTTGGTATTGCCGCATCAGTAACAATTGGCTCTACAAAAATATCACATGATCTACCCCATCAAGTGAACAGTTAAAAAAAAGAAAATTAATTATGCCAAAACAGTCACCTCACCAAAAATGTAAAATCAATCAATCAAAAAGTCGTATGTATCCCAAAATGGTAGCAAAAAAAACTAGACATATTTGGTATTGTTGCATCTGTAATGACCAGATCTATAAAAATATCACATGATCTACTTCATCAAGTGAACGGTATAAAAAATTTTTAGAAAAATGACACCAAACTGCTTTTTTTGGGACTTCACCACCCAAAAATGAGATAAAAAGCAACCAGAAGGCCAAATGTACCCCAAAATGGTGCTAATAAAAACTACAGCTTGTCTCGCACAAAATAAGCCCTCACGCAGCTCATTCAACAAAAAATAAAAAAAAGTTATTGCTCTTAAAAACTGTGACAGAAAATTCCATGTTAGAAAATCCAGATGCCGCTCCTTCCCTTCTGAGCGCTGGCATATGCCCAAATAACAATTTATACCACAATTGGGGTATTACTGTATTCAGGAGAAAGTGGGTAGCAAATTGGGGGGGTATTCTCCTGTTATCTTTTGTAAGAAAGAAAGTTTGAGCCTAAAGCACCATTTTCTTGTAAAAAAAAAAATTTTTCATTTTCAACACCCAAGAATTAAGAATTCTATGAAGCAGCTGTTGAGTGAAGTGCTCGCTACACCTCTTAGAAATTCCTTGGGTGGTGTAGTTTACAAAATGTGGTCACTTTTTGGGGGTTTTTACTGTGAGGATACCTCAGGGCCTCTTCAAATGCAACATGGTGCCCAAAGATCATTCCAGCAAAATCTACCCTCCAAAAACCAAATGGCGCTCTGCCATTCTGTGCCCTGCCGTGTGCCCATACAGCGTTATGCAACCACATATGGGGTGTTTCTGCAAACTGCAGAATTAGGGTAATAAATATTGAGGTTTGTTTGGTTGTTAACCCTTGATGTGTTCCAGGAAAAAAATTAATAAAATGGAAAATCTGCAAAAAAAAATTGACATTTTGAAATGTCACCTCTATTTTGCTTTAATTCCTATGGAATACCTAACGGGTTAACAACATTTCTATGACCAGTTTTGAATAGTTTGAAGGGTGTCATTTCTAAAATTGGGTCATTTATGAGTTGATTCTATTATGTAAACCCCACAAAGTGACTTCAGAATTGAACTGGTCCTTAAAAAAGTCAACTTTGGAAATCTTCTTAAAAATTTAAAAAAATGCTTCTAAAATTCTAAATCTTCTAGCGTCCTAAAAAACTTAAATTACATTACTAAAATGATGCCAACATAAAGTAGACATATGGGGAGTGTTAATTAATAAATATTTTATGAGGCATCACTATCTGTCTTAAAAGCAGAGAGATTTAAATTTAGAAAACAGTGAATTTTTTCATTTTTTTATATAAATAAAGGTAAAACATATTGACTAAAATTTTTAAAGTACAATCTCTGAATGGCTTGGATAAGTAAAAGTGTTCCAAAGTTATTACCACATAAAGTGACACATGTCAGATTTTTTAATTAGGCCTGGTCAGGAAGGGGGTAAATGGCCTGGTCTGGAAGTGGTTAAGTATACTTCGAGTGCTGTCCTCCAGTATTGGAATAATTAAATAAGACTTTTACATAACATTAGCCGCTTAGTATACAGCATATGTTACGTGTAAAGTGCAGGTTGCAAAAAGTAGAGTCAATTATCAGCTTACAGGTGGCCGACATTTCATAAATGTTGTCAACACACATAATGCAATAATAAATCAAGTTTGCAGTCATTAATCCTTCTGTAGAGCGTACATATTCTGCAACAATACATCTTATAAAATATGAAGAAGGCAAACACATAATGCGTAAAATGGTTTAACAGTTTTACGTAAATGAGTTACATATCAGTATGTGTCAGAAGGGTGCTTGGGCTTAATAAACTTGGCATCTATCCAACTGTTATATTTTTCAATTTATTTCCACCAGAAAATTGACTTTACTTGTTTTTTTTTTTATTTTATTTTTTTATTCAGTTTAACACTTTAATTACCAGTCTTTTTTCATTAAGGTCCACGGGAATTTTTTAGTTTTGGATTCATCTAATTCAAACATGCATGACCCTGCTGAATCAAATGATAGCTTATTTATATTGCATAATTGCACATTTCCTGAGAAAATTCACTTCTCCTTGATACACAAATCAGGTTGTTGGAGCAACAAGGGGCTAGCCCGAGTCCTTGGAGAACCAGTTCATCACCACCCTGCAACTCCAGACACTCCTCCTCCCCCTTGACAAGGCCAGATATCTCGCCTGGCCCTGTGTTTCTGCACTTGCACCTTTGTTCCCAGTATTGGTGCATGCATTGAAGTTCTGCTGCTGCTTACTATGCTGGGCAGATACCTATTGCACCTACAGCAGTGGAGGCGGTGGCTTCGGACAGAGGCTTTGTTTGACTCTGCCATCCAAAATAGCTGCTTCCACTTTCATGTGTATGCTGATATCATCGACGCAGTAGGTACCTGTGCTGCTTTGGAAGCAGCAGCAGATCCTCTGTGCATGCTCTGATACTGGGAGCAGGTAAGAGCAGGAACCAAGTGCCAGGACCAATAGTGCAAGCACAGAAACGCAAGGCCTGGTGAGATGTCTGGAGGGGTAGTTTCTGTAGTTACGAGGTGGTGACGAACTGGTGCTCCAAGGGCTTAGGCCACCCCTTGGTGCTCCAACAGCTTAATTGCATATCAAGAAAAAGTGTATTTTCTCACGAACAAGACACCACAAAATATGATTATTTATCTGAAAGTTCCATTAATTTCATGGGGCTGTACATCAAGAGAGGGTTACACATACATAACATAAAAATACAAATATGATAAACATGAAACTATTAACAAACTGGTACAGAGAGGGAGAGTACCCTGCCTGCAAGTACTTACAATCTACAAGGAAAGGGGAAAGATACAGTAGATGAGGGTAAAAGCTGTCCATTTGGTTGTATGGTGGCAGCATGCTCGTTGAAGGTTGTAGGCATTCCTGAAGAGGTGGGTTTTCAGGTTGCCTTTGAAGGTTTGGATGTTGGGGGAGAGTCTGATGTGCTATGGTAGCGAGTTCCAGTATGGGCGGTAAACATGAGAAATAATGTAGACCAGGCATGCTCAACCTGCGGCCCTCCAGCTGTTGTAAAACTACAACTCCCACAATTCCCTGCTGTAGGCTGATAGCTGTAGGCTGTTCGGGCATACTAGGAGTTGTAGTTTTGCAACAGCTGGAGGGCCGCAGGTTGAGCATGCCTGATGTAGACGATTATGTGAAGAATGGAAAAGAAGAGAACAAAGAAGGAGGCCCTGTGAAGATCGAACATTACGTGTGGGGATGTATCGGGAAAGCAGGTGAGAGATGTAAGGAGGTGGCAGGTTGTGGACAGCCTTATATGTAGTGTTAGTATTTGCTGGGCAATAGGGAGCCAGTAAAGAGATTGGCAGAGGGGGGAGGCAGAGGAAAAACAAGGGGAGAGATGGATTAACTGGGCAGCAGCGTTGAGGATAGATTGGAGGGGTGCTAGATGGGAGGCCACAGAAAAAGATGTTGCAGTAGTCTAGGCAGGAGATTGCAAGGCTGTGCACTAGCAAATATGAGAGATTTTCTTGAGTTGGAAGCGGCAGATGGAGGTAAGGTTTGGATGTGTGGTTTGGACAGGGCAGAATCATATGTTATCCCCAGGGAGCGAACCTATGAAACTGGAGACAGCGTGTTTTTAACTGTAATGGATAGGTCAGGTAGGGGGCTGAGTGACATGAGGGAAACATGATGAATTCAGTTTTCTCTCCATGTTGAGTTTTAAGAAGCGGGAGGAGAAGAATGAAGATAAAGCTGACAGATATACTGTAGCTGACAGACACGCTTTAATTTTGATAGCAGGGAAGTGATGTCTGGGCCAGAGAGGTAGGTTTGAGTGTCGTTATCATAGAGGTGGTATTGGAAGCCCTGAGACTCTATCAGCTGTCCCAGGCCGAATGTATAAATAGAGAAAAGTAGGGGACCTAGGACAGACCCTTGAGGGACACCAACAGAGAGGGGGCGTGGTGAGGAGGTGGTGCATGAATGGGAGACGCAAAGTTTCTGTTGGTGATGTAAGAAGAGATCCAGTAGAGGGCCAGGTCTCTGATGCCGAGGGATGAGAAGGTTTGTAACAGGAGAGAGTGGTCGACTGTGTTAAAGGTAGAAGAAAGGTCAAGAAGTAGGAGAACAGAGTTATGACGTTTAGCTTCGGCAGGTAGCAGATCATTGGCGACTTTGGTTAAGGCGGTTTAAGTGGAGTGATTGGGTCTGAAGCTGGATTGTAGCAGATAAAAGAGTGAGTGGGATGAGAGGTGGGAAGACACCTCAAGATGGACATGTTGTAGGAGTTTTGATGCGAATGGGAGTAGTGAGATGGGGCGATAGCTGGATAAAGAGGATGGGTCCAGGGAGGGCTTCTTGAGTATTGGTGTGATGGTTGAATGCTTAATAGAGGAATGGAAAATGCCAGTGGTTAGTGTTAGGTTGAAGAGGTGGATAAGCTTAGGGATATCTATAGTGGTGAGGTTAGGGATAAGATGGGATTGGGTCAAGGGAACAAGTGGTGAGGTGTGATTTCGAAATCATGGTGGAAAGCTTTTCATTAGTAATGGTAGTAAACTGGGTTATGTGGGAAGAGTACTGAGCAGTTGTGTGGAGGGACACTGGAGGTTGTTGCTTGAAGCTTTTTTGAATTTTATCAATTTTATCTTTGAAATATTTAGCAAAGTCTTCAGCGGAGATGAGGGGTGTGGGAGGGGCACTGGGGTACAGGGTAGAGAGTTGAAGGTATTAAGCAATTTGTGGTTGTGGGAAAGAGATGGTATAACAATAATGAAGTTTCCCTGTTTAGAAAAGGAGTGTAAACATGAAGTTGAAGACAGCTTGTTTGTATGAGATGAAGTCTTCCTTGGAGTGGGTTTTCTTACAGCGTTGTTCTAGTGTGCTAGTTTATGGGTAGTTTTTATGTTATTAACTACAGGGGCTTCACTACTGTAAGAGAGGCACTAAGGGGGCATAACTACTTTGGTGTGGCACTAAGGGAGCATGCTACTGTGTGGGGGCAGTAAGAGAGCATTCTACTGAGAAGGGGACACTAAGGGGTAATAACTATTCTGTGGGGCAGTAGGTGGGGGGGTGGCGAGTGTGGGCGATCTTGACTAGCTGCAGGAGGGGGAAGGAGCCTTTCAAAAATCTGTTATGGGGTTCAGCCATTTCTAGTTATGCCCCTGTGCTGTAGTATGTGACATGCTGGTTGGACATAGTGGACAAACTTGCAATGCATCTTGAAATAGATAAACCAAGCAGCACTCAACCAGTTAATTAAAATTACTTAAAAATTAGACAGTCACTACACATGACTCATGACTTGTGTTTATTGCCTTAATAGTGTAGGAATTCATCAATTGTGAAACCGTACCTGTAAATCTTCCTGCCAATTTCTCTGCTTTCTGGCGTGTTCTTTACAGCAAGATGAGAGGTACAAAGAGCAATGTGACCACAAAAAAATAATAAAAGACATAAGTGAAACTATACATACACAAGAAAATTAGGAATTTAAAAACGACCTTTTATGAAAACAATGGCATAAAAGCACCTTGAGGGTTTATGCAAACTGAGCATTGCCCTGTACAAGTACGGTATATTCTTGGATATGTAATCCCCTCAGGTCTGTATATTGGAACCGTAGACACTCTGTTGCAGTATGCAGGTGCGGACATGGAAAACATAGGGAAAATTAAGACGCCTCCTTGTTAGATTGGAGTAAGGCCTATTTCACACTACTGTTAAGTAGTTCTGGCAGGCTCCTGCCCGAGCTCCCTGCATCTGGTGTTACCAAATATTACTGGCATGCCCACCAGTCTCATCGACTATAACGGGGTCTGGCAGAGATATGGCCTCTACCCGACAAATATACTGGGATATGGCTGGACAAAAACCACTGCGTGCACTACTTACAAACTGCAAACTACTTAACAGCAGTGTGAAGCAGGCCTAGAGTGCTCGTCATAGAATTTCTTTGTAGCGAGTCCATCAGTGATGTACCAATTTCACTGATAGATTATAACTCACCAGTTAGGCCTATTCCATGTCACTGATGATATCCAAGACAGGCCAGTCAGTGTTTCATCTGTGAAGATGTCCGTATCTGGTTTGTGTGTCTGTTTATTGTCCTCAGTGTCTCATTCGTATTCCATGAGCAATACCATGCTGAAGAAGGGATTTTTAGAGCATCTCTTACCAATCGTCATGAAAACCACAGAATATGGGTGCCATCTATGTTGTGTCAGTGGTTTTCACAGACCCAGAAGCTGTAAGGGGTGTGAGGGATCTGTAATCACAGAAGTAGTGCATGTTTCCGTGGTGTCACGGCTGACCCACAGAGTGGATAACCACTGATGTGTGAATAAACACATTAAAGTCATTGGATCTGCGTGCAGTCCATGGAGAACACAGACAACCAACGTCAGTGAGTCACTTTACATTTAATCAATAGACAGTAGGAAATATTGCTATATGGGATTCTCACCTGGAAACAATTATTTTAAAGGAAAGCATATTTGTACTAACACATTTAGGGTAAATTCATATGACTGTATTTTGCATCCTTTTTTTGCTGACCTATTGACTTCAATGGGTCCGTAAAACTGCATTTTGTAGCCAAGTAGAGGACTTTTTTATTTCTTTTGCGGGACAGACATACAGATGTGGAAAACACACGGATATCTCCCGTTTTGCTTTATGCATTTAATATGTCCATTCTGCAAAATATAGAACAAGTACTATTCTTGACTGCAAATGCAGACCATGTGTAACACCCCAGATTGGCGGTACCACTTCTGCACCCTGCTACTGTCTTTTATGGGCTAATATGATTGTCATCTGTATATTTTATTCCAGGTCCTCCACAATGTGCATTTGTATTAATGTTATATAACTGTTCACATGTATTGTGCCTGGTTCACCAGCAGGTAGCAGCAAACACGGCAAAGCTGTAAGTCTAGAGAATAGAGCCTTCCTTTCCATTCTATACCCCTCTGGAGAGAGATGGGTGAGTCCCACTTCCTGCAGGAAGGGTGGGGAGTGGGGACCAGTTTCTAGGCAGTCTACTTGACCCCCAGCTAGGGGCAGGGTGTGCAGGGGAATGTCTCTGCTGGACATGCCCATGCCAGCCAGAGCACCTTAAGCTCTGCTGGCCATTGAGGCCAAAACTTGAAGCCTCAGGAGCCAGGAGGAAAGTTCACTGGCATAACCTAGAGTCAGACTACAGAGAGAAAGTGCAGCATCAAGAAGAAAGCAAAGAAACTATTTAAGCTTAACCTCACAAAAAATGGAGTGCAAAAAACACCTAAAAATATATTTTTATTGAAGACAATATTAAAAAGTATTAATCATGACGTAATATAACGTGATGGCAGGGAACAACAACTGCACACCACCTCTGTACCTCCCTTAAAACAAACGGAAAGAGGAATGTATAGGCCGTACCATAGATCAATAATGAACAGAGCATAACCCCCATCAGCCAGTGCAGTGCGCCCAGCACTTACAAATTAGCTGGGTGCTCACCTAATGCCGCTCTAATATACTCTAATGCCTATTATTCAATAAATAATAATGCCCCAATATGGTACACATACCTAATGAGAAATTACAGGTGCAGAGGTGGTGGCGCTCCTCAGCACGCGTTTCACGTGTAATCGCTTCCTCAGGAAGAGTGGTCAAAGAAGGGGAACATGATAACTTCAAAACTACATCCGTACCAATGGAGAGTGAGAGCAGGGATCATGTGATATTAATTGCATAACGTCATCACGCACATGGCGCATGACCAACGCTGGACCGCCACGTCATACTGCTTCCGCCCTCACCCTGAGGCTGATGCAAGGGAGGGCAATCTATGCGTGCACACGCAGATTGCCATCGCTTCCATCAAAGCCAGGTAGGAGAAGGGCGGAAACAGCAGGGATCATGACCCAACGCCGTTTCGCCAGTAGACCTGGCTTCTTCCGGGGATATCCCCGGAAGAAGCCAGGTCTACTGGCGAAACGGCGTTGGGTCAGGAGTCGGCCGAGAGATCGATACACCATTCAGGGTATGTTTATTTTGTTCTTTCACCAAACCTCAACATTCTTACTATCGCCTCTCTTGTTTTTTGTTTGGGGTGTTGTTGCCATGAGGTTCTTTGGTATGTTTTTCTGGCCAGCATTCTTTTTCCCTGTCTTTTGGTGTGCTGATCTCCCGGCCTCTCCTTGGGTCCTGTTCCTCATCCGTGTGTCCCGCCTTGTGCTGACTTTTTTTATTATTATGTATGTATGTATTGTTTATGTATATTTATAATAAAGCCTTTTTGGATTTTCATATATACGAAAGTCATGTTCATTTGTTTGATATTTATGGCTCCTTGTGGGTCCGTCTTTTTTACATTTACTCTGTCCGGTTAATATTGGTTGAAGATTTTTAATTGCGACAACAGGTCATTAATTTACCCTCTTTCGTACAGGATTTCACAGCGGTGTTGAACAGACTGGAGGGGATACAACTGACAGATGAGATGCTTCTGGTCACAACAGATGTAGAGTCTCTTTACACGAGCATACGACATGAAGATGGCCTACGTGCAACAGCAGAATTCCTAAAAAGTAATAACCAAGAGCCTGCATTTAATGATTTCATTTTACAGTTGGAGTTTATTTTATATCATAATTTTTTTGTCTTCAAGGACAAATATTATTTGCAAACACAAGGCGTGGTGATGGGGGCCACATGTGCCCCGTCATATGCTAATTTATTTTTGGGTGCCTGGGAGAGGATGAAACAACTAAATTCATTGTAAAAGTTCACAACTGGATTCGTTATATCGATGATATCCTGTTTATATGGGAGAGTACAATAGAAGATCTGAATGAATTTATGCGAACATTAAACAACAATATGCTGAATATCAAACTTACCTTCCAGGTTGGATGCAAATTGGAATTGCTTGACCATGACAATCGAAGTTGATAAGGATGGGAAACTGCAGACGGACATTTATAGAAAGAGGACGGCAGTCAATTCCATCTTGCATGCAAGTTCAGCGCATCCTAGATCGACGTTAAATGGAATCCCCAAAGGTCAGTTTGTGAGACTCAAAAGAATTTGTTCAACCAACGGTGGAGTTTATAAAACTGAAAGACAGACTTAAAGAGAGAGGTTACAGCAATAGACAGATAAAAAGAGGAGTCCAAATGGCCACGGCACATAAAAGGGAAAAACTATTATGCCCAAATGAAAAAATGAAAATCCCTGAAAAGCAGGAAATTAGATTTATTACCAACTTTAATGAGCAATGGGGTCAAATGTCTGAGATTTTAAATAAACACTGGCGTGTTTTAAAAACGGACATTAAGTTAAAGGACTGTATTCCGGAGAGACCATTAATTACTGCGAGACGGTCAAAAAATCTCAAAGACATGTTGGTCCACGGTCATGACATGCCTATGGGGGAAATTGGACGTAAAAGGTCCATGAGGGGGTCTTTTCCATGCGGATCTTGTGAAGCATGTTCAAATATGGATAAATGCACAAATTTAATTGATTCTGACAAAATACGGACCTTCGAAATAAGGAACTATATCTCCTGCACATCGACTGGAATTGTTTATTATGCACTCTGTCCCCGTGATAAAATTTATACAGGTCTCACCACAAGAGAATTCCGGAAAAGGATTTGTGAGCACATCAGGGACATTGAGAAGGCAAAAGATGAAGAAGAGCTGATTCATCTAAAAACTATCCCCAAACATTTTAAACTCTATCATCAGAGCAACCCCAAGCTGTTGAGATTTAGAGGCATTGATTGAGTTCATCTGGGAATAAGAGGAGGTAATTATGGGAAAATACTAGCACAAATAGAGAGCAAGTGGATCTTTAGACTGAAGACATTGGTGCCAAAGGGGCTTAATGAAAATTTTAGCTTTTCCCCTTTCCTTTGAATAGTAGAATCTTTTTAGGGGATGAGGATAAGGTTGATGTTGTTTTTTTATGTAGAGGGCCTTTAAGGTGTTATTATCATGTACATATTTTAATCTTTCTTCCCTTTTCCTTCCTTTTCTTTCATTTTAGAGTCCGTAATATTTTACCAGCAGAAGCGTGGGATTTGAAGAATTCATCTATCTAGAGCATTCACTAACAAATAAACTGTATACCCAAGGAAACAAAATAATGGGGTCCTTTTTCCCCCACCTTTATTTTTGGACTTATATTTATGTAGTTTATCTTAGTCTATGGATATTGATAAATTTGCACTTTATGTATCATTATTATTATATCTCTATTCTTATGCACCTTTGCTTATCACTTGTAGCACTTTACTGCGTACTATTTTGTAATATGCACTTTATTATCATGTATCACTGGTTTTCAATTACGCATCTGTATTATGAATTGCTAGATTTAGTGTTAGGTTGGGATGCACTCAGCACTTTATATTTGGCTCTTTAAAATAGGTAATTCATAATATCTTTTGTTTTAGGATGATTTTTCATAGTATTTTTATATTCACTGATTTGAATTATGAGAGCACTGTGCACTTTCTTTAATGATTTAGTATTGATTTTGATGCATTTTGTAAATTAAATATATATTTCTATTATCACAGTTTTAATTTAGGTTATTATCCATCTTATTATACGACGCGATTATAATGTTATTGTAATGATGTTGAAGTGGTTTTGATATGCATATGAAATTGATCTGGAATATGGACTAGTTGCTCACATTGCAGTCGTCCGTGCGCATGACCGCTCTGCCCGCCCGCTTGTTTCCGCCCTTCTCCTACCTGGCTTTGATGGAAGCGACGTCAATCTGCGTGTGCACGCATAGATTGCCCTCCCTTGTGTCGGCCTCAGGGTAATGGCGGAAGCAGTATGACGTGGTGGTCCAGCGTTGGTCATGCGCCGTGTGCGTGATGACGTTATGCAATTAATATCACATGATCCCTGCTCACACTCTCCATTGGTACGGAAGTAGTTTTTAAGTTATCATGTTCCCCTTCTTTGACCACTCCTCCTGAAGAAGCGATCACACGCGAAACGAGCGTCGAGGAGCGCCACCACCTCTGCACCTGTAATCTCTCATTAGGTATGTGTACCATATTGGGGCATTATTATTTATTGAATAATAGGCACATGTCTGGTCGCATATTAGAGCGGCATTAGGTGAGCACCCAGCTAACTTGTAAGTGCTGGGCGCACTGCACTGGCTGATGGGGGTTATGCTCTGTTCATTATTCATCTATGGTACGGCCTATACATTCCTCTTTCCGTTTGTTTTGAGGGAGGTACAGAGGTGGTGTGCAGTTGTTGTTCCCTGCCATCATGTTATATTATGTAATGTCATGATAAATACTTTTTAATATTGTCTTTAATAAAATTATATTTTTAATAATTTAGGTGTTTTTGCACTCCATTTTTTGTGAGGTTTTGGTAGTATGCTGAAGAGTGTACCGACCATTGTGTGATTAATACTATTTAAGCTTGTCAGTACAGCAGAGTGAAAGAGAAAGAGAGTAGAGTTGAGTTTGCCTGCCAGTTATATGCTAAAGCCTGCTGGAACCAAGACAAAGCCTGCAAACTGTTTTGGAAAAACATTTATTTAAGTAAAGCTGACGTTAACTTCATCTCCAGGTCTGGACTCAATTCTTTTCAATCCCTCATTTATTCCCCCTATTTATTGCTGCGCAGCCAAAGCCTGGGGTCCAGCCGTATCCAGGTAGGAGCACTGTGACACACTTAAAGAGACCTTTAGGCCGCACTACACCACTCGGCAATTCCTACATCTGGGACGCGATAGTGAGGGCCCTGTGGGGAGGCGTCTCGTTGCACATAGACCCATTGAAGTCAATAAGTCAGTAAAAAAAAATGAACACAACATGGACATCACACAGACACCATTGTACTTTGCAGATTTGTGTTTTGCAGACAACAAAATACAAATAGTGTGAATTCTCCCTTAATAAGAGCATACTACAATGTTTTCTTCCATAAGAAAAAGACCCCTGTGTGCTTTTATATAAAATGGGAGGTTTGTGGGGATACAGTATGGGTCCATAGCAGGATATCGGTGCACATCTTCTCATTTATGTAGGAATTCTTTTTTAAATTTTTTCCTTTGTTTGATGCTAAAAAGATTTCGCTAACAAGTAGACACATATTTACATAGAATAATGTTATATGTAAAGATTTTTCATGTAAAGTAGCAGAAAACTGAAAATTCAGCTTTTGATCAGTCACATGGAGCGCTACATGTCTAAAAATGGATCACCTAGCTGATTTTCACCATCCACTAACCCACAGGTGAAGACTTTTCACTGGCCGACAGCACTAGCATGACCAGTAACATATCTACCATTGAGGCCGACTATGCCACTACTGTGTTAATGAACTTTCAGGGGTGGACTGGCCATATACCCTACAGGGAAATTTCCCGGTGGGCCGATGCCCAGGAGGCCACCCAATCCGTCTTCATGGCCATTCACCAGCTGGTTAAATAATGATCTGATGCTCTCAGCACTAATTAATGCCTCAGGTACTTATGCAGGTGGCCAACAGCCGCAGATTCCCTACTGAACTAGACTGCATTACGGTCCTCAGGATGGTGATAGAGTTGATACTGTGGCGAGGGCAACTGTTTTTTATGCTGCACTATGATATTGCTGGCCCCGCCTACTTGTGTTGCCCCGATTCTGTCAAATTGGAACCACCTACAATATGGGGCCACTTTTATTTTTTTCTCTAGCGCCAATTCATCATTTATCATCAAATTAGCTTTTTTACTGTTTCTAGCCTGTAATAATTTGAGCCTAAAAAGGGTACTCTGTTATAATATTTCATACAACTCACTTCTTAACTTAAAACAATGGGAGATTATTATTAGTATTAATACTGGCACACTGTACAAATGGTGTATCAGCCCCTCCACCAGTGCAGAATGCACTAGATTCATCGACAGGGTGCTCTTTCTGGTGATAACTCTTGTATAGGCTGGAAACCATACCAGGTCAGAAATGTTATGGAAGTAGTGGAGACTTTCGCATGCGTTGTCAAAAGTGGTAAAGGGGCTTCATAAATTTGGTTCTCAGCTCAAATCTCATGCTCGCCAAAGTACTTACACCCCAAAACCCATGCAAATATATTGATAACTGTGTTCCATATGCTATCATGTATATTTGCAGGAATGGTGGGGTATTGTTCCATTTATTTTTCAGTTTTGTCTATCTTTTACTTTCAGGGCAAATACAGTATGAAAAATACCGTAAGTATAAAAGAATGCTATCTCTTTGTATTAAAGAAGATCTGTCACCTCTCCTGGCAGGTCTGTTTTAGTAACTACTTGCATCCTCCATATTATAAGAATTCTGGAGCTTCTTTTGTTTATCAGGTATAATTTTTAAACTTAAATACCCCGCCAAAACCCTAAAGCCCTGACGTCACATTGTCAGGGCAACCAAACAAATAATGAAATCACAGCTGAGACCGTGTGTGGAATGAAGATCAGCAGTCCACCATAGTAGCATGTTCTGGAAAAAAAATAATGATCTTACATTCAATTGCCCTGTAGAAATATTATATAAAAAAAGATACATCAGTAGAGACATAAATGTGATCTAGAGAATAAAGAAAATAAATACAATTACAGAAAGCTGGTAAGCGCATATTCACGATTCAAACCCATCGGTTCAAGGGTTTGAAGATGGTGAATCCAATATGCCTCACGTTTCATCAGAGTCTCAATCCTGTTCCCTCCACGCCGTGGTAATGGTGTTTCATTTATAACAGATCATTGGGGGATTTGTGAATTCTTCTACTGATGGGTAGGAATTTGGTTACGACACTCCAGTGTTTATTGATGACGATCTCACTCTATTGATCCAGGGATGATATTTTACAATAAAAGGTATGCATGTTTTTTCTCCTTACCATCTGTTAGTTGAGTTGTATTAATCCTGTCCCTTTGTTGTTGTAATAGATGTGCGGGGTACCCCCTCTGTTTCAATTTAGTTGTCATGTTATCTAGCCTTTTTTCCCGAACGACTGGGTCACTGACTATCCGACTCACTCGCTGGAATTGGGAATAGGGGAGAGATTTTTTAATGGCTGCTGGATGGTTGCTGCTATATGTTAATAGACTGTTTCGATCTGTGCTCTTGACAAAGAGATCTGTCTTACATTTGCCATCCTCCCCCTTGATGACCCAAGTGTCCAAAAATGAAATACGTTGCGTGTCCCAGTGTAAAGTGAACTGAAGCCCAGGTCTAATTGAGTTGATATATGATGTGAACTCCTGTAGGGTCCGAGTGTTGCACCGCCACACGCAAAAAATATCATCGATAAAACGCTTCCAAATTACACAATGTTGCTGATAAAGCTGATTAGAATAGACATGTTCCTGCTCGAATTGTGTCATATAACAATTTGCAACAAGCTGTGAGAGACGTTTCACTGCCACAGTGAAACAACGCGTTCTCAGCCCGGGTAATCTGCCACCAGCTTCTCGTTTGATATAAGCCCGGTCCGCTAACAGGATTATATAGGGTGAGAAACCAACCTGCGGTAGCTTATAACTAGGCCAAAACACGGACGTGGGGATTCGTGATCGAGATACAAGAGAGCACAAAATTAAATTATATATTTAATCGCCTTAACCACTTCCCATCTGGGCCATTTGCCCCCTTCCTGACCAGGCCTAATTTTGCAAAACTGACATATCTCACTTCATGTGGTAATAACTTTGGAACGCCTTTATTTATCCAAGTCATTCAGAGATTGTTTTCTCGTGACACATTGTACTTCATGATAGTCATAAATTTGAGTCAAAATATTTCACCTTTATTTATGAAAACATCCCAAATTTACCCAAAAATTTGAAAAATTCGCAATTTTCTAAATTTCTATTTCTCTGCTTTTAAAACAGAAAGTGATACCTCATAAAATATTTATTACTTAACATTCCCCATATGTCTACTTTATGTTGGCATCATTTTGGAAATGTCATTTTATTTTTTTAGGACGTTAGAAGGCTTAGAAGTTTAGAAGAAATTCTTCAAATTTTTAAGAAAATTGCCAAAACCCACTTTATAAGGACCAGTTCAGGTCTGAAGTCACTTTGTGGGGCCTACATAGTGGATACCCCCATAAATGACCCCATTGTAGAAACTACACCCCTCAAGTTACTCAAAACTGATTTTACAAACTTTGTTAACCCTTTATGCGTTCCACAAGAATTAAAGGAAAATGGAGATCAAATTTTTAAATTTCACTTTTTGGGCAGATTTTCCATTTTAATCCAATTTTTTCTTTAACACATCGATGGTTAACAGCCAAACAAAACTGAATATTTATTACCCAGATTCTGCGGTTTACAGAAACACCCCACATGTGGTCATAAACTGCTGTATGGGCACACGGCAGGGCGCAGAAGGAAAGGAACTCCACATGGTTTTTAGATGCCATGTCCCATTTGAAGCCCCCTGATGCACCCTTACAGTAGAAACTCCCAAGAAGTGACCCCATTTTGGAAATTAGGGGATAAGGTGCCAGTTTTATTAGTACTATTTTTGGGTACATATGATTTTTTGATCATTCATTATAACACTTTATGGGGCAAGGTGACCAAAAAATTGGTTGTTTTAGCACAGTTTCTATTTATTTATTTTTACAGCGTTCACCTGAGGGGTTCAGTCAAGTGACATTTTTATAGAGCAGATTGTTACGGACGTGGCGATACCTAATATGTATACTTTTTCTCATTTATTAAAGTTTTACACAATAATAGCATTTTTGAAACAAAAAAATTATGTTTTAATGTGTCCATGTTCTGATAGCTATAGTTTTTTTATTTTTTGAGAGATTTTCTTATGTAGGGGCTCATTTTTTGCGGGATGAGGTGACTGTCTTATTGGTACCATTTTGTGGGACATACGCGTTTTTGATCACTTGGTGTTGCAGCTTTTGTGATGCAAGGTGACAAAAATTGCTTGTTTTGACACAGTTTTTTTTTTTTTTCACGGTGTTCATCTGAGGGGTTAGCTCATGTGATATTTTTATAGAGCTGGTTTTTACGGACGCGGCAATACCTAATATGTATACTTTTTTTTATTTGTTTCACTTTAACACAATAATAGCATTTTTGAAACCAAAAAATGATGTTTTAGTGTCTCCATGTTCTAAGAGCTATAGTTTTTTTATTTTTTGAGAGATTTTCTTATGTAGGGGCTCATTTTTTGCGGGATGAGGTGACGGTTTTATTGGTACCATTTTGTGGGACATACGCATTTTTGATCACTTGGTGTTGCATATTTTGTGATGCAAGGTGACAAAAATTGCTTGTTTTGACACAGTTTTTTTGTTTTGTTTTTTACAGTGTTCACCCGAGGGGTTAGCTCATGTGATATTTTTATAGAGCTGGTTTTTACGGACGTGGCAATACCAAATATGTCTATTTTATTTTTTCTATTTTTTTTTTTTTTTTTATTCCTTACTTGGGGACCTTTTTATTTTTACATGTGAAACTTTTTTTATTTTATTTTTTTCAACCCTTTATTTATTTATTTATTTTTTTTACACTTTTCGTCCCCCATAAGGTCATACAAGACCTCTGGGGGACATTTGCTTCACTTTTTCTTTTTTTTTCCACTATTGATTTCTCCTGTAACTGGGGCTGACATAGTAGCCCCAGTTACAGAAGAAATGCACCCCCCAGAGAGGCTGTACAGCGTGATTCTGCGCTGTACAGCCTCAGAGCAGGGCTGATCGAGGTCTGTGAGAGACCTCACACAGCTCCTGCAGCTCCGGTCCCGGCGGTCACATGACCGCCGGGCCGGAACAGGAAGCGCACAGCGCTTCCTGCTCTGCAGACACAGCGCTCGGTGAGCGCTGTGTCTGCAGCGATCCGGAAGGCAGGGACACCTGGGCACTGTCCCTGACTTCTCTCTGGGTTGCCCTGCTGTCACTGACAGCGGGCAACCCGATCAGCAGCTGCACGATTAGCGTGCAGCTGCTGTTTCTGAAAGGACGTTCAGAAACGTCCGTTCAGAAATAGAGGTCCACCCATAGGACGTTTATATCCTATGGGCGGACGTAAAGCGGTTAAGGGCACACTAGATAACACAATATACACTAAGAATATATACAGTGGTCTGAGGTTACAAATAATACAGGTAATATGGTAAAAACAGGATTAATAGAGGCGGTGCGGAGAGGAAGAAGAAAGAGGAGCCCTTTGCACACGTTAAAAAGAAAGAAAAAACACGTACTAGGCGCCAAATCCCTTAGTCACTGATCGGGATGAGGATTATATTTGGTTCTTATTTGTATGTAGGAAATAAAAAGACCTTCACCTGGGTCTAGTAAAAGAGCCAAGAGTTTAGGAATGGCAACACAGCCCTATAATGGTGATGTTGACAAATGAAGATTATAAAATGAAGATTATAAAATCAAATGTACTCACTTCACAGGGGGGGGGGGGGGGGGGGCAGTCACCAGGATAAGCTCAAGACACCTGGGACTATTTTCCCCCCCGGCCAGGATCGCATGTAGAAGTATAAATAATTAAACGCCGCCTACACAAGTGGCTTCTGGTCAATCATTTTAATAATACATGGCTCAACGCGTTTCGAGGGGCTGAAGCCCTCTTCTTCAGGAGTGCTTAAACAAATTTTAAGACCAGTCTGGAGTGCGCCTCTCCGCACCACCTCTCTTTCTCCACAGTGGGCAAGGGTAATCCTTGACCCACCGAAACACTTGTGCTGCCTGTCCCGATCCATAGCTGTGGATGAGCATAACTCCTATACACACATATATATATATATATATATATATATATATATTTTTTTTTTTTTTTTTTCTCCCTAGAACTCACCTCCACCCCTTGGCGCCTCTGTTAGCCTCTACTTCAGGTACTTTTTTCGTGTCACCTGGTCCGTCCTTAGGACCAGAGAGCTCCAATTGTACCGTAATCATCTCTTTTTTTATATTTCTATATTTAAAAACAGGATTACACAGAGTTCAAGTCAGTTACCGGGTAGATGAATGTTCCCTTGGGTTATGGTTAGTCCTTTGCTGTATTCACATGGAGGGCAGTGATTTCAGTTGGTTGCAGGTCCCTCTAAACACATGGCACAATGTGACCCTCCATCAGAGAAAAGACATACCCGCTTGCTGGCACAAGCCTTTTGACCTGTAGCCGGTCCCTCCCCTCCCGGCCTTTGGGAGGGGTCCACCCCCCTCCCTCTGCTGGGCTGGCAGCAAATGACCCACAAAACCCTTTAGGGTTCATAGCTCAAGGCCAGCAGGTCACAGGGAGATGGTTCTGGGACCAACGGATCCGCCTGGGTTCCGGCTACAAGTAGAGTCCAAACATGGTACCGTTATTTGGTTTCTGTGGGGAGATATGTATATCTCCCTTCCCTGGCATCCCACCACCAAACTAAGACCATGGGCATGTTCATCGTGGCCACCGGGACACAATTATGTATCCAGATTGCGCCTGTGATGGCCGGGCGATTCATAATTCCTTATAAATCGACGGTTCCATGCTGTCTGCTAGATTTGATTGAACTGAAATTGTAAACAAAGGTGGCCTGCAAGAAGTTCCCTGCCATATGGCTGGGGCTTTGAAGCAGGGCCCTCCTGTGGAGTTCACTACCTCTGCTATCTGACAGCTGATGGCTGGTGTGAGAACTTATTTTGCATGTACACTGACCAAGGTGAATCAATTGAAAATAATGGCTGCCATTCAACGATAATCCATATTCCTGACATTGGCCAACCGTAGTATCGCTCCCAGGATCGGAAGATGCTGATCCTGTCCTGCGGCCAGTTCGTCGTTGTTGTGGGATAGCTGTTCCTGCAGTATCCTGCCATTTGTATATCCAGTTCGTCCGGTAATCCTCTGAGTCCCTGATGTATTTAGCCCTCTTTGTGCTCTGTATATTGGTCTTTAAGTCCGAGCAATGTTTATCGATTTTTTATTTCAACACTTGTAACTCTTCAGGTTTTCAGACAATCTTTTAAGTGACACTCAGTGGTGGTTATGCTGCTCTTGCAATCGGTAATAGCATGAGATAAATGTTTAATTGTTAAAGTAATGAGGTCTAATTAACACTTGCATGCAAATTTTGAGAATACTCGCAAAACCAGTGCAATAGTCCAGATTATCCCAAAACAGTGTTGGTCTGAGGTTCACTCGCAGACCCCGTGGTATGCGCCGTATCCGGTGATATTCAGCCAGGGTAGCCGCATGTAGCTCCAGGGAAATAAGATGTTTTGATTCTTTTTCCACAGTGCCAACTGATTTACATGATATGCTTATACAATAGATGTGATATAAAATGCGTTATGAAATCAGTACCGGGGGCAGGACACAGCAGTCAGCGTTGCTCTTATGTTGGTTATATATCATCTTGAAGACTTGAACTCCTACACACATTAAGATGGCAGAATTATGAGGTCAGAGCTGTACACTCAGGCTGTTTAAGAGAATAGGTTTTAGTGTAAAAAGCTTAATGCTGTCGTATAAGCAACATTATTGCTGCAAAGAATTTCATCAATTAAAAGACAAAAACACAGTCATTGGAATCCGAGTTGAGCTTCAAGGAGCACAGTAATTGTTAATGAAGTGCATCCTTCATAACCATTTATCTTTCTACACCATTATACATTGTCGCTATACAAGTTTTTTCATGTCTAAGTGCAGAGCCAGAACTTGAGACTCCTGTGTCCTTTATGCAATATCTGAAACAGGGCCCCAACAGGTCATTTAGAGTAATGGTCTCCTCTTACAGGGCTCATGTGCTACTGCCATCTCTGAATCCCCTATGGTTACAACCTTGTCTGCATATGTGCACTAGGTTAAAGGGATTCTGTCATCTGGATTTTAGTACTGTAAATTAATTCACGGCACTCAAATTAATGCAAATAAAATAGAAAATTTTAATTGAAATGCCACTAGTGGTTGTCAGTTTAATTAGGCCAACGTTTCGGTCCTCCCGAACCTTGTTCACGGCCTGTCAATTACAATAACAATAAATAAATATATGACAAAACATTAAATGAAACAATATTGGTAAACAAGACCACATGAAGGCAAGTATACAAATAATATATACATATATATATATATATATATACAATATTGATTGTCTGCATATGAATATGAAAATACATGTACTGATCATGGAATAGTCACCATAAAAATAACTATAAATATAGAGAAGCATTAAATCATCAAAAGAATCAAAAGATATGACCAAAATACACAGGTGGGGAAATGACCATAGACCAATCAGCTTGGGTTAGACCAAAGTTCTGTCTAGGTTGGCGTCCAATAGCAGGCATGTGATGTCTAAATCTTTAAAGACCATAAAACACACTGCGCATAGAGACCACAACAAGTTGGAAAAGGTAGAAAAACTGAAAAAAGCAAAAACAAAA
Organism: Bufo gargarizans; assembly: GCF_014858855.1. Classification (NCBI taxonomy): domain Eukaryota; kingdom Metazoa; phylum Chordata; class Amphibia; order Anura; family Bufonidae; genus Bufo; species Bufo gargarizans. The sequence continues at coordinate 139,921,407 of NC_058080.1, read as the reverse complement.
CGAAAAACAACAGAAAAAGTAAAGAAAACAGAAAATGCTGAAAATGACAGTGCTTCTGTATATTAAGTATAATATGAGTTCATGAGAAACACCAGGGACATGTGCTTGTATATATTCATTATAGTATATGTTCATATAGATCAACGAGGCCATGCCTGAGGGCTATTTTCCAGAAGACACCATATTAGATATATAAAGCAAAATATTCTCAGTGAATGTATTCCTGTATATTCCTCAGTGCCGCATGTCCATTGGCTCAAGTTCTATTAGCTATAAAGTGTATCATTATTTAGGAGTCCAGGCAGTAAAGCGCTGCAGCACATACATGAAATCAAATACATTCAGTGAAACGTGTAGTCCTGAATATAGTCTACATACCTCAAAGTAGTCCTGACCAGAGGAAAAGTGGTGTTGCGCTGAGTGAAATGCGCATGTCTGGTATAAGACATTCGATCAGTATTATATCACAGATTTCAGGCGCTGACATGTGTATCCACGGCGCATGCGCGAGCTTATGGCTCAGCGAACGCATTCCTTGGATACACATGTCAGCACCTGGAATCAGCCTCACAGGACGCACTGCACATGCGCCAGCTGGCAATGAGAAGGGAATAAATTAGCAGTGGGGCGGTGCTGGGTTCCAGGAGAAGGGGTGCGGCTGGGCACCAACGGCCGGAGGGACAGCCCCTTGGGCACCTTACTCAGGTAATTACTGTTATGGAATATAATGGACACTTGCTTGTCACTAACAAAATGGTGTCTGCCCGAGAGACAACCCCCAGTATGCATTCTATGATTGAAACTATTTGCAGCAAAAACTTGGAACTGTTAGGAATTCCTCTGAGTCTATCATACATATGCCTTAAACTTATTTCCTGTTTACATTCCTTCTTGCTAAAAGATCAATCATGTGAGCCCACTCCTCCCACTTATACGGAGGGTATATAATGTGAAGCACCCACCTAATAAATTAGAGTTATGCTTTGACCTTATCTAGAGTGTCAGTGTTATTTCTCTCGCCGTGCATGCACGTATCTATCTATCTAATTTGGAGCAGTGTATCAACCTACCTGACCATTGATCAGAACCAGAACATTACCATATTAATAAAAGTAATTTTCTAGACAAAGGACAACACTTAGGGTAGTAATACTAGTATATTTTAATTCAAAACGAGCAGACTGATGTGATGATGTTAAAAGCTCTGTCACTAATATCCAGGTGACAGAATCCCTTTAACCACTTCCTTTTGTTGACTTCCTTTTAATATTATTTTGTAGCATGTTAAAAAGAACCGGCCATATTTCAGTATAGTAGGCAGCAAAATGCAGTGCAATCTGCAGGCAGCATGTCAGAGAGCTGGAGGAGCTGAGCTGATTGATATATGTAGGGAAAAGTTTCAACATAATTTAATTTATTAATTTACTGTTAACCCCTGCTCATTCTGAGATTAGGAGTAATGTGGGCGATCCTACTCAATGATTTACAGCCATTGGTGTGTGATTGTGCATACAGTTAGCTGCCTACTGGACTCCTAAGAAAAATAAAAGTTAAATAAAGTTAATGTGTTTGGAAAACTAAAAAAAATTGTCTGAAAACACATTTGTTCTACAAAATAAAAACTGAAATTACCCATACAATGAAATAACGATAAACAGTAGTGCGATTACAACTCCACCGTGCCATTCACTTCAATGGGAAGGATCCTTCCTATTCAAGTGAATAGGATTACAAAATCGGACAACCCTTGTAAGTACAAGAATTATGATTATAAGAAAGTAGAAAAACACAAACAAATATAAATGTGGTACTAGCCTTAACATACTGACCCACAAAATAAAGTTATTATTTTACCTATACCGCACAGTGGACGCTATATACAGTTGCAATCAAAATTATTTAACCCCCACTTAGGTTAATTAGAAAAATTGACAAACTTTCATCTGTTTGCAATAAACCAATCAAACAACAATTTAACTAGCGCACCTGATGCAACTAATGAAGCCCTTGATGTGCTGGGGACTACATATGAGTGGAAAATTTTGGAAGAAATCATTTGTTAGTTGTGTTGAGCTATTTCAATTGTTCTTGTTTGATTGTTTTATTACAAAGAGATGAAAGTGGGCGTTTAGCAAGTTTAATAGCAACTGTAAAATAAAAAAGAACAATTGTGAAATCTCCGTTTTTTAAGCCAAACACATTTCAAAAAGTTTACACTGGATGTACTCCAATATGATTCTATTAAAAAATACAAGTCAGGCCTCATGCACACGGCCGTTGTTTGGGTTTTCATCCCAGCCGCCGTTTTTGCGGCTCGGATGCGGACCCATTCACTTCAATGGGGCCGCAAAAGATGCGGACAGCACTCCATGTGCTTTACGCATCCGTTGCACCTTTCCATGGCCCCGCAAAAAAAATATAACATGTCCTTTTCTTGTCCGTTTTGCAGACAATAGGCATGTCTACAATGGGCCCCCCATTCCGTTCCGCAAATTGCACACGGGCGGCTTCGGTTTTTTGCGGATCCGCGGATTGCAAAAAACGGCACGGTCATGTGCATGTAGCCTCATCCTGCAAAAAAAAAAAGCAAGTAAAAAAAAAAAAAAGTTATGAAATGCAGAGAGTCTTCAAGGTGTTTTGAACCTGCAAAACTGGGGTCGGGCTGTATGGCTGTATGCTTGTTGCCAAAAGTCGCGAAACATTTTTTATAACGATAGTCAAAGGTGTCGCGACTGTGACGCGACGGTCTCAAAAAAATCCATCCGTTAGATTTTTGTGCGACTGTCGCATTGACGTTGCAGCGTTTTGCATGTCGCAGTGCAACGCCATTGACTGTCATTACAAAAAAATGTTGTGCGACATTGGAGCGACACATATTGCAGTCCCTTTTTGTTGCGCGACTTATTGTCCCCGAGTAACCCTAGCTTTAGACCTGCGAAGAGCACCACAGTGAAGGACCATCTCTTGGGCACTTGCATGAGCAGCACCTGGCGAAATAAAACTTAATTTCTTATCTTTGTTCATACATTTATGGTCAATGGTCCTTAACATTAATATTACTCATAAAACTCTATGTACAGTATCCGTAAAAAAGGCATCTCTGTTGTAACGTGTACGTTACCAAGAGTACCAAGAGGTATGTGGAGGACGTATAATGACTTACAATACGGTCATTCATCTCTCCTGTAGGATCTCATTAAATGTCCAGGTGCATATCCATCTTATATCATTACTGCTGCTCAATAAACGCTAGATTACAGCCAAGAGGAGTGCATAGTGCAATTAAATAGCGTAGTTCATAGCAAACGAGCATTGGGATTGCATGCACTACTGATTTCCACTCTGCAGGCTGGAATGAATAGAGGGCATACAGAATGTTTATAACTGTATCCCCTGCCAAAATCACAGAAACAGGGAAGGTATCATTTCACATGGCATGCAACGTACACATACCCCCTAGACTGACAGATCCACAACGGCATACAACATACTCATTATTTGGATGTGATGATTTTTTTTTTTTTTTTGCACAAAATCACCAGTTTCTCCAACAGCCGAGAATTTCATCAAATAAGTGATTGTTAGCGATGGAAAGTACAGGCCAGGGATGGCTTATTACAAGACTAGCTGCTGATGGAAAAAATGAAATGATATTCAGACAAAGCTGCCAAATTCTTCCTCTGGGTGTAAGATAAGGATTCAAGCTGTGTCCAGTTGTTATTACAATATGCACAGGAGACAAGATAAAAGATGAAGCGGATTTGGCACAGAGTGTTCCATTCTTATAGGAATACAATTTATTCTATTTTCTGGCCTGGAATTACATGTGTATTGCAAAGATATATTATGCAGAATAAGCTTTTGGTCTTTAGCTTTGATTACTTCTGCGTATTGTAAATTCCTATACTGTATTAAGCTTTCCTGTCAGTCACCAACAGATGTAAGGAGCTAGTTATTATAATTGCATTTAATAACCCATGTGCGTACTTAGGTCCTGGTCATTCTGTGTGGCATATTTTGGGTATTGCAGTACAATATGATTGATAAAGCTTCAGCAGATGTGTAGCAAGGATGGCTACATTTATAAAATCATGGAAAATAATGCACTAAAACAATAGATGCAAACATAATATATGGACTAAGCCCTCACTCTAACAATAAAAACTGAGACTCTCAGACAATATATTTTGTTTAAAACACATCTTTGCCCGCCTACCAGCTCCAAGGGGGTCTCAGTCAGGCAGGTCCTACTCTAAACCTATCTATGCCATATGGGCCATGCACATCTGCATATTAGTCTTGAAGGAGTGGCACTTTCAGGTGTGAATGTGCTTCTATCTTGGGAGTAGCATTCTTGTGCACTTTTGCCCCTCGAATCTAACAGGCGACCTTGATTAGATGGTGCATAGAGGTGTGCATGTTCCTCCTCTCATTGGTTGCTTGATGCACACAGAGGTAACTAGGAGCAGCACACTATATGTGCAGGGTCTGCTTTCCTGACTGTACGGTAGATGCCCAATGGCATAGGTAGATTTAGTGTAGGTCCTGCCTGGCTGAGATCACCTTGGTGCTGGTAGGCGGGCACAGATGTGTTTTGATCAAAATATATTGGCTGAGAGTCTCAGATTTTATTATTAGAGTGAGGGCTTAGTCCATATATTATGTTTGCATTTATTGTTTTAGTGCATTATTTTCTTTGATGATGTGAAAAGTGAAGGAAGGTGTCTGAGCAATGTCCTACTACACTAGGTTCCTGCAAAGGTTTTCCGTTAGCTTATCTGTTCTGTGTAGTGACTTGCCTGAATTCTTGATTTGACCCATCGCTCCCTGATCTGACCTTTTTCTGTTCTTTGTACTGACCCTGAGCTACCCCCATGACCTTGGACTGTATATAAAATTGCACATACTCTGCCTTGACCTCAGCCTGTCCCTGAGTATGCAACAAAACCATGTACATCCAAATCTACGTGTTACGGATCTTTAACAATATAGATCCTTACTCATGCGTCATGAGTAAGGATCTATATTGTTAAAGATACGAAATGCGTTGATTTGGATGTACATGGTTTTATTGAACTGATTCATTAAAAGATTCCATGTTATTTGGAAGCTGGACCCCTCTCTTTTTTTCTGGATATATACCTTCATGCCAAGGTTCCTGGTTTGGTTCGTGCATCCTTCATTTGCAATGGCGAGCACACCATTTTTGCTTGTCCCTGAGTATGGATTTGCCCGATCCCTTCATGACCTTCATCAGTGTCTCTTGACGCCACTGAGTCACCAGTCACTTGAACAGAGACTGCTCAAGAGGTAACATAGTAACATAGTACATAAGGCTGAAAAAAGACATTTGTCCATCCAGTTCGGCCTGTCATCCTGCAAGTTGATCCAGAGGAAGGCAAAAAAAGCTGTGAGGTAGAAGCCAATTTCTCCCACTTTAGGGGAATAAAAAATTCCTTCTCGACTTCAATCAGGCAATCAGAATAACTCTCTGGATCAACGACCTCTCTCTAGTGTCACGGATGATGTTGCAGATAGCTGGAACTTATAAATAAACATCCGACTGGCTTGATCCCAAACTAAGGAGCATATGGGTGAGCCCTATAAAACCCTAAGAGCTCTCCCTGACTGCTATGCCCATGCAAGGGTCTGAATGCTAGACGATTGCATGCCCACGTACCTAAGACTGTGTGACACCTGAAGACCCTATAATAGTGAGGGGACATGACCACCGGCTCCCTGCACTTAATACAGACGGAGTCAGGGTCACCTAGAATCAAGCCAGCAAGGAAACACAAATAAAGAAAAAGACTTATCTTAGCAAACAGCAGCAGCAGCCTCCAGCAGTGAACACCTCATCCAGGAAGTAGTATAAACCGCAAAGTGAGGCAGTATGGGAGGGAATATAAAGGGAGACAATTAGTCTAAATAGGTGACACCTGGGAGAAGGAAAGGAGATGACAAAGTGAAACCAAAACAAAGAACGTCATGCAAGAGGTAGAGAAGAACGTCTGCCAGACCTTCTCACAGAACTGGCGGTGACATCTAGTAGCTATAGCCTGTAATATTATTACGCTCCAGAAATACATCCAGGCCCCTCTTGAATTCCTTTATTGTACTCACCATCACCACCTCCTCAGACAGAGAGTTACATAGTCTCACTGCTTTTACTGTAAAGAATCCTCTTCTATGTTTGTATACAAACCTTCTTTCCTCCAGACGCAGAGGATGTCCTCTCGTCACAGTCACAGTCCTGGGTATAAATAGATGATGGGATAGATCTCTGTACTGACCCCTGATATATTTATACATATTAATTAGATCTCCCCTCAGTCATCTTTTTTCTAAAGTGAATAACCCTAATTTTGATAATCTTCAAGGTACTGTAGTTGTCCCCATTCCAGTTATTACTTTAGTTGCCCTCCTCTGGACCCTCTCCAGCTCTGCTATGTCTGCCTTGTTTACAGGAGCCCAGAACTGTACACAGTACTCTATGTGTGGTCTGACTAGCAATTTGTAAAGTGGCAGGACTATGTTCTTATCACGGGCATCTATGCCCCTTTTGATGCAACCCATTATCTTATTGGCCTTGGCTGCAGCTGCCTGACTGGTTTTTGCAGCTTAGTTTGCTGTTTATAAAAATTCCTAGATCCTTTTCCATGTCAGTGTTACCGAGTGTTTTACCATTTAGTATGTATGGGTGACTTGCATTATTCCTTCCCATGTGCATAACTTTACATTTGTCAGTGTTAAACCTCATCTGCCACTTATCTGCCCAAGCCTCCAATCTATCCAGATCCCTCTGTAGTAGTATACTGTCGTCTTCAGTGTTAATTACTTTACACAGTTTAGTGTCATCTGCGAAAATTGATACTTTACTATGCAAGCCTTCTACAAGATCATTAATAAATATATTGAAGAGAATAGGGCCCAATACTGACCCCTGAGGTACCCCACTAGTGACAGTGACCCAATCTGAGTGTGTACCGTTAATAACCACCCTCTGTTTTCTATCATTGAGCCAGTTACATACCCACATACAGACGTTTTCTCCCAGTCCGAGTATTCTCATTTTATATACTAACCTTTTATGTGGTACAGTGTCAAATGCTTTGGAGAAGTCCAGATATACGACATCCATTGATTTGCCACTGTCAAGTCTAGAACTTACCTCCTCATAGAAACTGATTAAATTAGTTTGCCATGACCGATCCCTCATGAAGCCATTCTGATATGGCGTTATTTGCTTATTTCCATTGAGATGCTCTAAGATAGCATCTCTCAGAAAACCTTCAAACCGTTTACCCATAACAGATGTTAAACTTACCGGCCTATAGTTTCCAGGCTCTGTTTTTGGACCCTTTTTGAATATTGGCACCACCTTTGCCATGCGCCAATCCTGTGGGACATTCCATGTCGGTATAGAGTCCGCAAATATCAGAAATAAGGGTCTGGCTATGACATTACTTAATTCCCTTAGGATACGGGGGTGTATGCCATCCGGTCCTGGCGATTTGTCTATTTTAATCTTTTTAAGTCGCTGATGTACTTTTTCCTGGGTCAGACAGGACACTTTTAATGGGGAATTTATTTTTACATTCTGCATGTCATCTGACAGTTTATTTTCCTCAGTGAATACATTGGAGAAAAAAATATTTAACAGCTTTGCTTTCTCCTCGTCGCTCTCTGCGACTCCCCCCTCATTACTCTTTAAAGGGCCGACACCTTCAGATTTATACTTTTTAACATTTATATAATTGAAGAACATTTTAGGGTTAGTTTTACTCTCTTTGGCAATTAATCTCTCAGTCTCTAGTTTGGCCGTTTATATTTGTTTTTTGCATGTTTTATTTTTTTTCCTTATAGTTTTTCAGTGCTTCCGTGCTACCCTCCTGTTTTAGTGATTTATATGCTTTCATTTTGTCAGTTATTGCTTTCTTTACAATTCTATTTATCAACATTGGTTTCTTTTTGTTCCTTAACCTTTTATTCCCATACGGTATGTACCTCTCACAATGAGATTTTAGAAACGCTCTTTTGAATGATAATTGGAAGGTTATTACTTTATGGTCACTATTTCCCAGGTGTCCCCCAACCTGCACGTCTGTTGTTCTGTCAGGCCTATTGGTTAATACTAAGTCCAGTATGGCTGTCCCTCTAGTCGGGTCCTGAGCCAGTTGGGAGAGGTAATTGTCTTTTGTTATTGCCAAGAACCTGTTTCCTTTATGAGATATACAAGTTTCAGTTTCCCAGTCTATATCTGGGTAGTTGAAGTCCCCCATAATAACCACCTCATTATGATTTGCCGCCTTGTCTATCTCGTTTAGTAGTAGATTTCAGGTAGCAGAGTCCAGATCTCTGTACAGGGGTTTAATGGTGAAGACTGCCAGGATAACACCCTCAGGAGTAGCACCAAGTCAAATTGTTTAAGCATCCACATCTACTACATTTCTATTTCATTTTTGGCAGTCTATAGTATGCACATAAGCTACATAGGAATGTCAAAAGAGTTATGTTTATTTTTTATTGTTTGTATTTTTATATGATATATGGGAAAAAGGGGGCATATTAATTTTTTGTATTTGTGGGTTTTTTATTGTATTTTAAAAACGTGTATTCCGGCATAACCAGCATGAAAAAAACACTGTAGTTTACATTAAAAATATAAAAGTTGAGGCGTGGTTTGGCTGCTGAGACAAATGGCCACGTGAGAGAGGTGCTCCGCTCCAGTGAGTAAGATTGCCAGCGACTTCATATTACTCATACCCAACATCTTCTTATTACACATGGGCAGGAAGCGAGCAGCAACTGCTCTAAAGATGGCGCCTTCCGCGAGTCGGGAAGGAACCTTGTAGCAACCACACAGGCCGCAGGGACCCCTCAGGATTCTCCAGCTACATCAGACATCCACCCGACTCCACTGTCAACTATATAAATGAGCAATGAGGAAGGAAGCTAACCTGTTTGAGGTTCCATCCAAGTGGAACTCCTCACTATCCCCCGGAGCTTCCAAGGCACGCCCGCCAATGACCTCCAGGTACAGGATACGCCATTCCTGTGGGTGAGTCATCACTAACTGTAGCTCTTCATGATTTGTAGCCTAGATCACAGAGCCCCTCAAGTATGCCGAAGACCACCACTAATGTGGAGAGGGTACAGACAACGGATAGGGCTGTATCAGAAATCATACAGAAAAACATGCTGTCAGCTCTTAGAAGCTCTATATTATTGAACCATTTCACACCTTTCTTGCAGAAGTTGGGGACAGGATATCCCATGTAGAAAACAAGATTTCTGCTTTCACCTCAGCTCATAATGATCTGGTGGAATATAAACTATGTATTGATAGAACCCATAGGGTTCCAAAGTCCAAGAATTTACCAGAGGCAGTCCCTAGGGATGTCCTAGCCTGCTTTACTTTCTTTCGTGAGAAGGAACAACTTATGAGGGCATCTAGGAAAACACTACCACTCCCTGACCCCCTACTCATCAGTGTAGCTGTTCACAGATCTATCAGCAGCCACCCTTCATGCCCAGTGGATGCTGGCACCTATTTACCTATTACTTAGGAACATGGTATCCCATATCGTTGGGGGTTTCCAACGAAATTGTTAGTGCACGGCCAAGGATCTCTTCATGTCATCACTTTGGTGGCTGAGGGAATTGCTATGCTTCAATCGTGGGAGTTGGATACGGTGGAGTGCCATCTGTCGCCTGCAAGCACATCACCGAGACGTCTAGATCCAGAATGGTCCTTAAGCAAGTGCATATACCATTTCTCTGGCAAGAACTTTGCAAGTTGCTAGAGTTGACTCTTCTTTTTCGCATCCACATGAACAATTTCCCTGTTTGTTGGTACGTTAACAGTGATGTTACTCAATACTGGTGACGTGTTTGTCGTTCCAGATGATAATATTTTTTTTCCTCTGTTACCTGTTAATGCTTATTTGACGAATCATTCTGTTTGGCAATGGTGTCTAACTTTTTCTACATGTGCCATGGTACTTAGCAAGAGGGTAAGCCTTCTAGTGGTAAAACACCATGGCCTCTACTCGTTTTCCACAGCTTTTCTGGTTAGTTACTATGGGAATAATGATTATGTCTGTCAATGTTTGGGGACAAAACAGTCCCTTTAAAAGGTCATTGGTTTGGAATTAAATTAAAAGTTACAAATAGCGACCTAGTCTGCCTTCAAGAAACCCATGTATGCTCTAATTGCCTGCCCAAATTTCAGCATTGTGACTTCCCTACCATAGTCTCACCCTTGTTTACAAAGAAAAAGCAGGATGTACTGTTCAAGTCCACTCTCTCGGTGTCCATATATGACCAGTATGTAGACCCCCAGAGCTGGATACATAATTATAACATGCAACATCAATGGGCAGGAATTTACCATAGTGAATGTCTATGCCCCAAACCGTAATCAGAAATCTTTTTTGGGGAATGTGTTTAGAAGGGTTCATAGCATAAGATGGATAACCTTCTACATTGTGAGGATTTTAATGCTATTTCGACTCCTTCCCTTGATTCCCCTTCCTGAGGCCCCTACAGATCATTTATATGACATAATTTTATATGGTACACTTCATTTTATGGCATCTGACATGTACAACATGTCAGAGACTACACCATTTTCTCTGGTCGGCATCACCAGAAGCTTGATCTCTCTTATGCAACATTGTGAGGCCAGGAAAGTTTTCTAACTGTCGAAAAGGCGTTCAACAGGGCTTACAAGGGTCCATAACTTAGCCATCAAAGCACTGTATTCCTCCCTGGCTGTTCAGGTGTCTGTTAATGGGGTAATGTCCTCCAGATTTACATTGACCAATGGCACCACCAGGGGTGTCCCCTTTCCCCCATTTTTTTTCATTATAGCTATAGAGCCATTGGCTGAGGCTATTAGGATCAATGATGGTGTCAGTGGCATTTCAATGGGTGGCAGGGACCATAGCATAGCTCTTTTTGCAGATGATGTCCTGTTGTCTTACACAGACCCTCGGAGATCATTACAAGCAACTTTTATGTTGATGAAGGAGTTTGGGTGCATGAGTTATTATAAAATCTATCCTTCCAAATCACAGGTTTTTTACTGTCACATTTCTCCTGGGGAAATCCAGGCACTGAAGGCAGGGTACCCCAGGACTGGCAGGATTGTCAGATGACTTTTTTGGGGATACAGCTGGAGTCTCCGACATCCCTCCTTTATCCCAAAAACTTTCTAGCTCTCCTGAGTACCATTAAGGAGGACACTCGCTCTTATTTCAGCCATATTATCTTGTGGTTTGGCCAAGCAGTAGATTTTATAATGCCGCTCTTCACTTTTGTATTTTTCCATTGATGAAGCTATTGCAGGACTTGTTTTTTTGGCAGGTAAGCTGTAGTTTGATTTTTGCATACATCTGTCTTTCTCATAATTTTTATTTATACATTTTTTTGAAAGACAACAAAAAACAGCAATTGTAGCAGAGATTTTGCTTTACCATGCTGGACAAATAATGGGATATTGTATAATTTCAGACATTCTTAGATGTGGCAATTCAGTACAAATCTGAGATTTATCGTGGTGTTACATTACAGTACTGGAAGAGTATGAGGATACTTGAGCCCAATGCAGAGTTACAATAGAAGACCACACACATATTTTATAACTTCATGGAAAACTTTGATCTTGATGTTTAGAAAATGAAATGTTGAGCACTGTCATGTATCAGCAGTGAAATGAAGTCTGTGAAGTATCAGACTAGCTGCAGCAAACCGGCACAGCATGAACCCCATAAGCTTCTTACCAGAACCATTACTTATGAATTGTGGTTGCCATTCTGTAGCAGCACTGAAGAGGAGAGAGCATCATGATATTCAGTCCCACTTTTCAGCTGGCTGCATTGGCCAACCCATTACATTTTCACTATACAGGGACGGACTGGGAAGTTAACATGGCCCGGCCTAAAAGTGGCCCTATGTTGTGGATCCAAATTAACAGAAGGTGGCCAACACAAATACACGTGGCTAACAGAAGTAGGTGGGATTAATACTACCATAGTACAGCATAATATACTGCCCAGGAAGCTGTCCCTCCGTGGTGGCCATCAATAGCTGCTATGTTCTGTCCTCTTCCTTCAGTTGTCTCTATGTAAAATATGGTGCATGGGGCTTAGGAGGTGGGATGTAGGCCACAGAACCAGGCCAGTCCTATCTTCAGCTTGCTTCCTGGACTTCCCCTACTAATGACTCCCATAGTTCCCCAGTCGTATGTTGCCCAAGTGGCCAAGGAAAATAGTTGCTGTCTCTGGTGCAGGCCACGGGCCTTTTCCAGCCTGTGGCCTGAGATGCCTGTGCCCCTGGTGCAATTTCTACACTGCCTCATATAGTGGCCTGTGGCCTATGAGGGTGAGCAGCAGGACAGGGAATCATGAGCATCCATGCCATGCCACAGTATTGATCACTGTCCTGAGGACATAAGTACCTGATTCTCCCAGCGTTAAATCAAGCTGAGACCATCAGATCATTAGCTACCCAGCTGGCAGCAGTGAGGAGAATTTGGGCGGCCCCCAGGGCATCGGCACCACTAGGAAAATTACCCTGTAAGATCTATGGCCAGTCCGCCTCTGCCATTATCCAATTTAAAAAATTCCACAAGATTGTAGCCTTTTACAATGCTACTTATGCCCTCACTGCCCTGTGACTAAGACAAAGTTGGGTACAGATCTTGAGAGAGTCTTCTATACTTAGTTGGACTGTGGGTGGAAAAGAGGGTTGTCTTACACAGGAGGAGATCTACTATTACTGTAGTTCAATTTGGACTAATCTGTCTGTAGGATAAAACAAGAGACGGACTATGGAGCAATTCTGATCTACTGGTAGATTACAATCAACAGTTGCCACTTGTGTATTTAAATATTTGTATATTAGGCTACTTTCACACTAGCGTTCGGGCGGATCCGTTCTGAACGGATCCGCTCATAATAATGCAGACGGAGGCTCCGTTCAGAACGGATCCGTCTGCATTATTTTAGCATATAAAAGCTAAGTGTGAAAATAGCCTCGTACGGATCCGTCCAGACTTTCAATGTAAAGTCAATGGGGGACGGATCCGCCTGAAGATTGAGCCACAGGGTGACATCTTCAAACGGATCCGTCCCCATTGACTTACATTGTAAGTCTGGACGGATCCGCACGGATCCGCACGCCTCCGCACGGCCAGGCGGACACCCGAACGCTGCAAGCAGCGTTCAGCTGTCCGCCTGTCCGTGCGGAGGCGAGCGGAGCGGAGGCTGAACGCCGCCAGACTGATGCAGTCTGAGCGGATCCGCTCCATTCAGACTGCATCAGGGCTGGACGGCTGCGTTCGGGTCCGCTCGTGAGCTCCTTCAAACGGAGCTCACGAGCGGACCAGCGAACGCTAGTGTGAAAGGAGCCTAAGGCTAGTAATCATTTTTGTTTATTAATTAGCTGTCTACTGCAGCAACACTGCAGCGCCTGCTGTTAAAAGATGATTGGCCATTATTTTAGGTTTAAAATTTGTAAATCATCCTACAAAAAATAGGACCTTAACCCCTTAATGACCACCCATTTGCCTTTTTACTGAGGTTACTAAGGGGCCTTAGGCTGGCCCGGTCCAAGTGGTGCAGCAGAGAGCGGGGATTCGACTCTCAGATTGGCTCTCCTGCCGCTCTAACAGCTCGGAAGAACAGGAGCGCCGATCCAGGCTGTTTAACCTCCTACATGCCACGGGCAATGGCGTCCGCTGCATGTGTGTGGTGACAGAGGGAGCGGACTCCCTCTGTTTCCCATCAGCACCCCGCTTATGCGATCGCTGGGTGCCCATGTGTGTATAGGCTGGCTAGGGCCTGATGTAAGCTCCAAGCCTGCCTTAAAGGGGTTGTCTCACTTCTGTAAGTGGCATTTATCATGTAGAGAAAATTAAAACAAGCCACTTACTAATGTATTGTGATTGTCCATATTGCTTCCTTTGCTGGCTGGATTTATTTTTTTTATCACATTATACACTGCTCGTTTCCATGGTTACGGTCACCCTGAAATCCATCAGTGGTGCTCGTGCTTGCACACTATAGGAAAAAGCACTAGCCTATGTGAGCTCCCATGGTCCCGGCCACCAGAGAGGCTAACGCTTTTTCCTATAGTGTGCAAGCACGACCACTACTGATGGATTTCAGGGTGGTCTGTAACCATGGAAATGAGCAGAATCGAGCCCGCAAAGGAAGCAATATGGATAATAACAATACATTAGTAAGTGGCTTTTTTTTAACTTTCTTTACATGATAAATCCAACTTACTGATGTGACACAACCCCTTTAAATATTCCCCAGCAGGCTGTATCTCTCTGGGGCAGCCTGCTGGTCAATGTCAGTATAGCACTGACATTGAAATGCAATGCACTATAAAGATAGTGCATTGTATTTTAGAAGCAACCAAAAGATTGCCAGTTATAGTCCCCTAGTGGGACTATTAAGTGGTTAAAAAACGTTTTTAAAAAGTATAACATTTTAAAAAATTCCAATAAAAACAATTTTTTTCCATTGCAAATACTCTTTTCAATAAAAAAAATAAAACCTCCCCCGCATGTTTGGTATCACCGTGTCCATAACAACCTGCACTACACAAGTATAATGTAAATTATCTTCTATGATAAACGTCGTAAAAAAAAACAACAAAAAATTCCAGAATTGCTAATTTATTCTTAGTTGCCACTGAAAAACTTAATAACAAGCAATCAAAAAGTGTTATTTACCCCAAAATAATACCAATGAAAACTACAAGTCGTCCTGCAAAAATGAAGCCCTCACACAACTCCATAGAAAGAACAATATAAAAGTTATAGGTCTTGGGATGCGACGATGAAAACAGATTTTCTTCTTTTTAAAAAAGAAAAGGGGTTTTATTGCAGAAAAGTAGTAAAATGTAAAAAAAAGCTACATGCATTGTGTATTGCTGCAATCGTACTGACCCAGAGAATAAAGATATTATATTATTTATGTCGAAAAATGAACACGGTAAAATTTACAATGTAAAAACTCAGTGGCATTATTGCTGTTTTTTCCCATCTCCCTCCTAAAAAGTTAACCAGAAAGTTATGTGTACCCCAAAATGGCACTATTAAAAACTACTACTTGTCCCGCAAGAAACAAGTCCTCATACAGCTACATAGACGGGGGGAAAAATAAAAAAGTTATAGCTTTTGGAAAGCGACGATAAAAAAAAGGAAGAAAATTGCTTGGTCAGTAAGGACCAAAACAGACTGGTCACTAAGGGGTTGAATAGTAAAATAGCCATATAAATAAAAGGTTATGGCTGATGGAAAGTGTGAAGGCAAAAACAAAAATTATTTCTTTAACTGTTTTGACCCTTTAAGGGGTTATCCAAGAGTTATTAAAATTATGCTAGGAACAAGGGGCTATACTGTATTTAAAAAATAAATAAAGCTTAGCTTTAAATGTCTTGCTAGTCCATTGCTGCAGCTCTGGTCTAATGTACACTTTCATCAGTCCCTTGACCACCACAGGCAATCATTGGCCTCAGCAGTCACATGTGCATTAACCATCTGACCATTGAGGGCGCTGGTAAAAAGAACAGGACTTTATCATGTAAGATCGCTCAGTTGCCAAATAGTATATGCTTGTTAGCAGTGCGCAGAACATCATAAGGCGTCCTAAAATCGCCAAGATCAATGTGGTCTATTCCTGGTGACAGATTTCCATTAATCACTAAAAAAATAACATTTTAACAGATTGATAAATATAATATTTTGGGATGTCACATTTGAAACACAATGCTAGAAAACTGCTGGCAGAGAATGGGGAAAAAAAATTCATGGAAGGAAGGATTTCAGAGAATCATTGTAACCCCCAGCGGACACTCACAGCAGGTCCAGAAAATGAGAACAGTAGTGATTTCCCCTTCTCATCCTCTACGGCTATTATTCTAGGAATAAGGCCACCATCCTCTTGCATTCTTATTTATACAGTGAACTCTACATTGAATACTCTGCTTTATAAGCAGACATTAGGATATATGCACTGTAAAATAAAGATCTAGAACAACATGTTGTCCATTATCTGCTGTATTCTTCTATTGGGCTGTATCCCATCTTCCTGTGAGTTAGAATTAAACTCCCACAATAAGTTTATTTAGATATTGTTTAGTATGGACTACAGTGTAATGTGTTACAAACAAGGAAATGTGTTGCTATTGGCAGTGGCGTAGCTTGGGTTGCCAGCACCCGGGGCCTAGGGCACGCCAAGTATTGCCCCCTCCCCTCCCACATCTGTAGCAATGCCCTGTTTTTACAGATAATTTAGTAGATATCACTTGTAGTCATACGTGACACCACAGATAACACAGTGATAACTCTCTGAGTACAGATAATGTAGTAGATGGGTGTGAGCCCCCAGATTTTAGAACACGTACAGTGTGACCTGAAGTCTGGGGCCAGGATGCGGCAGGGTGGGCCAAATTCTATATCCACCCTCCCATCACTACAGAACATACAGGGTAATACATCCAGTGACGTCTCCTTTGATTTAGATGTTCTCTTTCCTCATCTTCTCCTTTCAGACCTTCAGATCACCATTTTTCAGCCATTTCTCGTCTCTGCAGTTTGACAAAAAAAATCTTAGTTTACTACTTTTCCATCCTCCTCCCATCTTCTGGACAAATCATCCTAGCTACCACCCCCAATACTGTCCCGCTGTGCTCCCCAATATTATACTGCAGAGACAGATAAACCCCCTGATAATACTAGTACTACACAGAGAATGCCCCCTTCAATAATTACCACACAGTGCCCTAAAATAACTGTGCCCAGCAAATAGTGCCCCTGACACTAAAAGTGTAAAAATAACGTCCCCCAAAAATAATTGTGATAAGCTGATACTGTGCCAAGGTGGCCCCACAGTAATAGTGCTCCCAAAAGTCCCACCAAAAGGAATAATTCTCTGCTAGAGCACACATGGTAGTAATAGTGCTCCTACAGGGCCCCCAACATGTCCCCACTGTGCCCCAGAAGTAATAATGCTCCCAAGGTGCCCATACTAGTAATCATGTTCCCCATAGACCCCCAGTAGTAATAAAGCCCACCATAATGCCCCCCAGTAGTAATAATTCCACTTATAATGTGCCAGTGCAAAATGCCCCCTTATAATGTGTGCCAGTGCAAAAAATACCCCTTAAATGCCCCCAGTAGAGCTAATGTCCCCATAGTGCCCCATAATGTGCAAGTATAAAATACCCCTATATAGTGCCCAAGTAAATGCCCCCATAGTGCTCCTCTCCCGCCTTCCTCCTAGTGCCCCCATAATGTACCAGTATAAAATGCCCCATATATAGTGCCCCAGTAGATGCCCTCAGTGTACCCCATAATTTGCAAGTATAAAATACCCCTTCTTAGTGCCCCCTGTAGATGACCCCATAGTACTCCTCTCCCCCTTCCCCATAGTACCCACCATAATGTGTCCCAGTATAAAATGCCCCTATGCAGAGCCCCCCATAAAAAAAACATTCTTTGTGGCCTCAGTAGAAGCCCCCATAGTGTTCCTCTCCCCCCTTCCCCCATATAAAATGCCCCTTCTTTGTGGCCTCAGTAGATGCTCCCATAGTTCCCCCCAATAATGTGCCAGTAAGAAATTCCCCTATAGATGCCCCCATAGTGCCACCCAATAATGTGCCAGAAAAAAGTGCCTCCATAGTGCCCCACAATAATGTGCCAGTAATAAGTGCCCCCATAGATGCCCCCCAATAATGTGCCAGTTAGAAGTGCCCCCATAGATGCCCCCAATCATGTACCGGTAAGAAGTGCCCCCCATGGAAGCCCCCCATCATGTGCCAGTAAGAAGTGCCCCCAATCATGTGCCAGTAAGAAGTGCTCCCCATAGATGCCCCCCAATCATGTGCCAGTAACAAGTGCCCCGACAGCGCTCCTCTCCTGTATTGTAGACGAGAAGCGGCTGAAAGAAGGTATCATGGCGGTCTTATCTCCGAATAAAGACGTTAAGGAAAGAGCCTACAATTTTTTGCTTGCCCCGGGTGCTGGCAAACCACACTAAGCCACTGGGCGGGACAGTCCCGCATTTCAGCGGCTTTCCCGTAGTCCCGGTACGGGGGAGGTATATCCCGCTTTCTGGCAGCTGTCCCTGCTTCCATAGGATGCAGAGACAGCTGCCTGTAATGATGAAGCAAGAGCCGCCCGTCGGCTCCCTGCTCCATCATTCCTCCTCCTGTCTGCACTCCACACTGCAGGTTGGGGCAGGGGTAGGGCAGGGTCTGGGGCTTGCTGGGAGCTCTGTGTATCATCCTGCTGTAAGTGTTGCTGCTGCTGGGAAAGGAGGTGAGTATGTGGAGTTTGTTTGTTTTTTACTGCCTGTGAAGGGGGCACTTTACTAGGCATATTACTGTCAGGGGGCATTTTACTGGGCATATTACTATCAGGGGGCACAGCTGGGCATATTACAGTGAGGGGGTACATCTGGGCATAGTACTGTGAAGGGGCATATATCTGGGCATATTACTGTGAGGGGACACATCTGGGCATCACTGCTGTGAGCGGCACATATCTTGGCATCACTACTGTGAGGGGGCACATATCTAGGCATCACTACTGTGAGGGGCACATATCTTGGCATAACAACTGTGAGGGGGCACATATCTGGGCATTACTACTCTGAGGGGCACATATTTGGGCATTACTACTGTGAGGGGGCACATATCTGGGCATAACTACTGTGAGGGGGAACATATCTGGGCATAATCTGTGAAGGTGCACAATGCTGGCATAACTACTGTGTGGTGGCATAAAGGGGGAATAATTACTATGTGGGGGTAGTTAGGGGACTGGGTGGGATTAGGTGTTTAGTTATGTTTTGGGTGGAGTTAGAGGTATGGCCTAATGCAGAAAAAGTCTCTATTCTTTCTTTTCTAAAGTTGGGAGGTATGACCTATCCTTTCTTTCATCAGGCAAACATCTCTGTCATCCAGTCACCAACAAATCCTACCAGACTGTTTCCTCTATGTAATAATAATCCATTGCTGATTATTGATTTTCTTCTTGCATATAACACTTTGGGCAAAACTGATAAACTTTGTTATGCTTAGTACATGACTTCAATGGGCGGGGGGATAACACAAGAATTCAAAAAAGCCCAAATAGAGAATCTTTGTGTCAGGCCTTGCATTAAAGGTGTTGTCTGGCCTAGGGTCAACTTAACCCCTGCCCAAAACATGTGGTAAATAAAAAGAAATGCATTTACCTGTCCATAGCCCTGTCATTCCAGTACCACAGGTCCCTTCACATGTACTACAGTGATAGAGAGGTATGTCACCAGGCAGGTGAGTGCTTCTTTTTTTTTTTTACCACATATTACGGGCAGGGGTTAAGTCAGTCCCTAGCCCTTTAGGCACAGAAGTTTTGTCAAGAGTGGTCATACAAATCAAATAATATTTATTTATGTAAGGAAATATTAAGATTTTTATGTGTATGTATGGTGAGTAGGACCTGGGGAGGAGGAGCTTGGGACAGAGCTAAGATCCTGGAACACACCCCTTACAGTGGCCGTTACCTTCTCCTTCTTTCCAGTGTGCTGACCCATAAACAAAATGGTGGAAGCTCTGTCATGCTGATTTTTTTTACTGCTCCCTGGGCTCAATGTTGTAGATGTATATTACAGTCCCCAGTTGTTAGATCTATTAGAGTCTAAGAGGGTCAGGAGAGGAAACAACACCGAGATACAAGGTGCAGTTTAAAACTCACAACTTGTTCTTTACTTCTTTTTTCCCAACACACAGAGGTCTTACTTACCAATTCGGGCAAACAGGTCCCACCCATGGGAACGCTCCCAACTGAACATGACCACCTCTTTATGGGTGGGGATTCCATTACACTATACACTGCTTACACTAGTTTATGGTGTGTTTCGGAGCTTGCAGACTCACTTCAAAGACATGTCTAGCAAAGAATTAAAGGTGTTCTTCGGGAATGATTAAAAATATCTTCCAGCAACATGTCCTAGAATGTCCAATCAGGAAAACTGCTTTAGAATAGAAGATAGCGATACAACATGCCATCATGGCTGAGCAGCCTAACAAAAAACGAAAGCAGGATGGCATCCCTCCTTCCCATTTCTGTCAGGATGCTCAGCCCTGGTGCCATACCGCACGCAGAATTGCATCATTACTATCTATTGTAGAGCAGAGTACAATCGATAATAATGGAGTGATCGTGTATGAGAGAGGTTGTCAGGCTGAGCAGCCTTACAGCGATTTTCTGCAATGTAAAGTGAAACCAGGCACTGGACCACAATGTAGTTATGCCTCGGTCCCACTCACCCTCCTAAGCAGCTCCACAAGTAAATGCAAAACCTCCTATTCACATTCTAGGATGGGTTGCTGGAGGACATGTTTAATGATTCCTGAAGAGCCACTTTAACTTATATGGTCATCCACAGTGTAGATATATAGACATACTCAATATAAAATCAGGGCCTTCTCATAGCTATGAAAAAGTTATTTATGACACCTTCCAACACCTGTTTGATGTGTAGATGTGCGTAGAAAGGATGAGATCTTTATGTTAATTAAATGTGGAAAACTTAGATCTCAGGGTTTGTCAAGTAAACATAACCTCCTTGGCTGTTGGAAATAATTTGTGGCTCTCTTTGATGGTATTCTCCCAGGGACAGCCACTGATTTACTGTTTACTGTAAATGTTACAAGTTGCAGGCAACAAATATCTGGACCTGAGGCTGCAGCAATGTGACTTTCCCTCCACATTTCAAATGGAGAAATTCCGATACAACTGTCACCATCAAAACAATACTATACAGTCAACCAATAAGCATACATTTTTAGTTTTAAAAAGATTTTAGTGTTAAAATCAACCAATCAGCATGCATGTTTAATTTTAAAATGTTCTACTATCCAATAAGTTATCCTCCACATATTAGTCAATAGGTAAAAATGGTATAAAAAGAGAACGAATGACTGTGGAAGAGAGGAGAGGCTAAAGAAAAGGCTAGGAGTTTGGATGGGTATTAAGTATATTCATTCATATTTAATTGGGACAAGAGCTATAATACTCTGGGCCTGAAAATCCAATAATAAAGTTTTATCTCTGGAAAAGAACCAAAGGGTGTCCGTTCCGAATTTTACATGGCGGTGGTAAAGTGGACTCTTTCTTTCATAACATAATATTTTTACAACATTTTGGTGCTGTGACCCTGATATTTTTACTACAACATTTAGTTTTAAAACATAGTTTTCCTTCAAAACATATTCTAGTTTCAATCTAATTATACATGTATCCTTTAAAGAGCCTCTGTCCGTATGATAAGTTTGATCATGCTGATTAAAACAATATCTTTTTTTGTCTGTTTGTTAAATAGCTGCAGAGATATCTGCCTTATAATTCATATGCAAATAAGCACAAAGGAGCACCAGGGGATGGGGCTGAATCCTTGGAGCACTGCTTATGTAACACCCCTGTGCTCTGCACACTCCCCCTCCCCTCGATTGACAGGGCTAGACATCAGCCCTGAAGTAAGAGCTGTGTCCTAGAATGTAGGACACCGGATAACAGGCTGAACTGGATGGATAGATGTCTTTTTTTCAGCCTTATAAACTATGTTACTATGTTACATATCATATGCACTACTTACTATAACCTTAACATGTTGAGAATAGAGGTTTTCTATGCTTAGAAAGCTAAAACATATTACTGGTTTAGTCACAGGCACAATATATGACTATAATGAAACCAGTGAGATGTACAGTTGCAAGAAAAAGTATGTGAACCCTTTGGAATGATATGGATTTCTGCACAAATTGGTCATAAAATGTGATCTGATCTTCATCTAAGTCACAACAATAAACAATCATAGTCTGCTTAAACTAATAACACACAAATAATTAAATGTTACCATGTTTTTATTGAACACACCATGTAAACATTCACAGTACAGGTGGAAAAAGAATGTGAACCCCTAGACTAATGACATCTCCAAGAGCTAATTGGAGTGAGGTGTCAGCCAACTGGAGTCCAATCAATGAGATAAGATTGGAGGTGTTGGTTACAGCTGCCCTGCCCTATATAAAACACACACCAGTTCTGGGTTTGCTTTTCACAAGAAGCATTGCCTGATGTGAATGATGCCTCGCACAAAAGAGCTCTCAGAAGACCTACGATTAAGAATTGTTGACTTGCATAAAGCTGGAAAGGGTTATAAAAGTATCTCCAAAAGCCTTGCTGTTCCTCAGTCCACGGTAAGACAAATTGTCTATAAATGGAGAAAGTTCCGCACTGCTGCTACTCTCCCTAGGAGTGGCTGTCCTGTAAAGATGACTGCAAGAGCACAGCGCAGACTGCTCAATGAAGTGAAGAAGAATCCTAGAGTGTCAGCTAACGACTTACAAAAGTCTCTGGTATATGCTAACATCCCTGTTAGCGAATCTACAATACGTAAAACACTAAACAAGAATGGATTTCATGGGAGGATACCACAGATGAAGCCACTGCTGTCCAAAAAAAACATTGCTGCACGTTTACAGTTTGCACAAGAGCACCTGGATGTTCCACAGCAGTACTGGCAAAATATTCTGTGGACAGATGAAACCAAAGTTGATTTGTTTGGAAGAAACACACAACACTATGTGTGGAGAAAAAGAGGCACAGCACACCAACATCAAAACCTCATCCCAACTGTGAAGTATGGTAGTGGGGGCATCATGGTTTGGGGCTGCTTTGCTGCGTCAGGGCCTGGACAGATTGCTATCATCAAAGGAAAAATGAATTCCCAAGTTTATCAAGACATTTTGCAGGAGAACTTAAGGCCATCTGTCCTCTAGTTGAAGCTGAACAGAAGATGGGTGTTGCAACAAGGCAACGACCCAAAGCATAGAAGTAAATCAACAACAGAATGGCTTAAACAGAAGAAAATACGCCTTCTGGAGTGGCCCAGTCAGAGTCCTGACCTCAACCCGATTGAGATGCTGTGGCATGACCTCAAGAAAGCGATTCACACCAGACATCCTAAGAATATTGCTGAACTGAAACAGTTCTGTAAAGAGGAATGGTCAAGAATTACTCCTGACCGTTGTGCACGTCTGATCTGCAACTACAGGAAACGTTTGGTTGAAGTTATTGCTGCCAAAGGAGGTTCAACCAGTTATTTAATCCAAGGGTTCACATACTTTTTCCACCTGCACTGTGAATGTTTACATGGTGTGTTCAATAAAAACTTGGTAACATTTAATTCTTTGTGTGTTATTAGTTTAAGCGACTGCGATTGGCTATTGTTGTGACTTAGATGAAGATCAGATCACATTTTATGACCAATTTGTGCAGAAATCCATATAATTCCAAAGGGTTCACATACTTTTTCTTGCAACTGTATTTGTTTCTAAGAATTGAAAACCACTCTTCTCAATATGATAAGCCTGTAGCCTTGAGGTTAGTGTTCAGCCTTGCATGTAGATATCCCAGGAGAGAATTCTAGATTTTTTTCTTCAGTTATTGATAACTATCAGATTGGTAGGGGTCCTATCGCTGGGACCCCCACCAATCACAAGAACGGATGCCCCATACCTCATAGAGCCCCCCTGAAATCATTAGAGCAGCTGGTCGGAAAAGCGTGCCATTGCTCCATTCATTTTTATGGGAGTGACAGTGATAGCTGAGGGCTGTATTCGGCTATCTTCATCACTCCCATCAAAATTAATGGAGCAGCGGCGTGCTTTTCTGAACAGCAGCTCCGTCCATTTCAGGGGGGCTCCACTGGGTATGAAGCCTGCATTCTCGTGATAGGTGGGGGTCCCAGTGGCAGGAACCCCACTGATCTGATAGTTATCCCTTATCCTGTGGATAGGGGATAACTTGTTATAACCAGAATACCCTTTAAATGAGGGAGGAAAAATAACTAGGCAACCTCTTACCTTCAGGCTATAGCCTTATCATATCGAGAAAAGTGATTTTCTATTCTTAGAAAGCTAATACATATTACTGGTTCCTTTATAATGATATATTGTGCCTTTGAAAAAGCCAGTAAAATGTATTAACTTTCTAAGCATAGAAAACCTCTATTCTCAACTTGGAAAGGCTATAGTAAGTAGTGTATACGATATGTACATGCTATGACACAGCTCTAGGACACAGCTTTCCATTCAGCATGCCGATGTCTAGCCCTGTCAATCAAGGGGAGGTGGGAGTGTGCAGAGCATAAGGGGTGTTACAAAAGCAGTGCTCCAAGGATCTAGTACTCATTTGCATATGAATAAAAACACAGATATCTCTGCAGCTGCAGTTTAACATACAGATTAAAGAAAGATATGATATTAATCAGCATGATCAACCATATCAGGAAGCATGTCTGGTTTAATAGGGTTGATTATGCTGATAGAGGCTATCTAAGAGCTGTACCTGTTACAAATGTCTGACCATTAGCAGCGTATACAGTGTTATATTGCATTTCCAGCTGCAAAAGATTAAAGGAATTATCCCATCTTAGACAATGGGGGCATATCGCTAGGATATGCCCCCATTGTCTGATAGGTGCGGGTCCGGGGAGAGTTGTGGCTGGAGGACCCCGGGTTTCCTGGGGTCCGTCCACCACCAGGTGCAGCTCCCTGCCTCTTCCATTGAACTGAATGGGAGCGAACCGCGCATGCGTGGCCACCGCTCCCATTCATTTCTATGGGGCCAACGGAAATTTTCGGCGGCTCCATAGAAATGAATGGAGGGCGGCTGCGCATGCGCAGTGTGCCCTCCTCAACTTTCTCCACTCTGTTCTCCTTGCGATATGCCCCCATTGTCTAAGATGGGATGACCCCTTTAATGTCTCCATTGAATTTGCTAGAATAAGTTTCTTCTACCGATAAGTTGTTAAGGAGAACATAATAGCGAAAGTTATATATTGTATAGCAAAAACCAGAGTAGTGAAAGAAAGCTATTGAATAGCGCTGCTGCTATTTGTGTTTCATAGAACTGTCCTTGTGAAATAATTACATTTGTGCTTAGAGCTAAAGGAAAAATACATTACATTTATAGTACCACTTTCTAAGTTGGACTTTTTGTTTTTGGACATATTCTTTACATAAAGACACAGGCAGAGCGTATTTGCGAGTTGTGTATTGTGGTACAATCTTAATTGCACATCACTGCTGCCCTTTTCATCTTTATCCTCATTCAGT
Organism: Bufo gargarizans; assembly: GCF_014858855.1. Classification (NCBI taxonomy): domain Eukaryota; kingdom Metazoa; phylum Chordata; class Amphibia; order Anura; family Bufonidae; genus Bufo; species Bufo gargarizans. The sequence continues at coordinate 139,896,219 of NC_058080.1, read as the reverse complement.
AACTGGTGCCCTTGAAAACATTTTCAGTTCTTTTAGAATAAATGGAAACATATTCTCATTTATCTATTGTATTCACTTATTACATGCTGCCATTTGTGATCCAATATTCAACCTATCAAAGCACTAAGAACTCATGTCCTTTATGTAATTGCTGGAATTAAAGGGGTTATTCAGCACTAAACTTTTTTTAACAGACTTTTTCACAGTGGCTGGACCTGTGGTGGGGTTCATACTTACCTGGTCTATGCCACTGGATTCCAGCTGCATTGTTCCACAGCTGCCTCCGCTGATCCCAAGTCTCTGGGAATCAACATCCTGTTGACAGGCATCACATGACCACTGCAGCAAATCAATGGCCACAGTGGTGACCTACCGCATGATGTAACACATAGCTTTTGGCTGCAGTGGTCATGCGATGCCCGTCAACAGTATGTTCATTCCTAGAGATCTGGGACCTGCAGAGGCGGCTGTGGAGCATGTAGCCTGAATCCAGCAGTGGGGACCAGGTAAGTATGAACCCCGCCAAGGTTCCAACCACTCTGAAGAAGTCTGTTAAAAAGGTTTATTGGTAGATAACCCCTTTTATTTCCATCTGGTTGATGGGGTGTATTATGGACCACTAAACCTGTTATGAGTAGGTAAGGGTCAGAATTTGATGGAATTGTTTTTGTTTGTTTTTTTAAGTTTATTTCGGCCCCGAATCGATTTGGGTTGAACCAAAGTTGCTCCAATTGCCCTGAAAGTTGGTACATAACCCCCTCTAGCCTCCTAGGACTGGTGATTATTCTGAAAACTTTTTATCTTTTTGTCCACTTTCTATGAATTTTTCTTTTTTCCCTCTCCCCTCCCCAAGCTCTGGAACCCAATGAAAGCAATAGTAAATAATGTCTGAGTGACACTGACATACATAGCTATGGGTAAACGCATGTTTGACGGTGTTATCATACAGCATGTTTAAAAACACACTGTGCCAACACCTGTGTTATGTTTTTTACATATTCCAAAGCTTCCAAAAATTGTCCCTCATCGGGGGCAGATGATGTTTAAACACATCCGGTGTTATGGGATAAAAAAAAAGTGGCTTGGGGGACCAAGCGTCCAAAAATGATGCCTTGACAGGGTCGGAATGCCTCCCCATACAACATGCACCAGTGTTGCTTGTCAGAAGGAAAAGTGTCTCGTAAACGCACTTTAAAAAATTATCCCTTTTAATTGGGAGCAGCAGCAGTGCAATGTGGATGTGGAAAGGGTATGGTACGGATAGAGTGGCATGTAGCTGCAATAGTGGCAGGAGCAGTATAGCTGTCTATGGGTAGTAGTGGCAACAGTAGTAGTAGTGATCGTGGTGGCAGATGTTTTGACAGTGATCATTTTTCTAAATACATTTTATTACCCAATTCCCACCCTTTTTGAGAAAATAAGTCCCCTCTTACCTGATGTTGTCTTTCGTCTCCCCCACCTCTCCTGTCGAATCCCACCGGGCCGCGCTTGCGCAGAAGACTGAAGATTCTCTCCCGGCCGGGCCGCGCAATGTCCTGAACGCGCATACTGCTGCTCATGCGCCATGATGACTTCTTCTTGGCCAGTATAGTACAGAGCCGCGAACGCGCACGCCGACTCTGCCGAATCCAGGAAGTGGACGTCGCGCTGGACGAAGGTAAGAATTAAAACTGAAGATGGGAATACCCCTTTAATGATTGTGGCAGTAGGATTAACAGCAAGGAACAGTAGCAGCTGAGGCAGCGGCAGTAGCAGCCATATGATACATGTTGGCAGAAATGCCATGATGGAGACAACAGCAGCCTTACTGAAGATAATTATAGGCAGGTCGCAGCAGTGGCATAATGGTGGTGGTGGCACGACGGAGGCAGTGGCAGCAGCAGCAATACAGAACATGATGTTTGGAAAGTGTCATTAGTGGCATGATGCAGGCCGCAGCAGCAGCCGTACAGAACGTGATGGTAGTTAGGCAGACAGACAGCAACAGTGGCAAGATGGGGCACTGCCAGCAAGGCGATTTGTATTCATCAGAATCAGCCTGAGCTGTAAGAAAGTGTCAGTCTTAATGTAGTAATCACATACATATGCTGCTTCATGAGATTTAACCAACCAAAAATGTGGAAATTAAATACACATAAACTGACGATTGAGGCATTAGTGGCATGATGCAGGCCGCAGCATGCAGCCATACAGAACATGATAGTAGGCAGACAGACAGATAGCAACAGTGGCAAGATGGGGCACCACTAGCAAGGACTGAGAGAGCAGATATGTGTGTATAAACAAGATGTCACTGTGCTGGCCACGTCCTGCTGCACTGCCCTCTGCGGTTTATTGCTGTCTCCCTGGATTCTTCAGGAAAAACTTTAACCCCATTCAGCAGCACAGACTCAGGGCTGAAGGCTTTACTGAGTAGCTGCAGACAGTAAGGAGACAGACTAGAGGAGTTCTTCAGAGCATTTCTCAAGAACAGGTAGGGGAAAGACCCTGCGTGCATCAGCAGTGTCATTGTACAGCTGGGACTTGTAGTCCTACACATACAACATATGCAGCGTCCCACTCAGGACACGTGGGAACTGCAAAATAGCTTTAAAACGGCATTATCACATTGTTGAGTCTGCTGTTGAGTTTGAGAGAGTGCAGATCTAGCACTTCTGCTCAAGTAAAAGTCTAGTCCAGAAAGGGACAAAAGAAAGGAAAGACTTAAAAAAACAAAGGATAAAAGCCACTATCCAGGCATCAAAGACCTTTGGGAATCCAGGTGAAGGATACTTAAGCCACAGGCAACCTCACCAAATACTCTGGTTTACAAGGGACCTGAAGCAAAGTCACCTACCAGAAATTCTTATACAGAACCACAAGCTAACCACTGTGCCACCAATGAGTTAAATACAATAGAGGGAGGGAGGGGGGGACGGGGGGGGGGGCACACACTGTGCCACTAATGATAATACAATAGAGGGAGGGAGGGGGGCCGCACTGGCCACCAATGATATTCAAAACTGGCAAGGAGGGGGTCTGCCCCCTGCTGCCTGGCAGCCCCTGATCTCTTACAGGGGGATATGATACGCACAATTAACCCCTTCAGGTGCGGCACCTGAGGGGTTAATTGTGCGTATCATAGCCCCCTGTAAGAGATCGGGTGCTGCCAGGCAGCAGGGGGCAGTCATGTACACAGTTTGTAGTATATTCTAACTAGAAGCGTCCCCATCACCATGGGAACGCCTCTGTGTTAGAATATACTGTCGGATATGAGTTTTCACGATGTAACTCAAATCCGATGGTATATTCTAACATAGAGGCGTTCCCATGGTTATGGGGACGCTTCAAGTTAAAATATACCATTGGATTGGAGAAAACTCCGATCCGATGGTATAAAAGGGACTCCTGACTTTACATTGAAAGTCAATGGGGACGGATCCGTTTGCAATTGCACCATATTGTGTTAACGTCAAACGGATCCATCCCCATTGACTTGCATTGTAATTCAGGACGGATCCGTTTGGCTCCGCACGGCCAGGCGGACACCATGTCCGTGGATCCTCCAAAAATCAAGGAAGACCCACGGACGAAAAAACGGTCACGGATCACGGACCAACGGAACCCCGTTTTGCGGACTGTGAAAAAATACTGTCGTGTGCATGAGGCCTAAGCCTAAACCCAGCCAAACCTATTAACAGTGGATCAACAGAATTCCTCTAAATTGCAAAGGACTGTATTCTGTCTGGATGTATATGCCGCAACTGGAACCAACATCAGTAAAAGTTGTGAGTTGTATCCTACCACTGTCTACTTCATTCTTACAATTGGTTGTACCACCATTAATAGTACTGGCGTGATGACAAATAACACCAAGGGACCCAGCCGCCACGAGCACCCTAAACACCACTGCCATCAAGGGCACCTCGACCTCCATCTAGGCTGGTGCTTCTCTACCACAGAGCGTGCCCGGAGGATTTCGTTCTGTCTTCCTCAACATTGTGCTGCCAGTCCAGGGAGGCTTTCTGCTAACCGTGAGTAAACCGATGAACTGTGTTATTATTTGGCCCCTCACCGGCCCACCTTGCACCTCACGTGTCGCCCCTGCGGTTCTGGCTGGCTGCACATGCTGCTGAGTATCCCATCAGGCAGACATGCCCATCAGATTTACAGTGCTATATTTTTTTTTTCAGAACTCGGACAACAACTTTAATTAAATTGAACTCCCAAAATTTTTTGGACTACGACCATGTGGAAACTGAATACACATAAATGAACGATTGAGGCTTTGCGCTCCATTTCACTTTAATACACACAGGTAGATTGCTGCCACACCTTGGGTATTGCTGCAGTAATTATGTATATATGCAGCTTAATTAAATTGAACCCTCCCCCCCCAAAAATTTTTTTAATTGCAACCGTGTGGAAAATGAATATACATAAACGGACCATTGAGGCTTGATGCTGAATTTCACCTTAATACATACAGGTAGATTGCTGCCACACCTTGGGTATTGCTGCAGTAATCATGTATATATGCAGCTTGATTAAATTGAAACCCACAAAAAAGGATTTCTGTGAAAATGGAAGAAAAAAAATGAAAGTATTTGCTTGCAGGTAGCTGATTTAGAGGTCTGCTGCACTGAAGGATCTGCACTTCTGATAGCAGGCACAGTCAGCCACAGCTCCTGCCTTCTCTCTCCCTGGCTATCATCTGCCATGCTTGTGTGCCCTGCTCATCCCTATTCTACAAAGCACACACAATTCTTCTTCATAATCCTAGCTTTTCCCTTCATTCTCCCTGGCAATAAAGCTTGATTGATTTCTGACTGTTCCTGATTGATTTCTGACTCTCCTTGACTCAGTGGCATAGCATGGGTTGCCAGCCCCCGGGGCAAGCCAAGTATTGCGCCCCCCCCCCCCAACCTGAGGCCATGCCCCTTTTTACAGATAATGTAGTAGATATCACGTGCAGTCCTATGTGACACCACAGATAACACGGTGATAACGGCTCCCCAATATTATACTGCAGAAACAGATAAACCCCCTGATAATAGTAGTACCATGCAGATAGTGCCCTTTAATAATTATTGGCACACAGTGCCCTAAAATAAATGCGCCCAACAAATAGTGCCCCTGACACTAGTAGTGTAAACATATTGTCCCCCAAAAATAATTGTGCTAAGCTGACACTGTGCCAAGGCGAAAAGTCCCACCAATAGGAATAATTCTCTGCTAGAGCACACATGGTAGTAATAGTGCTCCTACAGTGCCCCAACTGTTCCCCAACTGTTCCCCAGAAGTAATAATGCTCCCATAGTACCCATACTAGTAATCATGTTCCCCCTAGATCCCCAGTAGTAATAAAGCCCACCATAATGCCCCTCAGTAGTAATAATTCTCCTTAGAATGTGACAGTGCAAAAAAATACCCCTTTTTAATGCCCCCAGTTGAACTAATGTCCACATAGTGCCCCCATAATGTGCCAGTATAAAATACGCCTATATAGTGCCCCCAGTAAATGCCCCCATAGTGATCCTCTCCCCCTTCCTCCTAGTGCCCCCCATAATTTGCAAGTATAAAATGCCCCATATATAGTGCCCCCTGTGAGGATTTGCTCTGGTAGGCAGGTTAAGCGGACGCAGAACAGTGGCAAAAACAACAGTTTGTAAAACAAAACTTCAGTGTTTATTCACGCACCAGAGCAACATTTCTCAGTCTTAGTGTTCGTTCACTTAAACTCCGGTCCGGTATTTGATCTCACCAGGCTGGAAATCAGCCCAGCCACCCATGTTGGGAGGAAAATACCTGCCTTCCCAAACAAAACCCCTTGCTATGTCACATCCCACCTCCCCTTTGTTCAACCCCGAGGGGGTGAACACACGCCAGACAGTGTACCTGGGACAGGGCATCCGAGTTTCCCTGTAACCGGCCTGCCCTGTGTTTTACTGTAAACTTAAAGTTTTGCAAGGACAAAAACCATCTAGTGACCCGAGCATTTCTCTCTTTGGCCTGGCTCATCCACTTGAGAAGGGAGTGGTCGGTCACCAGACGGAACTTTCTCCAGATAATAGCGGAGAGACCCACTTGATAGCCAGGCACTCTCTCTCCACTATACTGTACCGGGTCCCGGCTGGAGTGAGCTTACGGCTGAGGAAGACAACGGGATGCTCTTCCCTGTAGACTTCTGGGGACAGTACAGCACCGAGGCCTACTTTGGAGGCATTGGTCTGTACTATAAACTCCCTTTTGAAGTAAAGCGTCACCAGAATCGGGGACCCACACAGGGCCGACTTCAAAGCGGAGAAACCCTCTTCCGCCTGGTCATTCCAGCGGATCATCATGGACTTCCGTCCCTTTAAGAGCCCTGTCAATGGAGCTGCTAAAGTGGCAAAATGGGGAACGAACCTCATATAATAGCCTACCATTCCCAGGAATGACTTTACTTGCCTAGAGGTGACAGGTCAGGGCTAATCGCCTCTATTTTGTTTACTTGGGGTTTGATGACTCTGTGCCCAATGACATACCCTAGGTATTTGGTGTCCTCTAACCCTAATTTTTTGGGGTTAGCTGTTAGACCAGCCTTTCGAAGGGAGTCCACTACGGCCTGTACTTTGGGCAGGTGACTTTCCTAGTCGGTACTGTGAATGCCAATATAATCCAGGTAAGCTGAGGCGTACCACCAATCTGGACGAAGCACAATGTCCATTAGACATTGAAAAGTGGCAGGGGCGCCATGCAGACCGACGGTTAACACCTTATATTGGTACAGTCCCCCTGGTGTAATGAAGGCAGTTTTCTCTTTGGCAGCCTCTGTCAAAGGTACCTGCCAATACCCTTTGGTGAGGTCTAAAACAGAAAAATACCGGGCTTGGCCTAACCTTTCAAAAAGCTCATCGACCCGAGGCATGGGTTATGCATCAAATTTAGATATTTCGTTCAGCTTACAAAAATCGTTACAAAACCGTAACGTCCCGTCCGGCTTGGGCATTAATACTATAGGACTGGCCCACTCACTTTTAGACTCCTCGATGATGTCTAGCCACAGCATGAGCTTCACTTCCTCCAAGATGGCTTGTCGCCGAGCCTCGGGTACCCGGTATGGCTTTAACCGGACTTTTGCCTGAGGCTCAGTAACAATGTCATGCTGGATTGCGGAAGTGCATCCAGGGAGGACTGAGAACACATCCGTGTTCCGACTAACGAACTCCCTGGTCTCCTGAGCCTGTTTAGAGGAGAGGCTGTGAGCAATTTTTACTGTGGCAACCGCTTCCCTTGCATCAGACATCGGAGCCGGGACCTCTTCCCCTAGAAAACCCGGCCACGGGCTGTCTTCAGTACAGGTCTCCGTATCTTTCCAAGGTTTAAGTTAATTAACATGGTAAACCTGCTCCAGCTTCCGCTGCCCTGGCTGGAGTACCTCTCCAACTTCCTCGAGTACCTCGTAGGGCCCATGCCCCGGCAAAGCTATGGATAGCGCAGGCGCGGGATCTCGCTGCAGAGAAGGAGGACGCAAAGGAAGAGCGAGGCGGGCAGAGGAAGAGACTGGGGCGGGGATATAATGAAAAGAGGCAGAACAGCCTGGGCACCAACGAGGTGAACGCTGCCCTGGGCACTTGCAAGCCCTAATTTACATATGAATAAAAGTCAGTTTTTGCCTTGGGGGAACTTCACAAGAAAACATCAAAGGCACCATTAGAATCATAGACTGCTATGCTAGAGCGCTATGTAAGCGGTCTATAAGGTCAAAATCTGGTGACAAACTCCCTTTAATCTTGGATCAGGGTCTGGATACTAAACCAGTATTACACTGTGCTGCCGATAACTCAGGATACTATTCACAAGATAGGATGGGTGATACATGTCTAATTGCTGGGGGCCACATTTATCATTCGAACAGGGGACCCGCATCACCCTTTTCTCCCCTCAGAAAAAATAGAATAGGAGGCGTTTTCAATGGAGCAACGGACAAAGTGCTCTGCATTTTTCATCAGTCAATAGACACTGAATGAAGAGGGGTCTAGAACATGCAGTGCCCCTCAATTCCTCATCATGGTCCTGCAGTGAGGAGGAACGAGAGGTTTTGACCTCTGTTCTTGTGATAGGTGATGAATATCCATTTTAAAGCGGCTGTCCAGCTTTGGAGCCGACATCCCCTTTGGTCCGTAGCTGTGCCCTTGAAGCTCCTGAACCTAAAAAAAGGAAGACTCGCATGTCTGTGGTCCTGCTGCTGCTTCATTCCTGGCCGCTTCTGGTCTTTGCTGGACAAGGAAGCAGCTGGGTTTCATGACTACTTAGGCCAATCACAGGTCTCAGTGATCAGCAGTGATACACCATTCAAGCCTCTTTGACCACTGAGGTCTGTGACTGGCCACAGTGGTCACGGGACCCAGCCACTTTCTGGTCCTGCGAAGACCAGAAGTGACCAGGAATGGAGCAGTGGCAGTACCACAGACATATAAATCTTCCATTTGTTATGTTCAGGAGCACAGGTCTGGATCACAGGGGTTGTTGGCTCCAAGGTCAGACAACCCCTTTAAATAGTGTTGAATATCTTTTGAGCCTCTGAACAGCAATGCACCCATTCAATTAGACCTACCTATGAACTGTCTGTTGGTTTTACGTTGACCTGACTTGTTGTCATTGATATCATCAGATTGTAGGGAAAATGGAGCCTGAATTTCACATTAATCTGGCTCCATCCTTGTGTAAATGTTCCTCTGCTGTATTACAATTTAGCATATTAGAGATACATATCTAAAATTTCCCCTACAGTATGGAAGACATCTGTTAAACCTTCAGGATCTGAATTAGTGGAAAATAAACAAAGCAAAGCAAGAACCCATAATACTAAGCCCTCCATTCCTCACAACTGTTTCTTCTCTACTAACCCGGCCATTACCGCAACACCAAATCAGCCCGTGTCCGTTTGCCAGCTTCTTGTCAGTCTCGGTTCACGTCGCCTGTATGTAATTTAGATAAAAGTTAGGAAAAACAGGCCCAGTATATAGTTTACATATATGCAGCTCAGTGTATCTCATTACACAAGGGCACTCTGGCGCACACAAACACTACTTTATTTGAAATTCAATTTCACTTTATTTCCCTGCCAGTCCTAATAAGTCTCACATGCTCGGACCTCACCAGATCCTGCAGCTGAATGCGCTCAGAATAAAGTGAACAGAAACAAAGGCCCATTTGATTCCAATCTCTTCTTTACATATTCCTTATTTTCATTGCTGAGCTCGCCAAATATGCCGTCCCAGAAGGGATTTTTAAAGTGAGCCAAGGAGCAAGTGTTATCATAAGGGAATCTATGACCTGAAGTATAGAAGTTTCTCGTCCATATGAGTTTTGTGACAACAGAAGATTGTAAACTTCAACGCAAGTAGATTGAGGGGTATGAAAACTAGAAGCAGATAGGTAGAGCGGTTGCGCAGGATTGGAAAAACATGTCTGCTTTCTTCCGAATGCAGTGCCTTATTTCTTCACAGGTTATGTGCGGTATTCTTGTCAATGGAGCTGGGCAGCAATTAGAGACACAAGTGTATGTATTTATTATCCATGTATTAAGTGTATGTATTATTTTAATTTTGGGGAAAGGGGGGTGATTTGAATGTTTATTTATTTATTTATTTTTTCAATATTTTTTTACTGTTTTTTGTCATTCCTATAGGGAAGTATAACAAGCAATTATCAGACAGGGGCTCCATAGGAACTAATGTGTGGCAGCCTCGTGTCATTGAGGAATATAGAGTCTGCCACACACACACTCCCGCTCCCCTGATCCTCGCGTGCTTCTGTGTTTTTGCGTGTCCAAATGCCGTGGCATCTGAGGGGTTAAATGTCCACAATCGGCATTACCTCCAGTGGTGGACAATAGGCCCGGGTGTCTGCTGTTTAAAACAGCAGTCAACCAGAAGCAATGGTGCCTGCCACACCTGCGAGTGGGTGCTATTTCTAAAGTCATGTACAGCGCTGGTCGGGAAGGGATTAAAGGGGTTATCCTGGAAAAGATAATGATGACTTATCCTCAGGATAGGTCATCATTATCATATCAGTGGGGGTCCAAGTCCCTGCATGCCTGCTGATCAGCTGTTTCAGGGAGACTCTGTGCTCCCTAAAGCTCTGGTGAGCGATGCAGGCTCCCAGCAGCTTTCCAAGGACAGCGCCGTACATCGTATAGTGGCAGAGCTTGGTATTGCAGCTCAGCCCAATTGACTTGAATGGGCCTGAGCTGCAACTAGGCCACATGACCGATGTACAGTGATGTCACTGGCCTAGGAAGAGGCTGCTGCGCTTAAGGCCTCTTCTAACATATGATCGGCGGGGGGCCCAGGTATCGCACCCCCCACAGATCTGATATTAATAACCCATCCTGAGCATAAGTCATAAATATAATTTCCTGGATAAACCTTTTAAGGTGTCACTGCATCACATAGCAACATATCAAAGGCTTTGATTGATTGGGTCCAGGTGCTGAGACCCTCACTGATTGCTAGAAGGAGGTGCAGACATAGTGCGCTCTCTGTCCTTGCTGCAGGAGATGGGCCCATGGACTTGCTATGGGCAGTACAGTGGCTCAGTGGTTAGCATTGGTGCCTTGCAGCACTGGGGTTTTAGGGTCAAATCCAACCAAGGGCAACGTCTGTTTTTCCTGTGTTTGTGTGGATTTCCTCCCGGTTCTCCAGCTTCCTCCTAAAGACATAATGATAGGGAACTTAGATTGTGAGCTCCACTGCGGACAGCATGTAATAATAATGTCTGTAAAGTGCTGCAGAATATGTTACCGTTATATAAGTCATTAGTCAGACCACACATGGAGTACTGTGTACAGTTCTGGGCTCCAGTGAACAAAGCAGACATAGCAGAGCTGGAGAGGGTCCAGAGGAGGGCAACTAAAGTAATAACTGGAATGGGGCAACTACAGTACCCTGAAAGATTATCAAAATTAGGGTTATTCAATTTAGAAAAAAGACGACTGAGGGGAGATCTAATTAATATGTATAAATATATCAGGGGTCAGTACAGAGATCTATCCCATGATCTATTTATCCCCAGGACTGTGACTGTGACGAGGGGACATCCTCTGCGTCTGGAGGAAAGAAGGTTTGTACACAAACATAGAAGAGGATTCTTTACGGTAAGAGCAGTGAGACTATGGAACTCTCTGCCTGAGGAGGTGGTGATGGTGAATACAATAAAGGAATTCAAGAGGGGCCTGGATGTATTTCTGGAGTGTAATAATATTACAGGCTATAGCTACTAGAGAGAGATCGTTGATCCAGGGAGTTATTCTGATTGCCTGATTGGAGTCGGGAAGGAATTTTTTATTCCCCTAAAGTGAGGAAAATTGGCTTCTACCTCACAGGGTTGTTTTTTTTTGCCTTCCTCTGGATCAACTTGCAGGATGACAGGCCGAACTGGATGGACAAATGTCTTTTTTCGGCCTTATGTACTATGTTACTATGTTATAAGTGAGTATGATAAATACATTTTGTGTCTGTCTTGATTCCATCTCCTGCAGAGAGACTGTGATACACCAGCACTTTTCTCTCCTTGTTCTAGCGATTAGTGGGGGTCTCAGCACTCAGACCCCCACTGATCAAAACCTATGATATGTCACTATGACATAGAAAAAGTTTTTTTCAAAGTGCATTTACACTTTGAGACATAGGACCAGTGTCGGACTGGATACTTAGGGCCCACCAGTAAAATTAAATCTGAGAGCCATCTGTAAAGCTACTTGCAAGTGTTATCTGCTCACACATGGTTGATTATGGGGGTCCCTGCAGTCAGGGTTGTCAACCATCCAGAAATTTCTGGACAGTCCGTAAAAAAGGTCACCTTTTTCCTGTGTCTGTGAAAACCAATAGATGTTTCCATGATTTTTTTTTAGGCTGGTGGTACTTGACTAAATTATTTTAGGGGTAATTATCATCATTTTACAGCTCACAGTACATGTTGGTAATGAGTTCTTATCAGTATATTGAGCTATATTCATGTATTACTTATCATCTTTATTATTCATTATGGTTTTCTAATTTATCCGTAAAAAATGTTGGCTGTCTGTGATTTTGGGATAAGTGTGAGGGATGAGACTCCATCTTTGTGTCTGCAGCAGCCATTTTACATTGTATGACCTTTTTAGAAGTTAATAGATCAGTGACTTTTTGCATGTCAATTTCTGCAGATGCTGGAAGGAGTAACTTAGCCCCCACCCTTGCTATTCTCGAGAAATGGAAACTGCTTGGTGTGACATACATCTACTTCCTGTATTCTAAAATGCATGTCTCTGCGGTTAACTGACATTTTCTGCTTTATAAACATTTCTATATGTCTAGATGTTTCGTGATGAGTGTGTGGGTGTATAACCGGAACTGGCCCTAATGTGGTATAAGTATTTACCTTCCATAAAAAAATAAACAGAGACTTGTTTGAATACAGCCTTGATGATTGTATTATTCAATTCTTCAGAGTACTCGATACCTTTTTGCCATAATTATTTGGATTAAGCATAAATCAGAGTAGGGGTCTTTGCCCTGACAATTCTTTGGCGCCCAACGTGGGGCTTGACCAGTGGACTCTTGACCCTGCAGTTCTGGCCACGACAGGAGAACTGGACTCACAGATAAAATATACAGCGCTGTAAGGTAAGAACTTTATTTTTACACAATATATCTGTGTTTCCCATATCTTCAACCAGGTCCAAGGCAGCGGGTCTATTGCAGTCTTACTGACGGTCAAGTCTATTACGGTAAGAACCTATTTATGCTGAGATATGGAATTTGATTGGTCTTGGCCTTGGGAAACATTTGTATTGGTCATTGGTGTTGTTATATATGTCTTGGTTGTTGTTTGGATTTTGTATCGTATTACAGAAAATGCCTGTAGAGGAAATAGTGAACCGTGGAGTCCTCTGAGAAAGTGTCAAGACAATATAGAGTTTTCCTATCTGTAATATAGTTGATACACTAACAGGAGATTAGTGAGGAAGTCAGCTATAAGGAAACAGATGAATGGTTGTTGAAATTTAGTTTTTAACTAAATATTTCAGACGTCTGGTAGAGAAATTCTTAACACATAGACATGGGCAATACACAGAGTATACCTGAGGGGTACAAATTAGCCAAACACATAGTCAAAGATGTAGAAGGAAAACAAGACAAGAAAAAGACAGAGAAGGTGTTACAGAAGGCGGGTATGAAACATGGTAATTTAGATTCTGAAGTTTTGGAAAGGTTCAAAAGAACACATAGTGGTTGGATGAAGGATCAGAAATGTGAAGAGGTTGTGTAATGTTGGTGTCGGGCAGCAGAGAAAGTGAAGAATGAGAAATGGCCAAGCATAACATTTGGAGGAAATATGTATTATGATACCAATGTGAAAAAGGATGACGTAGACGGACTGGAAGACAAAAAGTGTCCAGTACCCTGTGCTCCACCGCCCTCTTATCCGATGGTCACGGGTGCAACAAGTTTTATTCCACGACTACCAGCACCACCACCAGTTGACGGGGCCGCAGACGGAGTAGATGGGGTAGACAATCAGGCTCCCCAAGCCCCACCAGTGAGAGGTCAGTATGAACAACAACACATATTGTCATATTTAGCTTGGAGTCCTAAGGATCAGATGGGACTTTTAGGTAGAATTCCTGACCCACTGATAAGACCTATGCCTGCCCACCATATGTTACAGCAGATACAAGCCACATATAGGGCAACATGCGCTGACTTAAATGACTTAGTGGCCTTAAAAATGGGAGAATCACCATATAACCCTCTAAAAGAACAGTTACTGGCTGAAAGGGTAAAAACTGACCAGTCCTCATGGTCTGACTGGGAAAAGGCAGACGCATCGGGCATAAAATATTGCAGGATTTTTGGCAGATGGGCCAGGACAAAGGAAGATGACAGCGCCCGTAGTTTAAAAGACGTAATACAGGAGACTAAAGAAGACGTAGTGGCATTTGAGTCTAGACTACGGACAGTGTGGACAGACATGGGTTGGGATACCACTGGACCTATGGGACAGAAGTTACTGACATCTGCTTTTATGGAGGGATTGAGACCTACCCTCCAGACAAAACTGAACGCATGTAAGCTTGAATGGAGGGTGACAGCACTGCCACTACCTCAGTAAGTTGCTGCTGCTAAGGCTTTAGAACTAGACATGTCCACTACCAAATCCTCGAAAATCAATATGGTACAAGGACAACAGAGACCATGGTCTGATCAACAGGGACAGACCAGACATAGGAGGGGTGACTTCAAATGTTACAATTGTGGCAAACCTGGTTACATATGCAGAAATTGCCGGTTACCCCCTCAAGAACAACAGGTGAACCCAAAGAACCAGGGTTCACTGCACACCCCTGGTCTGGTGACCTCACAATAGGAAGTTGGCAACCCCGTGTCCTTATCTGCCATGACCAGGCATGGGATCCAGCCGGTTCTCTCCGGTTCTGCCGAACCGTTTGTTAAAATTACAGGCGGTTCGCAGGACCGGTGAGAAGCAGGGATCCCGACCCGGTCCTGCAGCTGCGCCTGCACCAGTGGCGTAGCTATAGGGGTGGGGGCGGAGCGGAAGCCGAGAGGAGAGGGCCGGCCGGCCCTGTGTGAAGCGCACTGTGCAGGGCAGCTGGGCAGGCGAAGTGAGGAGGGGCCGGGCCGGGGGAGCGGCTTCAGTTGAGGTGCGACGCAGGACTTAGTCACGTACCTCACTGTGACCTCCTGCGGCGGATCTCGCGAGATGACGCGATGACGCGGGAAGGCACAGTGAGCGAGGCATTGGTGACCGCCTGTACCAGGATGCCACAAGCTGTGAAGGAGATAGAGAGGTAAGTTAAGTATTAATTATTTCTCCTAAGCAGGTGCCTACTCCACCTTCCCCTCATCCTGACCCAATGTTTAGATTCTTTTAGCCAAACAAGAGTTATGGATGGGGTTGATGACAATATTTAAGGTGGCCACACACAGGGAAACACATCTATTTTGCCCACAGAGTAAGAGCAGCTTTTTTAAGCGGTACTCCACTATGTAATGGCCCCTCTTTATTTTTAATGTAATGGCCCCCACTTTATTATTAATATAATGGCCCCCACTTTATTATTAATATAATGGCCCCCTCTTTATTATTAATATAATGGCCCCCTCTTTGTTATTAAAGTGGGGGCCATTATATTAATAATAAAGTGGGGGCCATTATATTAATAATAAAGTGGGGGCCATTATATTAATAATAAAGAGGGGGCCATTATATTAATAATAAAGAGGGGGCCATTATATTAATAATAAAGAGGGGGCCATTATATTAATAATAAAGAGGGGGCCATTATATTAATAATAAAGTGGGGGCCATTATATTAATAATAAAGTGGGGGCCATTATATTAATAATAAAGTGGGGGCCATTATATTAATAATAAAGTGGGGGCCATTATATTAATAATAAAGAGGGGGCCATTATATTAATAATAGAGGGGGCCATTATATTAATAATAAAGTGGGGGCCATTATATTAATAATAGAGGGGCCATTATATTAATAATAAAGAGGGGGCCATTATATTAATAATAAAGAGGGGGCCATTATATTAATAATAAAGAGGGGGCCATTATATTAAAAATAAAGAGGGGGCCATTATATTAATAATAAAGAGGGGGCCATTATATTAATAATAAAGAGGGGGCCATTATATTAATAATAAAGAGGGGGCCATTATATTAATAATAAAGTGGGGGCCATTATATTAATAATAAAGTGGGGGCCATTATATTAAAAATAAAGAGTGGGCCATTACAATAATAATAAAGAGGGGGCCGTTACAGTAATAACAAAGAGGGGGCCGTTACAGTAATAACAAAGAGGGGGCCGTTACAGTAATAACAAAGAGGGGGCCGTTACAGTAATAACAAAGAGGGGGCCGTTACAGTAATAACAAAGAGGGGGTATATATGGTGTATGTAAATATGTCGTGACTGTGTTGCATATATATGGTGTATGTAAATATGTGTCATGACTCGTGACGCGCTGCGTATCCACCGCTGAGTAGGGAACCTGTTGTTAAAAATTTGAATCCCACCCCTGGCCATGACCACGGCGACCGAAGGTTGCCGGATTGAAATACCAGTTCAGGTGGGCAATCAGCAGGTTCCCTTTTTAGTTGACACGGGGGAAGCCAAAACCGTAATTAATCCAGATTATGTGAAACCATGGCAGATAGGTGGATGTGTACCCACCTCAGGGTTCACCGGGGAAGTTGTTTCTGTTCCTGAAACTATACAGATGAAGTTGAAAATCAAAGATAGTACAGTGGTGACTCAGTTGTTAGTAAAAAAAAATATTCCATTTAATTTGCTGGGTACTGATGTCCTGCAGGCACTGGGGGCTCATATTCACTTTAATGAGGATGGTACCACACATGTAGATATTGACACTCCTGATTATGTTTTAACCCGGGTTCTAGCTTTACACCTGGAGCCGGACCAAACATCCAGTGTGGTACAATTGGAGCAGGACCTGCAGCCAGTTCCCGACAAATTGTGAGCAAAGGGTAAAACTGATATTGGTAGATTGGATGTCACTCCTTTCATGGTTCATTTGAAACCTGTTTGCAGTCCACCTCGGGTCCGCCAGTATCCTCTGAGTCACGCACAAGAACAGTCTGTCACCAAGCAGATTGAACAATATGTTCCTAGGGTCCTGGTGGTTACCAACTCACCCGCCAATACTCCCCTGTTTCCGGTCAAGATAAAGGCCAGAATTCACCCACCATGTATACTCAAGCCCTTCAGTCCATGTTGACAGGGTGGTCGGTTCCAGATGGTATAGTCCTGTTGCAATATGTTGATGATCTGTTGCTTTGTGCCCCCGGTTATGAAACATTTAAAAATGCATCATTGTCATTGTTGATCTTTCTGGCAGAAAGTGGTTGTAAATCTTCAAAGGACCAACTGCAATTTTTCCAATCCCGTATTACTTTCCTCGGTCACTGTTTGTCAGAAGGTGCCCGTCACCTCACCGAGGAAAGAAAACAGGCTGTAAAAGACATCATACTCCCTCGGGGGCCTGGTGTTTTTGGGACTGGTGTCTTATTGCAGACCCTGGATTCGAAATGCATCCATGTTGATGCAGCCTTTATTTGACTGCCTGAGTACTGAAACTTTTTCTCTCAGTGAACAGGCAGAAGAGTCTTTTTACACTCTCGCAATTTTGTCAACACCTGCACTGGGCATACCCAACTATGACCAGCCTTTTAATCTATTCTGCTCAGAGCTGAGTGGCCATAGCACCTCAGTCCTGACACAGAAACATGGAGACAGGCACTATCCGGTTGCCTACTTTTCTGCCAGATTATGTCCTGTAGCGCGTGGCGCCCCTTCCTGTGTCACGGCGGCTGTGGCAGTGCAACTCATGGTGGAAAAAGCATCAGAAATTGTGCTTGATTACCCCCTGGTGGTACAGACTTCTCATGACATTCAAGGAATCCTCAGTCAAGTACAGCCAAAGCACATATCAATGGCCCGTCAACTTAGATTGCAGTGCTGCCTCCTTATGCCTGACTCAATTACATTCAAAAGATGTACAATTCTGAATCCTGCAACGTTGCTGTCCATTACAGATTCAGAAATGGGGGAAGAGGTGCAGGGTCTCTTTTAAATGATTTGAATGAAAATGATTCACATGACTGTGTACAATTGATGCAACAAGAAACGTCTGTATTTTCTCATGTACATGATTAACCTTTGTCTAATCCAGATCTTGAGTTTTTTGTAGATGGCAGCAGATACATGGGTGAGGATGGCCGATTTCATACTGGATATGCAGTGGTCACGCAACATGCGGTAGTATTGGCTGAACCACTTCCTCTCACATGTCAGCACAGGAGGCTGAGTTGAAGGCACTAGCTAAAGCATGTAAAATGGCAGATGGCAAATATCTTCACAGATTCCAGGTATGGCTTCGGTATTGCACATGACTATGGCCCCATCTGGAGGGTCAGAGACTTCCTCACTGTAGCAGGGCAACCAATTAAAAACAAAGATGCTGTGTTTGAACTAGTGAACTCACTGTTGCTTCCAGAGGAAGTCGCCATTGTAAAGGTAACAGCACATACCAGGCAGGAAACTGGTGAGGCTAGGGGCAATGACAGGGCAGATCAAGCTGCCAAACAGGCGGCATTTGCAGTGGCCAGGTACAGGTTGTTTAATGTTCTGTATTTGTTGTGACGCCAATTGCAGCATGCGCAGGGTACTACCCCAGGGCCCTTCCAAGATGTTATAACAACGTCCCAGATTAGGAATGCCAGAGTGTGTGATGGCTTATAATGTCTCTATAGGTGGTGATAATTTTGTCAACGGTGTCTCCTGGCTCCTGGCTCACTTGCAATAAATTTGAGTGTAGTTATAGGAGGAGTAATAGAGGAACTTTGCAGAATAAATGATGTCCAGATCTTTAGATGAAGTTCAAACTTTTCTTTACTGAAGATAACTTGTATCCAAAACAGTATGCGGCTTTGGTCTTTGGTCCCAGCAGGTTTTGGCAATAATTGGCAGGGATAAATGCTTCTGCTTTGAACTGTACCTTCTGCTTTGTGGGGACAGACTAGCTGAGGAGGAATGGCTTCTCCTAGGTCTCTGGACTTGACTCACAGATATATTCTCAGGGGATGCTTTCTTCCTGGAACTGGAGGTTGTCTGCAACTTTCTGCTTTCTTTTCATCCAGTTGAGCTGCAGGGCTCAGACTGGGAATTTGATCAAGTTTAGGAACGAGACTTGGTCCTTGCTTTCTTCCCTAGGCAGGGGAAACTAGAACTGGTTCTAACTGGTTTTTTCCTCCCTCTCTGCAGGAAGCCGGAAACCTCCACTTCTCTTCAGCAGGGGGGCAGAATAGAACAGGATTGTTCCACTCTGAACGGCCATAACATTAAAGGATAACTGTCACACTTAGACCCTAATTTCAATTTTCATACATGTAGTTACTAATAACATGATATTCCAGAATCAGTTACTATTAGACTGACTTACCCCATATTTAATAAGATTCAGCCCTTAGCAACCAGTCTGCATAAAACTGCAATTTCACTATTCAGTTAAGATGGCCGCCACTGCCCTCACCCTGAGACTAATCCTGCCTACCCTCACTAGCCAGTAACAATAGCCCCCCCAAAAGTGTCAGTAACCAGAGCCCTCCCCCTAAAGGGTTAATCTCCTGCAGCACAAAGGGGTCCTCTTACCACATGTTGCTTTCATTTATACACTGAGCAGACGGCAGATCTCCCTTCCCTGGTCTGCGCTGCTTCGGCTCTGCATTGTCCAGCTCTGCTGAGTGAGGGAGCGTCTGCCAAGCGCAGGGACAGGGAGAAATGCACACAGCACAGGCACTGTCATCAGCTGCTGGGGAGGACCTGGCTTTAAATTAATCATTTACTTAGGCTACTTTCACACTTGCGGCAGAGAGATCCGGCAGGCAGTTCCGTCGCCGGAACTGCCTGCCGGATCAGGCAAAATGTATGCTAACTGATGGCATTAGTAAGACTGATCAGGATCCTGATCAGTCTTAAAAATGCCTGATCAGTCGAAAAAATGCATTGAAATGCCGGATCCGTCTTTCAGGTGTCATCCGGCAAAACGGATCCGGCATTTATTTTTTTCACCTTTTTTTCAGTCTGCGCATGCGCAGACCGAAAGGACGGATCCGGTATTCCGGTATTCTGAATGCCGGATCCGGCACTAGTTCATTCCTATGGGAAAAAATGCCGGATCCGGCATTCAGGCAAGTCTTCAGTTTTTTCGCCAGAGATAAAACCGTAGCATGCTGCGGTTTTCTCTTTTGCCTGATCAGTCAAAACGACTGAACTGAAGACATCCTGATGCAAACTGAATGGATTACTCTCCATTCAGAATGCATGGGGATACAACTGATCAGTTCTTTTCCGGTATAGAGCCCCTGTGACGGAACTCTATGCCGGAAAAGAAAAACGCAAGTGTGAAAGTACCCTTACAGTCCCTGGCTGTCAGCAATGTGACCTTGCACGCAGCCTGCACTATCCTTCAACAGATAGACGGACCATGCCTAGCAACCCTATTTTAAGCACAGGTAAAAGTAGGCAGTACAGGGAACAATGTGAAATTAAGGGATAATTGAATACACAGTGAAAAGTTGAAATAGGGCCACCAAGGTGATATTAATCACCACAATCCAATACTCCAAAAAAAAATAATAATACGACAGTTATCCTTTAAGACTATCTCCACCAATGATGCTGCCACCTGCTGGTAAACCTGGAAAATTACAAGGAAACAATTACATTTAACATGGTTTTAGATGCACAGTTGTGGGGACATAATACAAATTATATCAGCTCTTAAAGGGCAGTAGCGGAGTAGAGTGCAGTAACACAACTCTGGGGTGTAACATTCCCCCTTGCTTTGAATCAAGCAGTCCTCGGCTTGTTCTTGGGATAAAAGGAATAAGCTCTGGGGTACCCAATTTAATACAAAGGGCTGCATGTAATGCACAGAAGACATACAAAGACAAACATGAAACGGCTGCCCTGAGGTTCCTGCCCGCATGAGTAGGGTGTCCTAAGTAACAGTTTCCCTCTCGGTATACCCAGTGAACCAAAGGACTGCACTAAGCAATCACTACTGACTGACTTTTTTTTTTATAGGCTTTATTTTTCCATTTTCACAAGAGAAAAAAAAACACATTAGATAGGGGAGATAACAACCCCCACAACCAGGTGTAAACCTCAACCATAACATTCAAGTTGACAGACAAGATAACAGGATTGCGTATAGATGATGCTCCTTTAAGCATAGAGGCTGCCTAAGCATTCCGCAACAGCCATGAAACAGAATTTCTCATTAGTGTCTGTCCCCATTCACACACACATTCATACTGGCAGTGACCTGGACATACCTTAACTACTCCAGCCCAATCACACTGTAACCGAGTTTGCACTCAGCCAGATATCCCAAATCTTCCCGAATTTCTCCGGTATACCCCTGACTTCATAAGTTAGTTTATACATTGATAATGTAGCATTAATAAGCTGGATCCAATGTGACAGCATTGGTTTTTTGGGGGGCTTCCAATTAAGCAAAATTGATTTCCTCGCATAGAACAGCAGCAGCCTATAAAGAATTTTGGTATGTTTAGTTGGGATAATATCATTAACAAGACCCAATAGACTAACTTTAGGTGTTACGACTGCTGGGAGCCCCAGTTGGGAGTTAAGATATCTATGCACCTCTATCCAGAACTTAGCAATAACTGGACACTCCCAAACCATATGTAGTAGAGTCCCTCTGTCTTTATTACAGCGTGTACAAATATCCGAAGCAAGTTTATGCATGCGCACTAATCTCACTGGGGTAAAGTAGACTCTGTGTAACCATTTGGCCTGAATTAGCTGATCCTGTGTACAAATCACCATCTTCCTCCAGGAGGCAGACAGCTCTTTCTCATGGTGAGCTTCCAATATAGGGATGTCTGCTTGCCACTTAAGAAAAGCCCTTGCCATTGGCGAGGGTCAAGAGGATAGAAGGATCCCATAGAAGGATGAGACCATCTTATTATGGTTTGCCCGTCTGGCAATTTTCTCCACTTCACTGTATTCTAGCCTCAAAGGGCCAGTCCCAAACTGGGACTCACAAGAATGTCTCAGTTGGAAAAATCTAAAAAGGACTACTCGTGGTAAGTTGTATTCCGTCTGTAAGGCTGAGAACGTTTTAAAAATTCCCTCCTCATAGACTTGAGTAAGATATTTGATACCTCTTCACGGCCAGAACTCAAAGTCAAGCAGAGAATTCAGTTCCACCAACTTGGGGTTTCCCCACAAGGGCATTACTGGGGACCATATATTCTTTTCCTTTCCATCCTCCCTCACCATCGCAAAGGCATTCCAGGCGTTAACCACACCCACCATTAATGTAGTAAGATGCTTTACCGGATACTTTCCTGCTCTATACACTAAGTTTGTCATAGCTTCATATGATCCCATCAGGGCCGCCTCCAGTACCACCACCAGGTTGTACGAGTCTGCCTTAATCCACCAGGCCGCATAATTTAGTTGCGTCGAAATGTAATATAGATACAAATCCGGAAGTGCCAGACCTCCTCTCTCATATGGGGCCCGCAAAGTATCCCTAACTATACGGAGTACGGACTTATTCCATAAAAAGGGCGTTAGCATACGATCTAGAGTCTGAAAGTGAGATTTTGGCAGAGTCAGGGGGGTTGCTCTATATAGGTACAGTAACTTAGGAAGAAGAACCATTTAAAATATGTTGATGCGCCCAACCAGAGATAACAGTAATGCCTCCCAAGCTTTCAACTTTTGCGAGACGTATTTCACTACCGGGTTTACATTAAGAGCAATAAATTGGGTGGCGTCTTTATGTATGACTATCCCCAGGTAGGTGAAGTTATTCACCACCTGGAGCGATGACCGGTATGAAACATTCTGAGGGGATATTTTGTCCACTAAATATAGTGCCGATTTGGCCCAATTAACGCGGAGGCCCGAGTATGAACCATATGAGTCAACTATCTCTAGTAAGGCTTCCAGAGAAGGGCCTACATCCCCTAAGTATATCAGCATATTATCTGCATATAGTGAAATCTTTTCGGAGATACCTGCAATATCCAAACCTTGTATTCTGGCACTACCTGCTATATACGCCGATAACGGTTCCATTACTAGAGCAAACAGAAGGGGTGACAGAGGACACCCCTGTCTGGTGCCCCTTTTCAGCACAAACGATTTGGACAAGTACCCATTAACGCTTACCCTAGCCGTCGGTTGTAAGTATAGCAGATGCAGCCACTGGAGGAAATTTTTGGGAACCCCCATTTTCTTTAAGACTTCCCACATAAACCCCCATTCCACTGAATAAAACGCCTTCTCATTATCGAGCGAGGTGATCGCTCTGTTGCCTGCATTGTCATGAGTAATTTGTAGATTAGTAAAAAGGCGTCTCAAGTTTATGTCTGTAGTTTTCCCGGGCATGAAACCAGATTGATCCATGCCTACTACAGATAGAATGACTGACGACAACCGACTGGCCAGCACTTTAGCCAACAGTTTAGCATCTGAATTTATCAGCGATATGGGCCTATAGGAGCTGCACTGGTCTGGAGGCTTCCCTGCTTTGTGTATGACCACTATAGTAGCTTCATGGAACGATGCCGGCAAAGCCCCACCCTCCAGAGCATACATAAATAGTTTACTGAGCCTCTGGCTCACCTCCTCTATCTGAAAATTGTACCACTCCACCAGTAAGCCATCCAGACCAGGGATTTTCCCCTTTGTCATGGACAGTATTGCATTTTGGATTTCCTGCGGGACTATGGGGGCATCTAATAATTGCTTCTCCGAGTGCGCTAACTCAGCCATATGAATAGTATCAAGAAATTGTGCCATTTCCTCTGCAGATCTAATAGTTTTAGAGGAGTATAGAGTCGAGTAATAGCTGACGAACTGATCACATACCTCTTCTGGTGCAGTAAAAAGTTCACCCTGCCCATTCCTAATTACATTGCTACTACCGTTTGTGGGGTTTCTGTTTTAGCCAGATATGCCAGGGCTCTCCCACTCTTATCCCCCTCCGCAAAGATATTTTGTCTCTGGGCTAGCAAGCGTTTCTGCGTAAATTCCGTTAGATATAAAGTATACTGCCTTTGAGCTGAGAGCCATATTGACTGATGTTCTACTGTGGGATCCACTGTAAATATATTTTCTGCAAGAGCCAATTTCTCCTGTAATTTCACCCGCGAGGAGAGCAATTCCACTCTATGTGTCGCTATCGCTGCTATCAATACCCCTCTCAAAACTGCCTTACATGTGTCCCACTCCACCAAGGGATTGGAGGAGCCCTCATTGGTTTCCCAAAAGGACGAGATAGCTTCCTTACATGCCAGCCTCACAGGGAGAACATCCAACCATGCCGGATTCAATCGCCAGGTAGAGCGCGGCTTACTGCTTGGGAGTGTGAGGATTATCTGTAGGGGAGCATGGTCAGTAATACCTCTTGGTAAGTATTCCGCTGCTTTCACCCAAATAAGCCCTGCCTGATTTGTAACAGCAAAGTCAATGCGGGATAATGAGTGAACAGAGGCCGAGTGACAAGAGTATTGCGCTTGAGCTCAATATACAGTTGCAAGAAAAAGTATGTGAACCCTTTGGAATGATATGGATTTCGGCACAAATTGGTCATTAAATATGATCCGATCTTCATCTAAGTCACAACAATAGTCAATCACAGTCTGCTTAAACTAATAACACACAAATAATTAAATGTTACCAGGTTTTTACTGAACACACCATGTAAACATTCACAGTGCAGGTGTAAAAAGTATGTGAACCCTTGGATTTAATAACTGGTTGAACCTCCTTTGGCAGCAATAACTTCAACAAAACTTTTCCTGTAGTTGCAGATCAGACATGCACAACGGTCAGGAGTCATTCTTGACCATTCCTCTTTACAGAACTGTTTCAGTTCAGCAATATTCTTGGGATGTCTGGTGTGAATCGCTTTCTTAAGGTAATGCCACAGCATCTCCATCGGGTTGAGGTCAGGACTGACTGGGCCACTCCAGAAGGCGTATTTTCTTCTGTTTAAGCCATTCTGTTGTTGATTTACTTCTATGCTTTAGGTCGTTGTCCTGTTGCAACAACTCAACTTTCGTTTCATCTGTCCACAGAATATTTTGCCAGTACTGCTGTGGAACATCTAGGTGCTTTTGTGCAAACTGTAAACGTGCAGCAATGTTTTTTTTTGGACAGCAGTGGCTTCCTCTGTAGTATCCTCCCATGAAATCCATTCTTGTTTAGTGTTTTACGTATCGTAAATTCGCTAACAGGGATGTTAGCATATGCCAGAGACTTTTGTAAGTCTTTAGCTGACACTCTAGGATTCTTCTTCACCTCATTGAGCAGTCTGCGCTGTGCTCTTGCAGTCATCTTTACAGAACAGCCACTCCTAGGGAGAGTAGCAGCAGTGCTGAACTTTCTCCATTTATAGACAATTTATCTTACCGTGGACTGATGAACAGCAAGGCTTTTGGAAATACTTTTATAACCCTTTCCAGCTTTATGCAAGTCAACAATTCTTAATCGTAGGTCTTCTGAGAGCTCTTTTGTGCGAGGCATCAGTCACATCAGGCAATGCTTATTGTGAAAAGCAAACCCAGACCTGGTGTGTGTTTTTTATAGGGCAGGGCAGCTGTAACCAACGCCTCCAATCTCATCTCATTGATTGGACTCCAGTTGGCTGACACCTCACTCCAATTAGCTCTTGGAGATGTCATTAGTCTAGGGGTTCACATACTTTTTCCACCTGCACTGTGAATGTTTACATGGTGTGTTCAATAAAAACATGGTAACATTTAATTCTTTGTGTGTTATTAGTTTAAGCAGACTGTGATTGTCTATTGTTGTGACTTAGATGAAGATCACATCACATTTTATGACCAATTTGTGCAGAAATACATATCAGTCCAAAGGTTTCACATACTTTTTCTTGCAACTGTAGTAACGCAGGGTTATGCCTAGGAGATGGCCTAAGTCTGTCAAGATGACTATATCTCAGCATATATCTCCGGGGCAGAACCTTCCACCCTTTCAGGTAGTCCCAGGATTCTGACATTATTTCTTCTATTGCTGTTTTCTGCATCTTCTACTCTGCCAAGCAGGATTTTCACCTGTTGTTGCAGGTTTCTGGTAGTTTCAGAAGTGGTGTTTGCAGACTCCTCCACATCTCCCAGACGGCGCTCAACCTCCTTTGTGCGATCCCTCATTTTGTCCATATCATGACGTAGACAATTAATGTCACTCTGTAAGTGATCAATCTTTGTTGTTAGAGCCGTCTGACATGCAGCTATAGCGGTCATTATCTTGTCAGTGTCAGTTTGGAACTTAGTACTCGCAGTGGCACTCTGGTTCAGGTCCATAGTAGTCTGGCTCATATTATCTACTAATTCTTTCGCTGATGTAGAGCCCGCAGATGACACAGTTTTGCGGCCCATAAGTAAGCTTGAGAAATGGCGTTTGTTGCGCACAATTCCTGGGGAGAGGGTATAACCGGTGTCTCTAGGATCTTCAAATAGTGTGCTGAAGCAGTCACCAGTAGTAGCCACAAAAAGCCGCATTAAAGTCTCCCAGTATAAACAAGGGAACCGCAGGAAGAATAGCCACTTGAGCCATGATTTAAATGATCACTTCCCTCTCAAACAATGGGGGAACATAGATTCCTACTATTAAGACCTCACAACCTCTAATGTTAGCCTGCAACAGTACATAATTCCCTGCCGGATCAATGCGCACGGATATCAGCTGAAATAGAAGAGTCTTACTGACCAGTATGGACACCCCTCTAGCATAGTAAGAGTAGGTCGCATGGTACACGTGTCCCACCCACGGTCTTTTTACAGCCAACACTTTTTGACCCCAAAGATGAGTTTCCTGAAAAATAAGAACATCTGGGGTATACTTCTTAATGTAATTAAACACTAGCGTTCTTTTAACTTTGTCATTTAGCCCCCGGACATTCCAGGAAATTAGCTTGCATATAGCCATTGTTGTTCAAGAGATATAACCCACCCTCCTCCAGGTCTGTCAGCATCACTGCCCCATTCACATATACACACATTCCAACTTGTAATTAGAAGTTCCCAACTTGTAATTAGAACTTCCCACCCTAAACCTACCATGCCCAGACATCCCTAACTCGTCTAAGCTTCTATATCCCTATCCGATTGTTCCTTTTCGTGTAAACTAAGGAAGACTCAGTCTGCCTATCTATACCAAAACATAGTATGAGACCTAAGTCCCTCAAAACTATTCAATGCAAGGAGTGTAACTCTGAATGGAGACTAAACCCTTATCAGAAATAATACTACACAATATTATTGGACAATCCTACTATCTGCACGGAGAGTCACATCTGCACAATAGTAACTGAAGCGCTCCGAAGGTCGAGGTTGGTACATACAGTGACCTACTAGGAGAGTAAAATACTTGCAACGGTTCTCTGCAATCTCTTAGGTCCTCTCTTCATCTTGGACGTTGCTGATCAATCCAATCAGCCGCTTCCTCCGGAGTCTGGAAAAATCTGGCTGTCTCCCTCTTGGATTCTCAATTTGGACGGGTATATCATTGCGTATTTGATTCCCAGATCCCGGAGAGGCGCTGTGACGTTTGAAAATTGTAGCCGTTGTTTCTGGACTTCCTCTGTGAAATCAGGGTAGAAGGATAGCTTCGCATTTTCAATTTGAATGTCCTTCTTTCGTCTGGCAGCCGCCAGAATAGAATCCCGATCTCTGTAGTTTAATATTTTCATTATGAAGGGTCTGGGAGCAGCACCTGATGGGAGGGGTCTTGTAGAGATCCTGTGGGCTCTCTCCACCACAAAGCTGGACGACAACTCAATAGGACACAATGTAGTGCAGATCAGTTGCTCAGCATATATCTTCCGGGGCATGAACCTTCCACCCTTTCAGGTAGTCCCAGGATTCTGACATTATTTCTTCTATAGCTGCTTTCCGCATCTTCTACTCTGCCAAGCAGGATTTTCACCTGTTGTTGCAGGTTTCTGGTAGTTTCAGAAGTGGTGTTTGCAGACTCCTCCACATCTCCCAGACGGCGCTCAACCTCCTTAGTGCGATCCATCATTTTGTCCATATCATGACGTAGACAATTAATGTCACTCTGTAAGTGATCAATCTTTGTTGTTAGAGCCGCCTGACATGCAGCTATAGCGGTCATTATCTTGTCAGTGTCAGTTTGGAACTTAGTACTCGCAGTGGCACTCTGGTTCAGGTCCATAGTAGTCTGGCTCATATTATCTACTAATTCTTTCGCTGATGTAGAGCCCGCAGATGACACCGTTTTGCGGCCCATAAGTAAGCTTGAGAAATGGCGTTTGTTGCGCACAATTCCTGGGGAGAGGGTATAACCGGTGTCTCTAGGATCTTCAAATAGTGTGCTGAAGCAGTCACCAGTACTAGCCACAAAAAGGAGGGGATATAGACAGTATCATAGTCCTTTATCAGGATGGACAGTCCCAGATGCCAGGGTTCCCCTTGATAGTGATTACACCTGAGGGTGGGTGTCAGTTGTGGCCTCCCAGCCCATATTGCAATGGGGTGCTCAATGTGCGTTCTGGGCCCCGGGCCCCCTGCGACACCACCTCCCAAGGGCAGCTATAAAGTCCCCAATCACCCTCCTATCTCTTCAGGGATGACTCCCTTCCCCTTTGCTTGTATGGCACTTTATGTCAGTATGGTAGCCACTTCCTCACCACCGATGCACTTCAGGGTATTTCCCCAGTGGGCAACTCTCCAGTTGCTTATTAGGAGTATCCGTTGCTTGCAGCCGGCGAAGTGACCCGCACGTGCTTCTCCTTTCAGCGGGTAAGATGTCAGGTCAGGTCTTCTCTGCTGCAGCGCTATCAGCGGCTCTCGGCAGCATATATGAGGCCCACTGCCGTATGGCCACCAGCCCCCACCTCTGATCCCGCAGTTTGTGGAGCAGTGCTAAGCACAGGTATCCAGTCACAACGTTCTGTCAGGGTCCACCGCCTCGCCGTCTCCCTCTCCAAGATGGTCGCCCTCCGTAATGGAATAGAATCAGCCTTCCTCCTCCCCGGCCACCGGAGCTTCAGGGACAGCGTCACTCACTTGAACCACCTCACCGGGCGCCTCTAGAATGTCCCGCACAGCAGATGCACCCTTTTAGTGTATTATTTATGCGATAGATAGCAGGATAATCTCAGGATTGCAGGGGAGTTCAGTCAGCACACGTCCTCACTCCATGCCCGGCAGACCATGCCCCCACTACTGACTGACTTTGAAGAATTTGGGATCCGAATTCCAAAGAAAGCATGTGGTGTCCTTACTCCGTGATTCCACCATGGTGTAATGAAATACTGGCTAATGGAAGGGTGGCTTTATCCTGTATTCCCTTCCCTGCACCAAAGTCAAAATATAAGGCTTATAGCCAGGGCCGGTGCAAGGATTATTGCCAACACAAGCGAAGCTGCATTCTGGCACCCCCTGCCCCACCTCGCAGTTTACCTGGCCCTGGTCCCGTCTGCAGCAGCTGGCTTCTCCTCTGTGTGGTCCTGGTTTCTTCTCTCTGGTTCAGACAATCGCTGGTTTGAGGACCGTAATTTTCGCCCTCTAAGACGCACCTAGGTTTTAGAGGAGGATCATAATAAAAAAAAAATTCCATTACACCTCAGGTCAGACCAGCAATCAGACCCTTAATGTTAATCAGACCTCAGATCAGACCCCCAATGCCTCAGATCAGACCCCCATGTTAGACATCAGCCCCCATCCATCAGCCCCTTATGTCAGCCATCATGCCCCCATATCAGCCATCATGCCCCCATGTCAGCCATCAGCCCCCATCTATCAGCCCCCCATGCAAGCCATCATGCCCCCATGTAAGCCATCAGCCACCCATGTCACATTTCTCCCCCTTCATGTCAAATCACCCCCCTATGTCACATCAGCCCTCCATGTCACATTTCTCCCCCTCCATGTCACATTTCCCCCCTCCATGTCACATTTCCCCCCTCCATGTCACATTTCTCCCCCTCCATGTCACATTTAACCCCTCAATGTCACATTTCTCCCCCTCAAGGCCTCAGTGTCACATTTTTCCCCCTCTATGTCAAATCACCCATGTTACATCAGCCCTCAATGTCACATTTCTCCCCCTCCATCCATGTCACATTTCTTCCCCTCAAAACCATCTCACATCACCCCCTTCGTGTCACATCATAATCACATTATTAACCCCTTATTGTGTCCCATTTCAGTCCCCCCCCATGGCACATCACCCCCTCCCCCCCGGCTGGCCCTGGCCCCACCCTTATGTTACAGACTACAGACATTGTCCCTTCTCCCATCATGTCACGGTCACCCCCCCCCTCCATTTATGATTGTTGTTTGTGTAATAATTTTTTAAAAACACATTTATGCCGTGCACTCTGGCGCTAGTGCGCTCATCAGTGATCACCTACCCACCTGTCCTGCTGCTATGGCAATATGGCTGTGTGTGAGTCAGACTCACAGACACAGTCAGCTCCAGTCCCTGCTGCTGCCCTCCCCCAGGGTGCGCCCTAAGGCAGCTGCTTAGTCTGCCGCTTAGTCTGCCTTATGGTAGCACCGGCCCTGCTTATAGCACGATAACATATGGGTAGCTAAAATGGCTCTAAGGTTGAGGCCTATATCTTAGGCAAAGGCACAGAAAAGGAAGTCATGAGCTTCTCCAAATGCTTTTGGCAGTCACAGGAGGAGGGCATAGTAATCCCATGGAACTCCTGGAAGACACACCAGGATGGGGGTTTAGTAGTCCCATTACCAAACCTGGCACATATACCAAACAGGAAGGAGGGGTATATTATTCTCCTAGCCGTTCCCGAAGCAGCGGGGTTACCCTTGTAGTTGCTGGACCTGCCAGGGACTTAACACTTGTCCTACCTGGGTACCTAGGATACATGACACCAGGAGTAGGCCATTAGTACTAAGCGTCCAAACAGACAGTCCGTATAAAGAGAACAGAGCTGTAAGGCAAGGCACGCAGAAGTAAGGTGCTACTGATCCAGGTAAAGGCAAAAGTTAAGTGCAGTATCACAAAAAGTGCATGAAGGTCACATTGCGGCATCTGTAAAAGAGTCCATACAATGGGCATAAGTACTTAAACGTTGCTCAACCTGTAAACAATTAGGCAAAATTACTGCAAGATTGGCACAGTATAAATCATAAAGAGCTCAGGTACACGTTTGAGTCCTTTCTTTGGGTGCAAGCTTGTAACGTTGCATACCTTGTAACAAGTAGGAAAAAAACAAAAATCAAAAATAATTTGTAATCCAACATGAGGTATGGCTTGGCTGATAGATGGAGTCCATGAAGTCCAGGCACAAAAAGAGTAGATGAAAAAGGCCAGAATGTCAACAATAAGCAGTAGGCAATGTTTCTTTGTAGTCTAAATGTGTCCATGGCTTGGCTCCTATTGTCTCTGTAGCTAAACACTGGTTTCAAAGAATTCCCGATAATGGGCAGGTGGTTCACCTTTATTAGTCCGTTGGGATCTCCACAAGGGCAGTTCCGAGTCTCCAGGGGTAAAAGTGCAGGAGGATCAGCTGTCTGGCTTAGAGTAATCTCAGCAACTGGCATCAGGACTCGAATTTGAGGCTGGAGTGTCCACTGAAGGGGGTCAAGCATGGAAGGCAACTCTGTTGGAGTCTTACTTTCTGAAGACAATGGCAGCTCGGGTGATGTATCCTCTGTTCTTGGCTGCTCTTGAACAGGTTCCTGTAGGCATTTCTTGAGCCTGTTATGATGGACTCGCTGAGTACCTTTATCCTCTCTCTGGATATCGTAGACCTCTGATGAGGAAATGACTACTATTGTGTATGGCTCATTTTAGAGTCCACTATTTCTTTGGCGTCCTCCAGGCGCTTCTGATGCTCTTTGACCCACTCAGATTGGGGAAGGTGTGGTTCAGAGTCTAGCACAGGGACGTCGAGGGCAAGATCTGCAGGTAGACGGCCATGTCTTCCGAACATGAGGCAGTATGGAGTGTACCCAGTGGAGCAATGAGTTGTATTGTTGTACAGGTACACTAGTTCAGGGAGGAGTAACGGCCATTCGGCCCTGTTGTGAGGCGGCACAGCCTTGAGCATGTTGATCAGTGTCTGGTTCATTTTTTCGCACAGCCCGTTCCCCTGAGGGTGGTATGCGGTGGTCCATAGTTTTTTGCAGTTGTACAAGGCACAAAGTTCATAGAATAACTAAGACTCGAATGCAGATCACTGATCGGTGAGTATCTTGTCAGGACACCCATACGGCAGAATGAAGCTTCTTCCACATGGCAGCAGCTGTAGTTTTTGCAGTTAAGTCCTTTACAGGTACAGCCACAACGAACTTGGTATAGTGGTCTATGATTGTCATAGCATAGACGTACCCTGGATCTGCTGGGTTCCAGTTTCACGTGGTCAATTGCCACGATTTCAAGAGGACTTCTACTCACTATTCGATGAAGGGGGGACTCGCTGATCATGTCTTTCCCCTTTAGCCACAGCACAGGTGGGACACTGCCGACACCAAGTTTCAATGTCACTTCTCATGCCAATCCAGTAAAAACGTCTTCTGATGGTGGCTTCCATTTTGGGTTCCAAAGTGACCAGACCGGTTATGGTACATGTCCATTTCCATCTGGGCATCTCTTCGGGGCACCACTATCTGATGGAGGTGCTCACAGGTGACTGGACCAAGCTTTCTCCTGAGGAGTAGGTCTCTTTGTAGGAAGAGTAGTTTCCGTTGTCGCCAGAGGCGAACTAGTTCTGAGTCAGCTCTCTGCTGTAGGATTCTCTCCGGTATGCGTCCACTGTAAAAAACAGTTCTCCAATAGCTCTGCTCTCTGATTGTAGTTTAATCCAGAGCTCTTTCTCAACTGGAGGTGAGGGGTCACAGGTCTGTGGAAAATAAGCGACTTTAGAGGTCAGACGCCTAGTGTGTAGGGCCTCCTGCTGGGCAAATCGGGAGTAGAATAGTGGCATTTCCACATCTTCCCACTGATCATCAGTAGAAATTGGTTCTTTCTGGGCAGGTAGCCTAGACAAAGCATCGGCATTGTCATTAGATTTCCCAGTCCGGTACTTAATATTAAAGTTGAAGTTCGCCAGAAGGAGGCCCATCTTTGTTCTAGAGCTCCCAGACATGCAGTGTTCAAGTAAGCTAGCGGATTATTGTTGGTGTAGACCATGAAAGGTGTAGCAGCTAGGTAGCCCTTGAATTTCTCAGTTACAGCCCAGACCAAGGCTAGAAACTCCAGTTTGAACGAGCTGTAGTTATGGTCATTCCACTCTGGCTCTCGTAAAGATCTGCTGGCATAGGCGATGACTCTTTCAGTTCCAACTTGTGTCTGAGATAGTACAGCTCCCAAACCTTTCTTACTTGCATCAGTATAGAGGCAAAATGGTAGGCTATAGTCAGGGTAACCCAGGACTGGAGGTTCCGTAAGTGTTTCTTTCAACAATCGGAAAGCAGCTTCTCTCTCTTTATTCTACTCCACTGGTATTTTGGACAGCCTTTAGGGTGACCTTTCAAAAGCTCCTGGATAGGTTCCACAATCTGAGCGAAGTGCGGGTTAAACCTCAGATAGTAACTTACAAATCCGAGGAAGCTCTTGACCTCTTTGACTGTTTTGGGGGCCGGCCAGCTTTGTACTGCAGCTATCTTGTCGGGGTCCGGTCTCACGCCCTCCGCACTCACAACATGTCCCAGATATTTCACTTGGGGCTTCAGTAAGTGACACTTGGAAGGTTTCACTTTCAGTCCATGTTGGGTCAAAGTCTGGAACACTTCCGCCAAGTAAATGCTCTTCGTAGGTCTTAGTAGACGATCACATCATCCAGGTACAGCAACACGGTCTCAAAGTTTTTGTGTCCAAGACATCTTTCCATGAGCCTCTGGAATGTCCCGGGGCGTTGCATAACCCAAATGGCATGTAGTTGAACTCGAACAGACCCATTGGGGAGGCAAAAGCAGTTTTTTCTTTATCTTCTCATGCCATGGGGACTTGCCAATAGCTACCGGTTAGATCCAGAGTTGAAAAGTAAGCAGCGGATCCCAGAGCTGCCAGATACTCCTCAATTCGTGGCAGGGGGTACGCATCCTTGTGCGTAATGTTGTTGATCTTACGATAGTCCACACAAAAACAAATGGTTTGATCCTTCTTCTTTACCAGGACTAAGGGGGCAGCCCAGGGGCTGTGACTACCTTGGATGACATTAGCTGTCTTCATATCCTGCACCATCTTCCTCACCTGCTGGTACATGGCAGGAGGGACTGGTCGGTATCTCTCTTTGATTGGAGGATGAGTGCCAGTTGGAATGGTGTGCTGTATTAAGCGAGTCTGACCATAGTCCAGAGAATGTTTGCTGAAGACTTGATGGTGTTGTTTGACTAAGTCCAGCACACAGTTGATCTGCTCGGCAGAGGTTGTGGTATCCCCAATATGTAGTTCGGCCCACCAGGGCTGTTCCGGCGGGTCTTTGGCTTCCTCCACTGTTTGGAGTGATTGTTGGGTCGCAGCAGTAGGGTAATCCAGGATATCCTGCTGACGAATGTGGTATAGGCAGGCTACTGGGTAGTGCTGTAGTGCTTTTTTAATTTCACAGGTTCATCACCCAGATTGACTAAGAGTATGGGTACCTTTTCTTAGGACACGGTGACCACAATCCTAGCGGCTAGAACAAAGGGGTGATCCTGAAGATGTATTGGTTCCACAAGGGCCTGATAATCTTGACTTTGGATACCGATGCAAGCCTTGCACCATATCACAGTCTCTGCTCCAGGCTGGAGTTTGATAGGGTCACCATCCTTGATGCGGACACGGCAGATTTCGCCCTGTTGATTGCTGAATTTTTGTTGGGCGGCTAGCACTTGAATGGTCTGGTGTATAACCCATTGAGTTGCACGGGGTGTAGTTAGTAGGGTTTTCTTTAAGGCTTTCAGCACTTCAGGGTAACAGTTGCCGAGTACATTCATCCCCAGGACAACAGGGCAATTGTCATCTTCTGGAACCTGAATCACGACTACCCCTTGGCATGAGAGTTCAGTATCTTTAATCTGTAAGGTAGGTTCCCAATAACCTAGTATAGGCACTGGTTTGCCATTGGTAGCTATGATGCGGAGCCAGGATTCAGGAGGATGCTGCTTGGCGGATGGTAGTCACTTGAGATCCGGTATCAATTAAAGCAGGAAACTTCACTCCGCTGATTTCAACTTTAACCACGGGGCGGGCGCCCACATACCTAGGCATAAGGGCTGGATCTTTGGGACCTAGTATTCTTCCTCCCGATGGGCGGTCCTTGACCTCAGGGGATACCAGTTTAACTGACGGCAGTCCTTTTGAGTGTGTCCATACCTCTAACAATGCAGGCATCACTGCTTCCTAATGTTTTGATAACCAGGGTCTGACAACCTACCGATTGGCTGGCGCGGATATTCTTGTGGACCGGGTGTAGGGCGGTCTCTGTTTGCAGAAGTCTCTTTCCCCACCTTGGGTTGCTGTTCCAGTCGCTCTAGCTGCTTCCTCATCCTCTCCATATTCTCAGCTAATAGGGAGACTTGAGCAGTCAGGGCTGCTACGGCATCTGGAACGGGTGCCTGAGCCCCATGCTCAGCTATTTGGCTGTGAGTAGCAGGCCGTAGTGTGGGCCCTGCCCTCTTGTTTTTAGGAGGTTCAGCTTGGTGACTTTCCCCTAGGATGCCAAATGCAAGTTCTTTAACGTCCAAGAAAGGGGTATCTGGGTGCTGAGCTGACAGCATCTTCAGCTGACATTTGAGGGATACATCAAGGACACCTTCAATAAACTGTTCCCTGAGGGTTTGATCTTGTCCCTCAGCTTCACAGTGATCAATGTGGATAACAGCCTGCAGGGCTTCCTGCAGGGACAGGGCAAAATCTCTCAAGGTCTCGTTTGACTGCTGCTGCTTTCCAAAGAAGCGCATTTTAAGTTCAGAGGTGGGTGGTCCTAATCTCAAAGGTGGTACTGAGTCGGTCTAGGATCTGTTCAGCGGTTTTCCGCTCCGCTTCCAGGGCCAGGATTTGACCTCCCGGAGCGCACCTTCCTGTAACTGGCCAATCAGGATTTCCACTTTCTGATCCTATGATACTGGCTTGTGAAGATACGAGATGTGCAGCACCTGAAACTACGGATACTGGAAGCCTGTGCTAGCATTTCTCCTGCGGTGTTGCTATCAGTGTGTGAAGAGTGGGAGAAGAGGGTTGCATTGACAATCCAACACAATGGGCAGCACATTGAACACATTTTATAAGTGGTCAGAAACTTGTAAATAACTCATGAAAGAATAAAGTTACGTTAAAACCAAGCACACCATTGTTTTTCTTGTGAAATTCCCAATAAGTTTGATGTGTCACATGATCCTCTTCCTATTAAAAAAACAAAAGTTGGATTCAAAATGGCCAACTTCAAAATGGCCGCAATGATCACCACCCATCTTGAAAAGTTTCCCCCCTCACATATACTAATGTGCCACAAACAGGAAGCTAATATCACCAACCATTCCCATTTTAAGGTGTATCCATATAAATGGCCCACCCTGTAGAAATGGTTCTAACAGTTTTTTTCCTACCTTGCTGCAGGAAGCCGGAAACCTCCACTTCTCTTCAGCAGGGGAGCAGAATAGAACAGGATTGTTCCACTCTGAATGGCCATAACATTAAGACTATATCTACCAATGATGCTGCCACCTGCTGGTAAGCCTGGAAAATTACAAGGAAACAATTACATTTAACTGCCTTTGCCCGCCCTCCAAGTCTCTTGCCACATCAATAGGGCAAAGGAAGAGGCTGGGGAGGAGTAAAGTGAAAAGAAGGCAGAGCAGCCTGGGCACCTACACACTGAACTCCTCCCCTGGGCACTTGCGAGTGCTCATTTGCATATTAATTAAACTTAATTTTTCCTGCTGGTGCAAGTCTAAAGAAAAGAACAAAGGTACCATTCCAATCCTGTATAGGTTTGCTACAGAGCCATGTAAGCACTGTATATGGCCATATGGAGGTGACAGACTCCCTTTAACCACCTCAGCTCCCCTAGCTTAAACACCCTTAATGACCAGACCACTTTTTACAATTCTGCACTACTTTCACCGTTTATTGCTCGGTCATGCAACTTACCACCCAAATGAATTTTACCTCCTTTTTACCTCTCACTAATAGAGCTTTCATTTGGTAGTATTTCATTGCTGCTGACATTTTTACTTTTTTTGTTATTAATCTAAATTTAACAAAATTTTTGCAAAAAAATTACATTTTTCACTTTCAGTTGTAAAATAAAAAAAAAAAACGACATCTATATATAAATTTTTCTTGGCAAAAGACAACTTTTCCCATTTTTTTATACAAAGTTGGCATTTGACCCTAAAATGCCAGGGCAGTATAACTACCCCACAAGTGACCCCATTTTGGAAAGAAGACACCCCAAGGTATTTCGTGATGGGCAGAGTGAGTTCATGGAAGTTTTTATTTTTTGTCACAAGTTAGTGGAATATGAGACTTTGTAAGAAAAAGAAAAAGAAAAAAAATCATCATTTTCCGCTAACTTGTGACAAAAAATAAAAAATTCTAGGAACTCGCCATGCCCCTCACGGAATATCTTGGGGTGTCTTCTTTCCAAAATGGGGTCACTTGTGGGGTAGTTATACTGCCCTGGCATTTTAGGGGCCCAAATGCGTGCAAAGTAGTTTGAAATTAAAATCTGTAAAAAATGGCCTGTGAAATCCGAAAGGTGCTCTTTGGAATGTGGGCCCATTTGCCCACCTAGGCTGCAAAAAAGTGTCACACATGTGGTATCGCCGTACTCAGGAGAAGTAGGGCAATGTGTTTTTGGGTGTCATTTTTCATATACCCATGCTGGGTGAGAGAAATATCTCGGCAAAAGACAACTTTTCCCATTGTTTTATACAAAATTGGCATTTGACCAAGATATTTATCTCACCCAGCATGGGTATATGTAAAATGACACCCTAAAACACATTGCCCAACTTCTCCTGAGTACAGCGATACCACATGTGTGACACTTTTTTGCAGCCTAGATGCGCAAAGAGGCCCAAATTCCTTTTAGGAGGGCATTTTTAGACATTTGTATCCCAGA
Source organism: Bufo gargarizans (assembly GCF_014858855.1). Classification (NCBI taxonomy): domain Eukaryota; kingdom Metazoa; phylum Chordata; class Amphibia; order Anura; family Bufonidae; genus Bufo; species Bufo gargarizans. The sequence continues at coordinate 139,858,541 of NC_058080.1, read as the reverse complement.
CTTCTTCTCACGCTTTCGGGACCCTAAAATGCCAGGGCAGTATAAATACCCCACATGTGACCCCATTTTGGAAAGAAGACACCCCTAGGTATTCAATGAGGGGCATGGCGAGTTCATATAATTTATTTTTTTTGGCACAAGTTAGCGGAAATTGATTTTTTTTAGTTTTTTCTCACAAAGTCTCACTTTCCGCTAACTTGGGACAAAAATTTAAATCTTTCATGGACTCAATATGCCCCTCAAGGAATACCTTGGGGTGTCTTCTTTCCGAAATGGGGTCACATGTGGGGTATTTATACTGCTCTGGCATTTTAGGGGCCCTAAAGCATGAGAAGAAGTCTGGAATATAAATGTCTAAAAAATTTTACGCATTTGGATTCCGTGAGGGGTATGGTGAGTTCATGTGAGATTTTATTTTTTGACACAAGTTAGTGGAATATGAGACTTTGTAAGAAAAAAAAAAAACAATTTCCGCTAACTTGTGCCAAAAAAATGTCTGAATGGAGCCTTACAGGGGGGTGATCAATGACAGGGGGGTGATCAGGGAGTCTATATGGGGTGATCACCACCCTGTCATTGATCACCCCCCTGTAAGGCTCCGATCAGACGTCCGTATGTGTTTTGCGGATCCGCGGTGTCGTGTTTTGCGGATCCACGGATCCGCAAAACACATACGGACGTCTGAATGGAGCCTTACAGGGGGGTGATCAATGACAGGGGGGTGATCACCCCATATAGACTCCCTGATCACCCCTCTGTCATTGATCACCCCCTTGTAAGGCTCCATTCAGAGGTCCGTATGTGTTTTGCGGATCCACGGATCCATGGATCGGATCCGTAAAACACATACGGACGTCTGAATGGAGCCTTACAGGGGGGTGATCAATGACAGGGGGGTGATCAATGACAGGGAGTGATCAGGGAGTGTATATGGGGTGGGTGATCACCCCCCTGTCATTGATCACCCCCCTGTAAGGCTCCATTCAGACGTCCGTATGTGTTTTGCGGATCCGATCCATGGATGCGTGGATCCGTAAAACACATACGGACATCTGAATGGAGCCTTACAGGGGGGTGATCAATGACAGGGGGGTGATCAGGGAGTCTATATGGGGTGATCAGGGGTTCATAGGGGGTTAATAAGTGACAGGGGGGTGTAGTGTAGTGTAGTGGTGTTTGGTGCTACTTTACTGAGCTGCCTGTGTCCTCTGATGGTCGATCCAAGCAAAAGGGACCACCAGAGGACCAGGTAGCAGGTATATTAGACGCTGTTATCAAAACAGCATCTAATATACCTGTTAGGGGTTAAATAAATCGCATCTACAGCCTGCCAGCGAACGATCGCCGCTGGCAGGCTGTAGATCCACTCTCTTACCTTCCGATCCTGTGAACGCGCGCGCCTGTGTGTGCGCGTTCACAGGAAGTCTCGCGTCTCGCGTTATGACGCGTAGATGCGTGACTCTGCCTGGGACAGCCGCCTCCGACCGCGATCCTGCGTTAGGCGGTCCGGAGGCGGTTAAAGGGCAGTAGCGGAGTAGAGGAGTGCAGTAACACAACTCTTGGGTGTTACACATTGACGCCTTGGAACTCCGAGGCCATTCCCGTCAGGGACCTGAAGCCGCACCACATGTCTGAAGACGTGCTGGTTAAACTCTGCACAGGCATATGAAAGAGAGAGAGATTCTTGGGTACAGAAAGGAGCAGCCCTGAATGAGCAAGGTCTCTGGGAGGTCTCAGGTAAAATATGCCTCCCCAGGGCTCTCTACTCTATGATGACACAAGAGGCCCACGGGCCCACACACCTGGCCAAAGGGCCAATGTTGGACACTGTGCTTAAGAAATGGATTGCACCGGGTTTCTCCACAACTGCCAGCAGGTTTGTTACAGGGTTGCATGATCTGTGCTCTAAATAACCCAGAACAGGTAGTAAAAACACCCAAGAAACACACACCCAGGCCATTTTACCCATTTCAGAGATTGCAGATAGATTATACACAACTACCAAAAGTAGGAGTATACGAATATGTGCTTGTGTGTGTTGATCACTTTTCAGGATAAGCCTACCCAGTATCGGCTGCAAATGCTAAGAATACATAAAATAAATTGATCAGTGAACTTGTCTGCAGGTATGGGGTTCCAGAGGTCATAGAATCAGACAGAGGAAGCCATTTTACTGGGGAGGTGATGAGGGAGATAATAGGAGCTCTGGGAGTCACTCCGGTTTTCCACATGGCCTATCACCCCCATGTCGAAAGAGTGAATGGCACGATAAAGCTACAAATCCAGACGGTCATGAGAGAGACTGGAAGGCCCTAGACAGAGTGCCTCCCACTGTTCCTGTACTACATCAGAACCGCCCCTGGAAAAAGGTCTGGTTTATCCCCTTTTGAGATATTATTTGGATCTGTGCCCAGACTAAGACTGAATTTTCCTCAGCAGTTGCATCTCCAGACTGAAAGCATGGTCAGTTACATGAAGGCCCTCACCTGCAGGTTGGAGCACAATCATAAACAAGTGTTTGCTTCCATTCCAGATCCAGACTCAGTGGAAGGGACACACCCCCTGGTGCCTGGTGATTGGGTTGTCATAAAAAGGGATGTGAGAAAGACATTTGCGCCCAGATTTGATGGTCCTTTCCAAATTTTACTAAAGACTGAGACTGCTGTAAAAGTTGAAGGAAGGACGAATTGGGTCCACGCTTCTCACTGCAAGAAAGTTTTGGAACCACAGAATGAGGGTCCTTCTGGTGGCAGTGGCTCTGACCTTGAGCGTGTCAGCAGTATTTCGTCCACTGAATGGTGAATGGGACAATGTTTTGATACGGCACCATCATTTGCTGTTTGAGGGACTGAATGACATTGAAAAATTGAGAGACTGTTGGATCTGTACTTATAGTCCTGTGAGTTTAGCCAGTATGTTCTATTTCACCGTGCCAGTCAGTTATTCTGAATTGACTGAACTGGCCAACTCTACTATCTTTTTTACAGGCATGAAGCAGGTCTAAAACTAAAAACAAGGAGGTACCCTTACCTATTGCAGGATGGGCTGAGCCCCCCTGGCTCATGGTAAACAGATAAGGGCCACCAGTTGATTATAGCTCTACCCCCTGGAACGAGAACATGTGTGGCAGGCGCAGCACTATGAAATGCCTTTTGCGCTGTGGCATTAGAAGAAATTTGGTATCTCTGACTTTTTAGTCTAACCAGACTGTCTATTACTCTGTAATTCCTCTAGCATCGTTCTATGGAAACAGTAGGTTTAAAGAGCACACCAAATGCTTGAAATAACTTCTTTATTAACTTCAACTTTTCTTCATATATAACACTGACGCCTCCAAAGCAGATAGTCCATGTACATAACACGTGTTGAAAAGATATCACAAAATGGTGGTTCAACTGTTGAATCTTGTCATTCAACATAAAATGGTGGATATATTTCTCTCTTGAGTATCTGTACTCTCACTTTAAGTTATTTAAGCACTTTATGATCTCTCTGAGAGGTATATCTGAGGTCTAACTAATAGTTCTGCTTGCTCAACTTGGTTTGCAGTTTGTAATTGCTTATGATCTGGTATGAGCAGTTCGCAGTTTGTATGCAATTTGCGTGGAATCTGGTTTGTATGCCTGCAATTTGTATGAATTGTATGATTGTATGGTGGAACTATTTTGACCTCTTGTTCCCATAAAACTCAGCTCTTAGTGGAGTAAATATCTCTTCAACTCCTGTCTCTAGTGAATAATGATTCTAGCAGCAGGAGCTGGGGGAATTCCCAGACAGGGTGTGTGTGAGGCTGGCTGTGATTAATTAAAACTCTTCCTGTGTGAGAAGCTGGCTGTGATTGGTCTAGACTTCTGCCCAGCAACAACAGATTAACACTATGCATTCTGTTGTTTCTGCTGTGTCACTGATTACCTTACATTACAAAATGAATCTTATAGGGAACCTGTCACCAAGATTTTGTGTATAGAACTGAGGACATGGGTTGCTAGATGGCCGCTAGCACATCCGCAATACCCAGTCCCCATAGCTTTGTGTGCTTTTATTGTGTAAACAATCTGATTTGATACATACGCAAATTAACCTGAGATGAGTCCTGTCCCTGAGATGAGTCAGCGACAGGACTCATCTCAGGTTAATTAGCATATGTATCAAATCGGGTTTTTTTACACAATAAAAGCACACAGAGCTATGGGGACTGGGTATTGCGGATGTGCTAGGGGCCATCTAGCAACCCATGTCCTCAGCTCTATACACAAAATCCCAATGACAGGTTCCCTTTAAAGGCATATTATCTTTTCTGCTTCTGTGAACACAAAATATAACAGTTATATGACATCCAAAACATGATGTCACAGTAAATAACTCTGCTTTTGTCTTTTAGGCCTCTTTCCCACGGGCGAGATTCCCGCACTGAATCCGGATCCATTCAGTTCTATGGGGCTGTGCACATGAGCGGTGATTTTCATGCATCACTTGTGCGTTGACGTGAAAATCGCAGCATGCTCTATTTTGTGCCTTTTTCACGCAACGCATGGGTTGCGTGAAAATCGCAAGCATCCGCAAGAAAGTGCGGATGCTGTGCGATTTTCACGCATGGTTGCTAGGAGACTATCAGGATGGGGACTCGATCATTATTATTTTCCCTTATAACATGGTTATAAGGAAAAATAATAGCATTCTTAATACAGAATGCTAAGTAAAATAGTGATGGAGGAGTTTAAAAAAAAAGAAAAAAGTAACTTACCTTAATCCACTTGTTCGCGCAGCCCGGCTTCTCTTTTTTCTTCTTCTTTAAGGAAAAGGACCTGTGGTGACGGATCATGTGACGGACTATGTGATGAGCGCAGTGACGTCACCACAGGTCCTTTTCCTCAAAGAAGAAGAAAGAAGAGAAGCCACGCTGCGCGAACATGTGGATTAAGGTGAGTTAAAAAAAAAAAATTTATTATAATTTATTATTTTTCTCACGCGCGTGCAAAACGCATTAAAACGCTTTGCACTCGCACGGAAAAATTGTGCATTTTCCCGCAACGCACCCGCATCTTATCCGGTCCAAATCCGTGACGCCTGTGTGAAAGAGGCCTAACACATAAACATAGGAACTGTATTAAGGTTATGAGCAGGTTTAGCTGTATACACATATAAGCTATACTAGCAACCTAGGACAGGTCTTAGCTGGCCAGCTACAACATGTGGTGCAATGTGTCATGTTTTCCAAGTTGGTCACACTGTTATTGTTTGCAGATACAGTCGGAAGGTATGTTTTTTAGTCCTCATGACAAATTCGTCTGCAATGACTCTAACCCGAACAGCCTGGTGCAGTGTGTTGGTATAGATCCTGTAAAAGGTAAGAATCTGGCCTGCAACAACCGTACCTTAGTTTATTTAATTGCTGGAATGACCTCTAACTCCTCAGAGGGTCAGGAAAAGGGATCAAAACTGGCAGCAGGTGTCCTACTGGCCAAATTGATAACTCGGTTGTTTAATAGTACAGTGGTTGCAGTCCCAAAAAGTATATACCTAGTCTGTGGGCATAAGGCATACAAGTGGTTGCCCAGAAATGTCACTGGTTTATGTACAATTGCCCGACTTACTCCTGCAACCTTTATAATACCCCATTCCGACATAGATATAAACGCTGTACCTAAACATACTCTTTATCAAAGAGCCAAGGACAATACACCCAGACCAAATGGTAAACCTCACGTAGTAGAGATGAGCATCTCCAATAAGATTTTCAGTACCTTGTTCTTGTACCCCATGGTAATGCAGATGTGGGACAAACTAGTGGTGGCAACTGATTATTTGGATGATCAGATATGGGAGATGTTAAAACTCATGAACACCTCTAACATTGTCCAGAATCAGATAATCATTGTCACCAATCAACCAGGCAGGTATGTGTCAGGTTGTAGGACCTACTTGTTGCCATTATATAGATCCCCAAGGTAACCTACAGGTAAAAGCTGGAATAGGAAAGGTGAATACCATGAGAGACAAATGGTTACAGGAAAATAGTGCAAACAGAGACTCATGGGGGGAGACACCTTTTTCTTTCTCAATTCTGCCAACTGGTTCAAAGGGTGGAGTGGCTGGTTAACCACCTCAGGACCGCCGTACGCAGGATTGCGTCCTGCCGGCGGTCCTGCTCTTCTGGGTGGACGCATATACGCGTCCTCCCGCGAGAGCCGAGATTTCCTGTGAACGCGCGCGCACAGACGCGCGCGCTCACAGGAACGGAAGGTAAGCGAGTGGATCTCCAGCATGCCAGCGGCGATCGTTCGCTGGCAGGCTGGAGATCCGAATTTTTTAACCCCTAACAGGTATATTAGACGCTGTTTTCATAACAGCGTCTAATATACCTCCTACCTGGTCCTCTGGTGGTCCCTTTTGTTAGGATCGACCACCAGAGGACTCAGGTAGGTCAGTACAGTCGCACCCAACACCACACTACACTACACCCCCCCCCCGTCACTTATTAACCCCTTATAAACCCCCGATCACCCATGATCACCCCATATAAACTCCCTGATCACCCCCCTGTCATTGATCACCGCCCTGTCATTGATCACCCCCCTGTCAGGCTCCGTTCAGACGTCCGTATGATTTTTACGGATCCACGGATACATGGATCGGATCCGCAAAAAGCATACGGACGTCTGAATGGAGCCTTACAGGGGGGTGATCAATGACAGGCGGGTGATCACCCATATACACTCCCTGATCACCCCCTGTCATTGATCACCCCCCTGTCACTGATCACCCCCCCTGTAAGGCTCCATTCAGACATCCGCATGATTTTTACGGATACATGGATCGGATCCGCAAAACACATGCGGACGTCTGAATGGAGCCTTACAGGGGGGTGATCAATGACAGGCGGGTGATCACCCATATACACTCCCTGATCACCCCCTGTCATTGATAACCCCCCTGTAAGGCTCCATTCAGACGTCCGCATGCGTTCTGTGGATCCGATCCATGTATCCATGGATCCGTAAAAAATCATGCGGATGTCTGAATGGAGCCTTAAAGGGGGGGTGATCACCCCGATTACCCTGATCACCCCCTGTCATTGATAACCCCCCTGTAAGGCTCCATTCAGACGTCCACATGCGTTTTGTGGATCCGATCCATGTATCCGTAAAAAATCATGCGGATGTCTGAATGGAGCCTTACAGGGGGGGTGATCAGTGACAGGGGGGTGATCACCCTGATTACCCTGATCACCCCCTGTCATTGATAACCCCCCTGTAAGGCTCCATTCAGACGTCCGCATGCGTTCTGTGGATCCGATCCATGTATCCATGGATCCGTAAAAAATCATGCGGATGTCTGAATGGAGCCTTACAGGGGGGGTGATCAGTGACAGGGGGGTGATCACCCCGATTACCCTGATCACCCCCTGTCATTGATAACCCCCCTGTAAGGCTCCATTCAGACGTCCGCATGCGTTTTGTGGATCCGATCCATGTATCCATGGATCCGTAAAAAATCATGCGGATGTCTGAATGGAGCCTTACAGGGGGGGTGATCAGTGACAGGGGGGTGATCACCCTGATTACCCTGATCACCCCCTGTCATTGATAACCCCCCTGTAAGGCTCCATTCAGACGTCCGCATGCGTTCTGTGGATCCGATCCATGTATCCATGGATCTGTAAAAAATCATGCGGATGTCTGAATGGAGCCTTACAGGGGGGGTGATCAGTGACAGGGGGGTGATCACCCTGATTACCCTGATCACCCCCTGTCATTGATAACCCCCCTGTAAGGCTCCATTCAGACGTCCGCATGCGTTCTGTGGATCCGATCCATGTATCCATGGATCCGTAAAAAATCATGCGGATGTCTGAATGGAGCCTTACAGGGGGGGTGATCAATGACAGGGGGGTGATCAGGGAGTCTATATGGGTGATCACCCCCCTGTCATTGATCACCCCCCTGTCATTGATCACCCCCCCCCCTGGTAAGGCTCCATTCAGACATTTTTTTTGGCACAAGTTAGCGGAAATTTTTTGTTTGTTTTTGTTTTTTCTTACTAAGTCTCATATTCTACTAACTTGTGTCAAAAAATAAAATCTCACATGGACGCACCATACCCCTCACGGAATCCAAATGCGTAAACATTTTTAGACATTTATATTCCAGACTTCTTCTCACGCTTTAGGGCCCCTAAAAAGCCAGGGCAGTATAAATACCCCACATGTGACCCCATTTCGGAAAGAAGACACCCCAAGGTATTCCGTGAGGGGCATATTGAGTCCATGAAAGATTGAAATTTTTGTCCTAAGTTAGCGGAAAGTGAGACTTTGTGAGAAAAAAACAACAAAAAAAATCAATATCCGCTAACTTATGCAAAAAAAAAAAAAATTCTAGGAACTCGCCATGCCCCTCATTGAATACCTTGGGGTGTCTTCTTTCCAAAGTGGGGTCACATGTGGGGTATTTATACTGCCCTGGCTTTTTAGGGGCCCGAAAGTGTGAGAAGAAGTCTGGGATCCAAATGTCTAAAAATGCCCTCCTAAAAGGAATTTGGGCCCCTTTTCCCACCTTGGCTGCAAAAAAGTGTCACACATGTGGTATCGCCGTACTCAGGAGAAGTTGGGCAATGTGTTTTGGGGTGTCATTTTACATATACCCATGCTGGGTGAGAAAAATATCTTGGTCAAATGCCAACTTTGTATAAAAAAATGGGAAAAGTTGTCTTTTGCCAAGATATTTCTCTCACCCAGCATGGGTATATGTAAAATGACCCCCCAAAACACATTACCCAACTTCTCCTGAGTACGGCGATACCACATGTGTGACACTTTTTTGCAGCCAAGGTGGGCAAAGGGGCACCTTTTGGATTTCACCGGTCATTTTTTACACATTTTGATTGCAAGGTACTTCTTACACATTTGGGCCCCTAAATTGCCAGGGCAGTATAACTACGCCACAAGTGACCCCATTTTGGAAAGAAGACACCCCAAGGTATTCCGTGAGGGGCATGGTGAGTTCCTAGAATTTTTTATTTTTTGTCGCAAGTTAGTGGAATATGAGACTTTGTAAGAAAAAATAAAAAAAATAAAATCATCATCATTTTCCGCTAACTTGTGACAAAAAATAAAAAGTTCTATGAACTCACTATGCCCATCAGCGAATACCTTAGGGTGTCTACTTTCCGAAATGGGGTCATTTGTGGGGGTTTTCTACTGTTTGGGCATTGTAGAACCTCAGGAATCATGACAGGTGCTCAGAAAGTCAGAGCTGTTTCAAAAAGCGGAAATTCACATTTTTGTACCATAGTTTGTAAATGCTATAACCCAAACCATTTTTTTTTTGCCCAAACATTTTTTTTTTATCAAAGACATGTAGAACAATAAATTTGGCGAAAAATGTATATATGGATGTCGTTTTTTTTGCAAAATTTTTCAGCTGAAAGTGAAAAATGTCATTTTTTTGCAAAAAAATCGTTACATTTTGATTAATAACAAAAAAAGTAAAAATGCCAGCAGCAATGAAATACCACCCAATGAAAGCTCTATTAGTGAGAAGAAAAGGAGGTAAAATTCATTTGGGTGGTAAGTTGCATGACCGAGCAATAAACGGTGAAAGTAGTGTAGTGCCGAAGTGTAAAAAGTGCTCTGGTCATGAAGGGGGTTTCACCTAGCGGGGCTGAAGTGGTTAATAGGGCTTTTTCAAACAGTAGTACAAGTAGTGCTAATTATATTAGGCTACTTTCACACTGGCGTTTTGGCTTTCCGTTTGTGAGATCCGTTCAGGGCTCTCACAAGCGGTCCAAAATTGATCAGTTTGCTTTCTAATGCATTGTAAATGGAAAATGATCCGCTCAGAATGCATCAGTTCAGTCTCCATTCTGCTGCAAGCAGCGTTTTGGTGTCTGTCTGATGAAACGGAGCCAAACGGATCCATTCTAGAACACAATGTAAGTCAATGGGGAAGGATCCGCTTTCACTGACCGTCCTCCATTGACTTTTAATGGTGTTCAAGACGGATCCGTCTTGGCTATCTTAAAGGGTTTCTACCACTTGCTTCTGACACATTTGGTTTTCAGACACTAGCGATCCGCTAGTGTCTGATGTACAATACAAGCTAATTATTATATTAATCCGTTTGGCCGTTTGGTTTAAAAAAGGACTTTTATATTTATGCAAATGAGCCTCTAGGTGCTATGCGGGCGTTTTTCCAACACCTAGACGTCATCGGCGCAGGCGTAGTGGAAATGTCTGAGCACGGAGCGGTCAGACATTGCCTGCGCCGAATGCCTCCGAATGCCGCGACGAACGGCGCAGGCGCGAGATTTCGGAAGGCAGAAGCAGGGGGAGGATCGATTTGAGTTGAAGATGGGCGTGCTGGAGCGAGGAGCTGGGCGGCAGTTTAGCAAGGTAGACGGAGCCTCTAGGTGCTGGAAAAACGCCCGCATAGCACCTAGAGGCTCATTTGCATAAATATAAAAGTCCTTTTTTAAACCAAACGGCCAAACGGATTAATATAATAATTAGCTTGTATTGTACATCAGACACTAGCGGATCGCTAGTGTCTGAAAACCAAATGTGTCAGAAGCAAGTGGTAGAAACCCTTTAAAGATAATACAAACGTATCCGTTCTGAACGGATGCAGATGGTTGTATTATCTGAACGGATCCGTCCATGACGAATCCACACAAAACACGAGTGTGAAAGAAGCCTTAGTCATTTACATTATAATCAAACTTATGATTATGTGCATTAATAAAGTTTGTAAAAAGAAGAAGAAACAATATCAAGATTATTGAGATTATCTGTGGTACTGTTTCCCCCCTGGAAGGGATCCCAAAGGGCAGAATAGGATTAGATTGTTCTGAAGTACTTCTGGGCGGTGACAGTCCACAGAAGTCTCAAAGGTGGAAGGTCCATCTTGAATATTTGGATCACTGATTGTTGTTATAATCTTGCTTGTAATAGTGGTATATTGTATTCTGCCATATATTAGAAGACTGCTTGAAAAGACTGCAGACAGAAGTAACTTTTTACCAATTCCATAGTGAGACTATGGATGAGCTTGAAACCCCGGTTCAACTGAACATTGCACGGCTACCAGCAGATGTATATTTATTCCATGAAGTGGAACATCTGGGGTACATCCGGCTGGATCTTACGGGCTCACCATGGTCTCAAATGGGGGAGATGTGAGGGATGAGACTCCATCTTTGTGTCTGCAGAGGCCATTTTACATTGTATGACCTTTTTTGAAGTTAATAGATCAGTGACTTTTTGCATGTCAATTTCTGCAGATGCTGGAAGGAGTAACTTAGCCCCCACCCTTGCTATTCCTGAGAAATGGAAACTGCTTGGTGTGATATACAGTACAGACCAAAAGTTTGGACACACCTCATTCAAAGAGTTTTCTTTATTTTCATGACTATGAAAATTGGAGATTCACACTGAAGGCATCAAAACTATGAATTAACACATGTGGAATTATATACATAACAAACAAGTGTGAAACAACTGAAAATTTGTCATATTCTAGGTTCTTCAAATTAGCCACCTTTTGCTTTGATTACTGCTTTGCACACTCTTGGCATTCTCTCGATGAGCTTTAAGAGGTAGTCATCTGATATGTTTCTCACTTCACAGGTGTGCCCTGTCAGGTTTAATAAGTGGGATTTCTTGCCTTATAAATGGGGTTGGGACCATCAGTTGCATTGTGGAGAAGTCAGGTGGATACACAGCTGATAGTCCTACTGACTAGACTGTTAGAATTTGTATTATGGCAAGAAAAAAGCAGCTAAGTAAAGAAAAACGAGTGGCCATCATTACTTTAAGAAATGAAGGTCAGTCAGTCAGCCGAAAAATTGGGAAAACTTTGAAAGTAAGGGCTATTTGACCATGAAGGAGAGTAATGGGGTGCCTCGCCAAATGACCTGGCCTCCACAGTCACCGGACCTGAACCCAATCGAGATGGTTTGGGGTGAGCTGGACCGCAGAGTGAAGGCAAAAGGGCCAACAAGTGCTAAGCATCTATGGGAACTCCTTCAAAACTGTTGGAAGACCATTTCAGGTGACTACCTCTTGAAGCTCATCAAGAGAATGCCAAGAGTGTGCAAAGCAGTAATCAAAGCAAAAGGTGGCTACTTTGAAGAACCTAGAATATGACATATTTTCAGTTGTTTCACACTTGTTTGTTATGTATATAATTCCACATGTGTTAATTCATAGTTTTGATGCCTTCATAGTCAGGAAAATAAAGAAAACTCTTTGAATGAGTAGGTGTGTCCAAACTTTTGGTCTGTACTGTATATCTACTTCCTGCATTCTGAAATGTATGTCTCTGCAGTTAACTGACATTTCAATTTTCTGCTTTATAAACATTTCTCTATGTTTTGAGGATTTTCTCTGGTAGGCAGGGTAAGCGGATGCAGTACAGAGGCAAAACCCTTGCTATGTCACATACCACCACCACCACCACCCCCCCTTTGTTCAACCCTGAGGGGGTGAACACAAGCCAGACAGTGTACCCGGGACAGGGCATCCGCGTTTCCCTGTAACCGGCCTGCCCTGTGTTCTACTGTAAATTTTAAGTTTTGCAAGGACAAGAACCATGTGGTGACCCGAGCATTCCTCTCTTTGGCCTGGCTCATCCACTTGAGAGGGGAGTGGTTGGTCACCAGACGGAACTTTCTCCCCAACAGATAATAGCGGAGAGACTCAAGTGCCCACTTGATGGACAGGCACTCTCTCTCCACTATACTGTACCGGGTCTCGGCTGGAGTGAGCTTACGGCTGAGGAAGACAACGGGATGCTCCTCCCTGTTGACTTCTTGAGACAGTACCGCACCAAGGCCTACTTTGGAGGCATCTGTTTGTACTATAAACTCCCTTTTGAAGTCGGGCGTCACCAAAATCGGGAACCCACACAGGGCCGACTTCAAAGCGGAGAAAGCCTCTTCCGCCTGGTCATTCCAGCGGACCATCACGGACTTCCGCCCCTTCAAGAGCCCTGTCAATGGAGCTACTAAAGTGGCAAAATGGGGAACGAGCCTCATATAATAGCCCACCATTCCCAAGAACGGCTTTACTTGCCTAGAGGTGACAGGTCGGGCCAATTTCTTATCGCCTCTATTTTGTTTACTTGGGGTTTAATGACTCCGCGCCCAATGACATAACCTAGGTATTTGGTCTCCTCTAACCCTATCGTACATTTTTTGGGGTTAGCCGTTAGACCAGCCTTTTGAAGGGAGTCCACTACGGCCTGTACTTTGGGCAGCTGACTTTCCCAGTCGGTACTGTGAATGACAATATCATCCAGATAAGCCGAGGCGTATCGCCGATGTGGACGAAGCACAATGTCCATTAGACGTTGAAAAGTGGCAGGGGCGCCATGCAGACCGAAGGGTAACATCTTATATTGGTACAGCCCCTCTGGTGTTTTCTCCTTGGCAGCAGTACCCTTTGGGGAGGTCCAAACAGAAAAATACCGGGCTTGGCTTAACCTTTCAAAAAGCTCATCCACCCGGGGCATGGGATATGCATCGAATTTAGATATTTCGTTCAGCTTACGAAAATCGTTCGGCTTGGGTATTAAGACTATAGGACTGGCCCACTCATTTTTAGACTCCTCGATGACGTCTAGCTGCAGCATGAGCTGCACTTCCTCCGAGATGGCTTGTTGCCATGAATACACATGACCCCAACTTTCCGGCCAGTATATTTAGTGGACTGTACCAGGGGAGCCCTTACCAGGGTCACCAGACTCCCTGAGTCCAACAGAGCCTCCACTGGAGTGTCTCCCACCTCCACCTGGCACAGGTGATTCAGAGTCTTTGGGGCACCCGCTGCACACAGCTTCCTAGCATATAACAGGTAAAGGGTAAAGCTGGTCAGCACTTACTCAGTGCACACTGCACGGAAGAAGGAGAAATCTCCACAATCAATTGATTAATGAATCCCAGCAGCTGTGTCTTTACAATATAAATTTATTCCAGATATGTCCTACAACCAGGACAACTTGTTGATGAAGGCATGTTTTCTGAAACCCGTCCTGGTCCTAGAATATAACGACTGACGGAAGCAATAGTTTGTGTCCATGGGTTCCACCTGATGTGGACAGTCAGCTCGTACATGGCCAGGCTCCCGACACCGCCAGCAGACTATCATAGCTGGGTCCACAGGGGGTATATCCTGGGTGTGTTTGGTGGGCCCAAATCGACAGGTCTGGGGTGGAGAGTTACAGGTTTTGACTACCCCCTCCTAAAAGAACCCCCCTGTAGATTCCGGGTAGCCTCATAGTGCTCCACCAGGTCGACCATCTCGAGAGCATTACCTGGAGAGACCTGGCCAATCCATTGCTGGAGAGGGGGTGGCAAAGCCCTCCAGAACATATCAGCCAACAGACGGTCCAGCATAGCAGTGGGGCTCAGCACGTCAGACTGTAGCCACTTTTGCAAGAGGTTAAGTAAGTTATAATACTGGTGTCTCACGGACTCAGCCGGCTTAAACCCCCACTGATGCACCCGCTGGGCCCGGAACAACACATTCACCCCCAGTTTTGCCAGAATCTCACCCTTGATTTTCTGGTGGTCGGACGCTTGATTGTCCGGCAAGTCAAAATACACCCGCTGGGAATCGGATGTCAGGAATGGAGCGACAACCTCAGCCCACTGATCTCGGGGTAGATTCTCCCTTGTGGCCACCTTCTCATACATCGCCAGGTAGGTCTCGACATCATCTGATGGTGTCATCTTGGGGATCGCCGCACGGACCGCTTTCCGGACATCATGGACACTCTGGGACGCTCCTGCCATCTGTAAAGCCATCACGTGTTGTAACAGCAGCTGGTTTGTTTCTTGCTGCTGTTGATTAGCCTCCACGAGAGCTTTCAGGCCATCCAGCCGTACCAGAAAACAAAAATATTTTGGCGTTTACACCAGCCTCACTGCGTGTGCCCGCTCCAAACCACCAATTGTGAGGATTTGCTATGGTAGGCAGGGTAAGCAGACGCAGTACAGAGGCAAAACAAGTTCGTAAATCAAAATGTCAGTATTTATTCACACAAAAGGAAAAATAAAAACAACTCATAACAGTCTTGGTGTTAATTCACACAACGAAAAGTCCATATAACAGACATGTCACCTTGTAGCCGTTTTATCCCCGGCAGTCCACAGCAGGCTTTAGGGGCCTGTTTCCCAGCATACAGCCCTCATGCGGCTCTGAACCTTCCAGCACAGCACCATGCTTCAGATCCCAAGACAGAGACTCAGATTCTGAGCCCAGCTGCCTATTTAAAGGACAGCCAGGTGCTGCCAAAACCCGGACCGGCACTTAAACTCCGGTCCGGTATTTGATCTCACCTGGCTGAAAATCAGCCCAGCTGCCCATGTTGGGAGGAAAATACCTGCCTTCCCAAACAAAACCCCTTGCTATGTCACAATGTCTAGATGTTTCATGAAAAGTGTGTGGGTGTATAACCGGAACTGTCCCTAATGTGGTCTAAGTATTTGCCTTCCATAAGAAAATAAACAGAGACTTGTTTGAATACAGCCTTGATGATTGTTTTATTCAATTCTTCCAAGTACTCGATACCTATTTGCCATAATAAATCAGAGTAGGGGTCTTTGCCCTGACATAAGTTGTCCAGAAAAAAGATACATTTTGCAGTGACTTTGAGAAAGCAGGTCCTTGGGTAAAGAGGATACTGGATGGACTGCATATGTACCTAGAAGACCTCTCAGCCGCCTGATGCACCTATAATAAAAAAAACTGGGTAGTTTGTTAAATTTCCCACCCAGTTTTTTTGTTATGAATATAGATTGGTTGAGATGCAGCCTATCTATATCTAGTGCAGTCAGTCTACTGTTGCATGTACTACTTGTGCAGGGTGTGGGGACTAGGGGCTCCCCAGCTCACCTTGCTCAGGGGCCCACCATTGGATTCACCTGTTCCACTGTGGGCCAGTCCAAGGATGCATAGGACACATTCAGAAGTGGCAGATTTTTTATGCAGATTCTACGCTAGAAGTCTGTAACAAGTACAATACATATGAATGATGTTCTGAAATCACCATAATAGTAGTGCGGTTTGCAAAACTGAGATGCTATTGATGGTTTTCTGAGAATTATTTTCTGATGTAGTACAGCTGCATCTGGTATTTTTGGTTTTGTACAATATGGTTTTATTCACTTAGATAAGATAATGTATCGAGTTTTCTTTCAGAACTATGTAAACCACTAGCATAAAAATACTGCCAACACTATGCCATGTTAGTGGACTGTGGGAAGCAGGACATTATTGACTACTGTATGTGCAATTATATCAATTACTCCACTTAGACAAAAGAACAAAATTAGTCAGCACATCCCAATGCACAGATGCACATCACCATGGCTGAAAATACAAAACTAAACACAATGCAACAACACTCTGCAAACACAGAATAAGGGTCCATTCACACGTCCGCAACTGTTTTGCGGTCTTAAAATTGCGGATCCGCAAAACACGGACACCGGCCATGTGCGTTCCGCATCTTTTCCACAGCCTGATTATAATTATTATGGTATAAGGCTGAAGCCTGCTCTCCCTGTATTTATTGGAGGCCATTTGGAACCAGCATAGGTAGGATATAGAGTGGGCTCAGTATATATAAGGCACCTGCCTTCCCTAAATTTATTGGAGGCTGGTTAGCACCAAAAGAAGTAGCAGGTTCTTGTCCGAATGATATTATCTTGCAGTTGTGGACGGGCACAAATTATTTTAATCAAACTATATTTGCCAAGAATCCCCCATTTATATAATGAGCATAGCATTAGTACTAGTATATTTTTATAGTGAATATAGCATTCTGTGTTTGCAGAGAGCTGTTGCATTGTGTTGAATTATTACACTTTGAGTAGTAGTGTCATTGTCTTACCTTCTCACTGTTCTCCTTCGTTTGACATGTGCTGGCGGCCATCTTGGTTTCTGGGTTTCTTGTAGCCTCCCACCCTGCGGCTTCTCCTTCCCACTGGGAGGAGCTGGATGCCTAGCTAATATATATAAGAGGTCTGTGGCTTCAGTTCCTTGCTTGGTCCTCCTGTGTTCACATGCTTCTAAGACTGCTGCTGCTTCTGGTTCCTGATCCTGGCCTCGTCTGACTACCCCGTTGGTTCCTGATCCTGGCTTCGTCTGACTACCCCGTTGGTTCCTGATCCTGGCTTCGTCTGACTACCCTGCTGGTTCCTGATCCAGGCTTCGTCTGACTACCCTTCTAGTTCCTGACCCCTGTCTACGCAAGACCCTGCTTCGGTTTAGCCATCCGCTTGGACTTTTGCTTACAGCTTGATTTGCAATAAAGCCCTCTTATTTCCACTTATCTCTTGTTGTACGTCTGGTTCATGGTTCCATGACATTAGGACCAAGCCATGAATTTTGACGGTACAGGGCCATCCTCGCTACCTACGCTGGTTGCCAGACTTGATCAGCAGGATCACCTGTTGGGTCGGTTCGCTGTGGCGTTGCAAACCCTGCTTGAACGCACGGCTCATTTCGCTTCCGTTGCCGATGGGTCGGTTGTCGCTCCTGGGCCCGCTCCTACTGCCGCTCCGGTTGTTGCGCAAGAGTCTACCCCGACACCTGTTGCTGCGCCTGCGGTGTCTCGGGGTATGACCGGTTCTGCCCCCCTTCCACAGCGCTTTGGGGGAGAGCCAACTCAGTGCCGAGGTTTCCTTAACCAGGTGGGCATTTATTTCGAGTTGCTGCCACATGCCTTTCCTACTGAGAGATCAAAGGTGGGTTTCTTGATCTCGCTGCTCTCGGACAAGGCCTTGGCCTGGGCCAGCCCTTTATGGGAGAACAACAATCCGGTGGTTGCCGAGTTTTCCGGTTTTGTTGCTTCTCTTCGGAAGGTATTCGATGTGCCGGCTCGTGCTGCCTCTGCTGCGAAGCTCCTTATGTCCATCAGACAGGGTTCACGATCCGTAGCTGAATACGCCATTGAGTTTCGTACCCTGGCAGCAGAGGTGGGCTGGAATAATGAGGCTCTGGTCGCTGCTTTCTCTCATGGTCTCTCGGATGCCTTGAAGGATGAGGTTGCAGCTAAGGACCTACCAGTGGAGCTCGAGTCTCTTATTTCTTTCCTGATTTTGATTGACACCAGACTCAGGGAGAGGCCTTCCTTTAAGGAGAGCCTGCGGAGGTCTTCTAACAGATTGGCGCCTACGTTTGCTGTCCCACCCGTGCCTCCCTCTCCTCCCACGCCTCCTGGGGATGACTTGTCTGGGGGTGAACCCATGCAGCTGGGGTTTGCTCGCCTGTCCGAGGGGGAGAGGGTACTCCGGAGACGCGAGGGCCGATGCATGTACTGTGGTCTCGGTGGGCATTTTCGGTTGGCATGTCCGAACCGTCCGGGAAACGCTCGCACCTGAGATCCTGTCGGGGGCAGATCTTGGGTGGACTCTCCTCGTCCCCGGTT
The DNA here is from genome assembly GCF_014858855.1 of Bufo gargarizans. Lineage (NCBI taxonomy): Eukaryota > Metazoa > Chordata > Amphibia > Anura > Bufonidae > Bufo > Bufo gargarizans. Next base: position 139,840,110 of record NC_058080.1, on the reverse strand, counting down.
TCCCGTGTTGACAAACCACTGATCACTGTTGTCCTCTCCTGGGTCGGGGGCTCGGTGACGACCCAGGCGTTGGTGGACTCTGGTGCTGGTGGTTTGTTCATTGATAGTGTGTTCGCTGCCGCCAATTCCATTCCTCTGCAGCCTCGAGGTTCCCCACTGGCTCTTGAGGCGATAGACGGCAGACCCCTTCTGCCGCCACACGTGACTCATGAGACCCTTCCAGTGGGGATAGCCATTGGTGCCGTTCACAGAGAGTCGGTCTGTCTCCAGGTGATTTCGTCTCCACACTACCCGGTGGTCTTGGGGTACCCCTGGCTCCAGAAGCATAATCCGACTTTCGATTGGAGATCGGCCGAGATCCTCTCGTGGTCACCGCAGTGTGGGGCTAGTTGCATCCATGGGCCTGTCAAGTTGCTGTGTACTTCCTCGGACTCTCTGTTGCCTCCTGAATACGAAGAGTACCGGGATGTATTCGATAAGGTGCGCGCGGTTGCCCTACCTCCGCACCGCCCATACGATTGTGCCATAGAGTTACAATCTGGTGCCGTTCCTCCTCGTGGCAAAGTCTATCCACTGTCGGTAGCGGAGAATGAGGCCATGGAGGAGTACGTGAGGGAGGCGCTTTCACGCGGACACATTCGCAAATCCTCGTCCCCGGCAGGGGCTGGATTTTTCTTTGTGAAAAAGAAGGGCGGTGAGTTGAGGCCTTGCATCGATTACAGGGGTCTCAATCGCATCACGATCAAGAACGCTTACCCGATACCCTTGATTTCCGAGCTGTTCGATCGCCTCAAAGGGGCCACGGTCTTTACCAAACTCGACCTGAGGGCGGCATATAACCTGGTAAGGATCAAGGCGGGCGATGAGTGGAAGACCGCGTTTAACACCAGGACCGGTCATTATGAATCCTTGGTTATGCCCTTCGGGTTGTGCAATGCGCCCGCAGTCTTCCAGGAAATCATCAACGATGTTTTCCGTGACCTGTTGCAGCAGTGTGTGGTGGTCTATTTGGATGACATCTTGGTATATTCTGAATCCATGGAGGCCCACATTATGGATGTCAGACGAGTGTTGCAACGGTTACGAGAGAACAGGCTGTTCGGTAAGCTTAGGTTACATCATTTCCGCTGAGGGGTTCTCCATGGATCCTGAGAAGGTTTCGGCTGTCTTACAGTGGCCCCAGCCCAGTGGTCTCCGTGCCCTGCAACGCTTTTTGGGCTTCGCCAATTACTATCGGAAGTTCATCAGGGACTTTTCTATGCTGGCCAAGCCTCTCACGGATCTGACCAGGAAGGGCAGTAATTTCCAGGTCTGGCCGCTCGAGGCCATCCGAGCTTTTGAGGCTCTAAAGTCCGCCTTTGTGTCGGCTCCGATTCTGTCGCATCCCAACCCTGGGTTGCCCTTTGTCCTCGAGGTGGACGCGTCTTGTCACGTTTTAATTACGTGGTCTCCTACCTACCCGGTTCCAAGAACATCAGAGCGGATGCCTTATCACGGCAGTACTCCGAGCTGTCCGGGGAGGAGTCGATTCCGACTTCGGTCATACCTCCGAATCAGATCCTGGCCGCCATTCGCACCAGCCTGACCTCTCCCCTGGGTGAGCAGATTTTGGCGGCTCAATCTGGTGCTCCCTCTGGGAGACCCAACGGCAGGTGTTTTGTGCCTGAGGAGTTGCGCACTCGGTTGTTGCGAACCTACCATAACTCCAAGGCCGCGGGGCATCCTGGTAAGAATCAGCTGTCCTGGGCTGTTTCACGTCTGTTCTGGTGGCCTTCTCTACGTTCCGACATCGCCGCATATGTAGCGGCATGCTCCGTTTGTGCCCAGAGTAAGTCCCCTCGGCACCTTCCGTTGGGCCTTTTGCAACCCATAGCCACCGGGGAGCGCCCATGGTCACACCTGGGGATGGATTTCATTGTGGACCTCCCTGCATCCCGAGGCCATACGGTCATTCTCATGATTGTGGATCGGTTTTCCAAAATGTGCCACTGTGTTCCTCTCAAGAAGTTACCCTCTGCACAAGAGTTGGCCACGATTTTCGCCAGGGAGGTCTTCCGGTTGCACGGTTTGCCCAAGGAGATTGTGTCGGATCGAGGGAGTCAGTTTGTGTCCAGGTTCTGGCGCGCCTTTTGCTCCCAGTTGGGGATTCATCTCTCTTTCTCCTCGGCCTACCACCCTCAGTCCAATGGGGCCGCAGAACGATCCAATCAGGCCTTGGAGCAATTCCTTCGTTGCTATGTCTCCGATCACCAAGACAATTGGGTTGACCTCCTGCCTTGGGCTGAGTTTGCCAGGAACACGGCGGTGAACTCTTCCTCTGGGACGTCTCCCTTCATGGCCAATTATGGGTTCCAACCCGCCGTGTTACCGGAGGTATTCTCTCCCCAGGATATTCCGGCTGTGGAGGATCACCTTTCCGTCCTACGTGCTTCTTGGGTACAGATCCAGAGGTCCCTTGAGGTCTCTGCACAGCGCCAGAGACTCCAGGCTGATCGCAGACGAGCGCCCGCTCCTTCCTACCAGGTCGGAGACCGTGTATGGTTGTCCACCCGCAACCTCAACCTTCGAGTGCCCACTCCCAAGCTGGCGCCTCGCTTTGTTGGTCCCTTCCGAGTGCTTCGCAGGGTAAACCCGGTAGCCTATGCCCTTGCGCTTCCTCCTGGCATGCGGATCTCCAACGTGTTTCATGTCTCCCTGTTGAAGCCATTGGTGTGTAATCGTTTCACTTCCTCGGTTCCTCGGCCCCGTCCGGTCCAAGTGGGCAATCGTGAGGAATATGAGGTGAGCAATATCCTGGACTCACGCCTGGTCCGCGGTCGGTTGCAGTTTTTGGTCCATTGGCGTGGTTATGGTCCAGAGGAGCGTTCCTGGGTTCCCTCCGCAGATGTCCATGCTCCTGCTTTGCTCCGAGCCTTCCACGCACGCTTCCCTCAGAAACCGTTCCTTATTCCGCGGAGGAGGGGCCCTTGAGGGGGAGGTACTGTCATGGTCTTACCTTCTCACTGTTCTCCTTCGTTTGACATGTGCTGGCGGCCATCTTGGTTTCTGGGTTTCTTGTAGCCTCCCACCCTGCGGCTTCTCCTTCCCACTGGGAGGAGCTGGATGCCTAGCTCATATATATAGGAGGTCTGTGGCTTCAGTTCCTTGCTTGGTCCTCCTGTGTTCACATGCTTCTAAGACTGCTGCTGCTTCTGGTTCCTGATCCTGGCCTCGTCTGACTACCCCGTTGGTTCCTGATCCTGGCTTCGTCTGACTACCCCGTTGGTTCCTGATCCTGGCTTCGTCTGACTACCCTGCTGGTTCCTGATCCAGGCTTCGTCTGACTACCCTTCTAGTTCCTGACCCCTGTCTACGCAAGACCCTGCTTCGGTTTAGCCATCCGCTTGGACTTTTGCTTACAGCTTGATTTGCAATAAAGCCCTCTTATTTCCACTTATCTCTTGTTGTACGTCTGGTTCATGGTTCCATGACAAGTAGTAGTAGTAATAACCTTTCAATTGTCATTCAAAAGAGTGTTTCTTCAGGGAGGAACAAAAATACCGAACTTCAAAAAAGCTAAATTTAGCCAACTAAGAGAGGCCATAGGCCTAACTAACTGGGACAAAGTCCTCAAAAATAAAAATACAGCCACAGAATGGGATATTTTTAAAAGCATCCTAAAATCAAATTGTGAGAGGTACAAACATGTAAATAGAAATGTAAAGAAAGCAATACATGACAAAAAGAAAGCATTTAAATCACTAAAACAGTAGGGTAGCGAGGAAGCACTGAAAAACTATAAGGAAAACAATAAAATATCTAAAATAAAAATAAAAGCATCCAAACTAGAGACCGAGAGATTAATTGCCAAAGAGAGCAAAACTAACCCTAAAATGTTCTTCAATTATATAAATGGTAAAAAGTATAAATCTGTAGGGGTTGGCCCTTTACAGAGTAATGAGGGGGGAGTTGCAGAGAGCGATGAGGAGAAAGCAGAGCTATTAAATATTTTTTTCCCCACTGTATTCACTAAGGAAAATAAACTGTCAGATGAATTGCAGAATGTAAAAGTAAATTCCTCATTAAAAGTGCCCTGTCTGACCCAGGAAGAAGTACAGTGGCGTCTTAAAAAGACTAAAATAAACAAATTTCCAGGACCGGATAGCATACACTCCTGTATCCTAAGAGAATTAAGTATAGCCAGACCCTTATTTCTGATATTTAAGGACTCTATAATGTCAGGGAGTGTTCCACAGCATTTGTGCATAGCAAATGTGGTGCCAATATTCAAAGAGGGTCCAAAAACAGAGCCTGGAAACTATAGGCCGGTAAGTTTAAGTTTAACATCTGTCGTGGGTAAACTGTTTGAAGGTTTTCTAAGTGATGCTATCTAGTTTAATCAGTTTCTATGAGGTGGCAAGTTCTAGACTTGACAGCAGCGAATCAGTGGATGTCGTATATCTGGACTTCTCCAAAGCATTTGACACTGTACCGCATAAAAGGTTAGTATATAAAATGAGAATGCTCGGACTGGGAGAAAATGTATGTATGTGGGTAAGTAATAGTGATGGACAAACATCGGCTGGGACGATTCGCTGTAATGGCAGGTGAACCTGAAAAACCTTCAGGTCATATTAGCAGCTACGGATGGAGTAGAGTTTACACTCCTGTTTCTGAGATTTCTGAGTTGTGTTATCTAATCTAAGCAAACACCTTTAATTGCTTTTCAATGGCTTTTGTCTCAAGATAACGCGATGAGTTAAGAAATTTGAGTTAAGAGCTGGAGTGCTAACCCTGCTACATCTGTAGCAAACACTTACTAGAAGTACACAAATAGTCCCACAACATGGACAGTGACATACCAAAGGGGGATCAATGGCAAGAATTCCCACAAAAAATATGTATTTTAATCATTGGTCATTTTTATGCGTCTTAAAGGGAAACTCAAAAAAATTTACCCTGCTGGAGCCTAGAAATGTTTTATTTCCTATTGGTTTGATGTATACAAATGTGTAGCACTCCACGTTTTTTTATCCTGCAGAGTCCATTAAAAAAATGCATATGTTAAAGTTTTTTCTACCATGGAACTGTATGGTGAATGGACGCCACTGTACGGCATCAGTCTAAAGCATCTGTTAATGCATACATTTTTGGTAAGCATTAAATGGATGGCAAAAATAGGATTTGAACCCAGCCATGTGTCAGAATAAGCACCAGTATAGAGCGGAGCAGCAAGGCGGAGAGGGGAGGCCGCCATGTACTGACAGAACGCTACCTGGTCCTAATGGTCAGGGATGAGGACTGTGTTTCCCAAGGATCATTTACTACTGGAAAATATAGGGCACAGTATAATACACTAGAATCGATATAATATAAAAATATTAGCCCTACCCCCGAATAATAATACAATTAGGTGGTCATTTATTATATAGAAATACGTCTATGTTAGGCGTATTTCTGATACAGATTGTGGCGCAAAGGTCCTTAGCACCGCAATCTGCATATTTTTCCCGCTCATGCCAGATCTAAAAAAGGATGGTGTGGGCAGGGAAAGGGATACAGTTATGGCCATCCACTTATTGGATACCACCGCCATAAATTGACCGGATAACACCTCTGTACAGTGACCGGATAACACCGCCATACCGTGACCGGATAAAAGAGTGTAAGAGGGCACAGTACAGGGAATGACTAGGAGCAATGCAGAGGGTGTGGTAATAGGGCACAATTCAGGGTATAAGGGGGCACAGTACAGGGTTGGGGGGGGCACAGTACAGAGTGGGGGGCACAGTTACATGACCCTGTGACATTAGACGATCCTTATGGTGAATGCGGTTCGTACGCCACTATAATGAGAGGCAGAGGAGTTAGACAAGGGTGTGATTATGCGGATAGAAATTTTAACTGTCAGTACAGGCCCCAAAAATTAGGCAGTAGGCATTCACCTGACAGCAAAGAACTTTGGATTCTGTGGCTGGAGGTACATTAGGCGGTCACAGGATAAATATGTAACTGTCGGCCAGTATAGGCCCCAAAAATTAGGCAATAAGCATTCACCTGACAGCAAAGAACTTTGGATTCTGTGCCTGGAGGTACATTTAGGCAGTCACAGGATAAATATGTAACTGTCGGCCAGTACAGGCCCCAAAAATTAGGCATTCACCTGACATAAAAGGCCTTTTATGCCGCTGTATATACATAAGGCAAGGACCATTCTTTGTTCTGGGTGATGGCGGATATGTGTGGGCTGGCATGAGGAAAATCAATTACAGGGGGTCATCACAGGTGTTGAATTTCTTTGAGATCCATGCCTCATTCATTTAAAAAAATGTGAGGTAGTCCACACTGTCGTGAGCTAGGCGAGTGAGCGTATCGGTCACGATCCCTCCTGCTGTGTTGAATGCCCTTTCAGACAGGACACTCGACGGGGGCAAGCCAAGAGTTCCATGGCAAATTGTGCCAGTTCTGGCCACAGGTCAAGCCTGCACACCCAGTAGTCAAGGGGTTCCTCGCTTCTCAGAGCGTCCACATCGGCCGTTAACCCGATGTAGTCGAACACCTGTCGGTTTAGGCTTTTTACTGAGGCTGGATCCAGAGGGCGGCTGTCGATGGGTTGGTTGCAAGAATGATGTCATATCCGAAGTGACCAACACATCTTCAAACCGCTCTTTTTTTGCCGGCGTGGTACCCGCACCTGTTTCGCTGAGGGTGTAAATTCCTCTGCCTACAACAGCAGAATGAAGCATGCTGCATTCTGACAGCCCTCTGTGATGCTGGTAACATGTCCGCCATTTAGTGTTTGTACCGGGGGTCTAAGTACGTTGCCACCCAGTACAGATCATTGACCTTTATGCTTTTTATACGGGGGTCCCTCTCCAAACACTGGAGCATGAAGGCCCCCATTTTCACTAAATTGGAAGCGGTGGAGCGCCCTGGCTCCTGCTCATCACCCAGGAGAATGTCGTCCTCGATCTCCTCCCCCCAGCCATGGACAACACCAGGGATCCCCGAAAAGTTTCAAGCCTGCTCTTCTTGCTCCTTCTCCTCACCCCAGCCACCATCCTCCTCTGACTCCTCTTCAGACTCCTGCTGACTTGTCTCAGATGGAGTAGCCCCCCCTGGGAATTCATTCAGCATTGCGACTTCCTCATCTTCCAGCTCTTGCTCCTCGACGGCTTGATCAATGACATGACGCAATGCACGCTCCAGAAAGAAGGCGTAAGGTACGATGTCACTGATGGAGCCCTGGCCGCGATTGACCAGCTTGGTGATCTCCTCAAATGGCCGCAGAAGTCTGCATGCGTCGCGCATGAGCAGCCACTGGCGCGGTGAAGAAACCAAGCTCCCCAGAACCTGTCCTGCCGCAGAGTTCGTACAGGTAGTCGTTAATGGCACATTTCTGCTGGAACAGCCTATCAAGCATATTGTCACGGCCATGGTTATGGTCGTGACTCCTTAACCGCATGCGGTTGCCTGCGGTTTGTTTTTGGTTGTTAAACCACAGGTGAGGGCTGCTAGTGTGTTGCCTCACTTGTGGTTGCCGCGGGCAACAAGTGGTTGGAGATTGTCACAGATAGCAGCCTGAGCTGGTGCTAGGCAGCTTGCGGCATCTTCATGCGGTTACACCTAGCTACCTCTTTGTTAGGTGTGTGTGTATGGTGTGCACTGTGTTTTATGTATTGTGTGCACTTCCCCTTTAAGTGGTGTTTTCCCTTCCCTGGTGGTGGAAGGGTTAACTCCCTTTCTGTGTGTGTGAGACACTGGGTGTGTCTGTGTGGGTGTGGCCACTTAGGCCTATAAAGCCTCTGTGTTTGGCATGGCTCAGTAGGTTGCTTCAGCCATGCTTAGCTGGAGCAGCCTCCTGTGAATACCATCTGCCAGTGAGGGCCACCCTTGTGGTCATAAATGTAAAACTAATTGTCATTCTTAAGTTTATGTGATGTCCACTTGATGTTTCCTTGTGATGTTATGCACCTATGGATCTGGGTTCCTGTGTGTTTGTGTGTGTGCTGTGTCCATTTGTGTTTGGGTGTGGACACTTGCTGTCTTGCACGGGATCCAGTCTGAGTGTCTGTGGCAGGTAGGTGTGGAAGTGCTTTTCAGCCTCCTGCCATATCCATAGGCTGTTTATGTTTCTTTCCCTGCAGCTTGGCCAGTGAGACTCCTGTTCCTTCGTGTCCAGAAGGAACAGGTCGTCTTACCCTGCTCCTTGTTCCAGGGCAATCCTGAGGGCTAGCAGGGACCCCAAGGCATCTGGTGTATGAGTCCTCCCACCTTCAGGGTTGACTCATATGATTAGGAGTCAGGGTCAGTTTAGGGACGCGATAGGAGGTGACCTGCTCCCTCTTCTGGCATCGCACGGCTGAGGGTTTTCCCCATCCTCAGCCGTGACACATATACAAGGTAGAGTTCCAGCGCGTCGGGCAGTCACAAATCAGACATCTGACGGGCAAGTGGTGTTGCCGTTGAACATCAGCAAGGCGAGCCATGGCCGTGTAAGATCTTCTAAAATGGCTAGAGATTTTCCTGGCCTGCCTCACGACTTCCTGGACCCCGGGGTATTAGGCAACGAATCGCTGCTCGACTAAGTTCAGGACGTGTGCCATGCATGGCACGTTTGTCATTTTGCCCTGTTTCAACATGCTCAGCATATTGGCACCGTTGTCGCACACCACTTTACCGACTGTCAAATTGAGCGGGGTTAGCCACTTATTGGCCTGTGACCGCAGAGCTGGAAGCAGTGCAGGACCGGAGTGGCTCTTGGCTTCCAGGCACAACAGCCGCAGCACAGAATGAAAACGTCTCACCTGGCACGTTGAATAGGTTCTGGGGAGCTTGGGGGGTGCAGCGGAAGAGGTGGTAGCAGTGGAAAAGGAGGAGTCAGCCAAGGAGGAGACGGAGGATGGAGTAGGAGGAGGAGAAGAAGATGCCGGCCTGCTTGCAATCCGTGGCGGTAACACCAAATCCACATGGGTGCCATGGGTTACATGCTTGATGGCCGTCAGAAGGGTCATCCAGTGGGCAGTAAAAGTTATGTACCTTCCCTGCCCGTGTTTGCTAGACCACGTGTCTGTGGTCAGCTGTATCTTGGCACCGACACTGTGTGCCAGATATATATTAACTTGCTGCTGAACGTGGCCATATAGCTTAGGGATGCCCTTCTGGGAGAAATATTTCCTTCCGGGGACCTTCCATTGCGGTGTGCCAATGGCCACAAATTTTCTAAAGGCCTCCGAGTCCACCAATTTATATGGCAGTAGTTGGCGGGCTAGCAGTTCCGACAAGCCAGCAGTCAGCCGTTGGGCAAGAGGATTATCTGGTGTCATCATTTTTTTACGCTCGTACATTTTGTGCCATGGAAGCCTGCTTTGTGCCAAATAAACGCGACGACGGCACGTTGGAAGGTGGAGTGGAGGACAAATGGGAGGAGAGAGGAGAAGGAGGAGAGGCAGGACGTGGAGCGCAGAGAATGTGGCTTTGTGGGTTCTGACGGCGTTGCTCCCACTGGGCTCGGTGATGAGAGGCCAGGTGCCTTCTTAAGGCGGTTGTCCCTAGGTGAGTGTTGGGCTTACCGCAACTTATGCGTTGATAGCGGAGGCTCAGCAGCTGACACGTTTAAAAAAAGCCCACACTGCGGAGCCATGTGCAGGCGTCATGGGAGCGCAAGATGTGACCGTGCATGGTGGATGGCTTGCTCCAGATACATTTTCAGTCTGCTTTTTGCCTCCTGTGCACTGCGAGTTCTGCCTGCTTCTCCTCCTTCTCCTCCCTATCTGCTGCTCCGTCTCTCCCTCTGAACTCCCCTCCTCTTCCTCTCTTGTGGGCACCCACGTGACATCCATCAACACGTCATCATCGTCACCTTTACCACCACTGACATTAGAGATCTTGGAGTAGCCAGCAACAGCGGGGACCACCCTCCTTGGGCTGATTTGGGTACTGTCGTCAGACCGCTGGGTGGAGGCTGTTGCTACCTCCTCTTTCTCATCCAATGCCAAGAATGGCTGCGCATCAGTAAGGTCTGGGAATGGATGGGAAAATAATTCCTCTGACTCAAGTGGAGGGGCTATGGTGGTGGTGGTGGTGGTGTCTTTGGGGGTGCACACAGCAGAGTGTGAGGAGGGTGCAGATATAGAGGATGAGGAGGGTGCAGAAGCGGAGGGCTGAGTGAGCTATTGACATAATCGCACACACCTTCAACTTCACACTTAGGCTCCAGCCTGGTGCACCTGCCCGACCCCTGCGGAACATCCTGCCTCTTCCTCTGCCTGTCATTTTCAAAATGACCCTGTGCCAAGGTCCCTAGAGAAGAGCAGTATTTGTGGAAGCTGATATATGGCAGGCCTCAATCAGTTGTTGCTAGTTAAAGCTGATAAACCACCCTCAAGTAGTAATTTTGTGGATGCAGGTATATGGAAAACCTTTATCACTATTTTGTGGAAGCTGATATATGGCAGGCCTCAATCAGTTGTTAGTTGAAGCTGGTATATCACCCTCAAGCAGTAATTTTGTGGACGCAGGTATATGGAAAACCTCTATCACTATTTTGTGGAAGCTGATATATGGCAGGCCTGAATCAGTTGTTAGTTGAAGCTGGTATATCACCCTCAAGCAGTAATTTTGTGGTCGCAGGTATATGGAAAACCTCTATCACTATTTTGTGGAAGCTGATAGATCGCAGCCCTTAATCAGTATTTTCTGGAAGCATACAAATGCACTATAATATATTTTCTGTGTTTTAAAGCATATTATAAGTATATCACACCCCTCTGTGTATCACACCTATCGATAGCACAACGTTACCAGTCTTTAAAAGGACTTTTGTGGCCCTATTAGCTAGCGTTCGGTGTCCCTAACTTCCTAACAGCCTGTCCCTGCTCCAAAATGCAACCTCTCCCTACACTGGCAAACCACATAATGTAAAATGTCTGCCAGGACGGGTTCTGTTATAGGGTTGGGGGTGTGTCCATGTGCTGAAACGTCTCAATTGGCTGTCCTGTCCCACCTGATGAATGTGTCATGGATCAAAGTTCGGCACAATGCACGGACATCGCCATATATTCGCATGTTCAGTGGATTGCGAACGCGCAGAATTCGCCGCAAACCGACCGCCGGGCGAACCGCAAGGCCATCACTAGTAAGTAAATGGCTCAGTGATACAAAATAGAGGTCGGTTATTAACGGTACACACTCAGATTGGGTCACTGTCACTTGTGGAGTACCTCAGGGGTCAGTATTGGGCCCTATTCTCTTCAATATATTTATAAATGATCTTGTAGAAGGCGTACACAGTAAAATATTAATTTTTGCAGATGACACGAAACTGTGTAAAGTAATTGACACGGAAGAGGACAGTATACTACTACAGAGCGATCTGGATAGATTGGAGGCTTGGGCAGAGAAGTGGCAAATGAGGTTTAACACTGACAAATGTAATTTTATTCACATGGGTAGGAATAATGCAAGTCACCCATACATACTAAATTGTAAAACACTGGGTAACACTGACATGGAAAAGTACCTAGGAATTTTGGTGAACAGCAAAGTAAGCTGTAGAAACCAGTGTCAGGCAGCTGCTGCCAAGGCCAATAAGATAATGGGTTGCATCAAAGAGGGCATAGATGCCCGTGATGAGAACATAGTCCTACCACTTTACAAATCATTAGTCAGATCACACATGAAGTACTGTGTACAGTTCTGGGCTCCTGTGAACAAGGCAGACATAACAGAGCTGGAGAGCGTTCAGAGGAGGGTAACTAAAGTAATAACTGAAATGGATGGACTACAGTACCCTGAAAGATTATCTTTTTTTTTTTTATCACTTTTTTTTTTTATCACTTTTTTTTTTCCCCTTCTTTATTTTTGTTATCAACATATAAAAAATTCAAAACAACAGGAGGACAGACAGAAAACCAAGAAAAAAAAAAAAACATATTCAATGATAAATGCAAAAATATACACAGACATTTGCTATATATTTGTCATTATTCACTACAAGAGTCTATCCTTATCCTGTTTCTTATCTCATATCCTTAGGACATGTTATTACCGCCCTCCGCCCTCCCTTAGTTGTCTTGGGTGTTTCCACAAAAAATAAGAAATAGAACAAGAAAATAAAAAATTATTTCCTGATCTCATATCAGGGATTTCGATCGGGGATATCATCTATTTATCCCCAGGGCTATGATTGTGACGAGGGGACATCCTCTGCGTCTGGAGGAAAGAAGGTTTCTACACAAACATAGAAGAGGATTCTTTACGGTAAGAGCAGTGAGACTATGGAACTCTCTGCCTGAGGAGGTGGTGATGGTAATTCACCAAAAGAGTTCAAGAGGGGCCTGGATGTATTTCTGGAGTGTAATAATATTACATGCTATAGCTACTAGAGACAGGCTATAGCTAGTAGAGATGGGTCATTGATCCAGGGAGTTATTCTGATTGCCTGATTGGAGTCAGGAATTTTTTTTCCCTTAAGTGGAGAAAATTGGCTTCTACCTCACAGTTTTTTTTTTTCCTTCTTCTGGATCAACTTGCAGGATAACAGACAGAACTGGATGGACAGATGTTTTTTATCGGCCTTAAAACTATGTTACACTTAGATCTCAACGGCATTATGGGATCAAACAAGATTTGGCTGTGGAAATGTACTGTGCCTGTGGCAATGTCACGCTTCAGTGTGGGTGGGAAACCCCACACCGAGCATAGGAGGGAAGGGGGGAACAGGGAATCAGGCCTGAGAACTAGGGAAGGAAAATGGACACCACCTAGTGAAAACCCTAACCAAAATCCTGACTTACTACCAGTATGAACAGACCCCAAAGGTAGGTGAGTTCATATGCAGGAATACCTAGAGTCCTATCAAGCTCTATAGGACTCTGGTACTAATGACAGGGACGAGACTACCTGTTCCTCCAAAAGGAAGGACGAACAGGAGTCTCCTTCAGGCCTAATACAAACAATAGGGAAATGCAACACACATAACCTAAACAAAATACCAGAAAGAAAGGAAAGACGTAACTTCAAAGGAGCAACGAAAGCACCAGGAATTCAGCCAAGATCCAACCACAATCTATTCAAAGAGAAGCAACTATAAATAGAGAAGGTTAAATGACCCTAATAACCACACTCGGGGAAAGAAGGTGTGGCAAGCACCAGAAACAACACAGACGTCATTTGATCCAAACGGAAAACTTGTCAGATCAAACCACGTGTTGCCAGTCTTGCCGATCTCCTGCCACCTGTCGCAGGAACGTCCATGACCGGCAATTGAACAAATATGGAGAACAGAGATACTATTACTATGTTGCTAAACATGAATTCAGAAGTAACTTTAGAGAAAGCCACCAGCTCTTGTGCAGTAATTCCTTATAAGTCCTAGTTTATAAGTTAAAACATCTCCCATTTCTAGGTGTCTTGTCTAAAGTCATAAACAGTGCTATTAAAGGGGTATTTCAATCTTAAACATTTATGGCATATACACTGGATATTGCAAAGAAAAAAAGGGGGTCAGTCAGCACATCCCAATGCGCAGGTGCACGTTGCTGTGGCTGAAAACACAAAGTAAAAAATGTAATGCAACAGCTCTCTGCAAACCAAATAAAGTACAAAAAAGTATTCTAATGCTAACGCTATGCTTATTATGTAAAGTAGAGATTCTTGGCAAATACATTTTGTACAAAATTATTTGGGCCTGTCTGCCACACGTCAAGGTGATCTCTGTAAGACGGGAACCTAACACTAAATTCCTGTCTTACAGAGATCGCCTTGACGTGTGGCAGACGGGCCCAAATAACTTTGTACAAAATGTATTTGCCAAGCATCTCAAATTTACATAATACGCATAGCATTAGCATTAGAATACTTTTTTGTACTTTATTTGGTTTGCAGAGAGCTGTTGCTTTGCATTATATACACTGAATATGCCATAAATGTCTGTTATATACAGGTCCTTTCTCTGGAATCCTCAGATACTGTATATCTAGAATGGGACCATCTCAACATCTACCACCGCCATCCCTCTACCTGCTGCCTGGATGCGAGATGCCTCTATGTTTTTGCACAGATTTTGAAGCTTTGTAGAAGAAAAAAATATCTCTCTCAAAAAAATATATAGATAGTGGTGTGTTTTTTTTGCATGCCTGGCTCTGTAGAGCTGTATGGAAAAGAAGCATAGAAAAAAAAACAAAAAAAACGCCATGCAACAGAATAAGCGCAAGAGTTTTTGTTTTCTTGGCCAGCTGCAGATTTGCTCTGGATTTTGTGGCATTTTTTGCACACAGTGTATCTTACCACCAGTGTTTTCTTTATGGTGTTTTTCCCCTATACAAAAGGTGATGTGAAAATGAAGCCAGAAAGGCAAAAATGACACATAATTAACAAAAACACCTCTAGCAAGAAAACACTTCTGTGTCCTGCGTGTTATATTTCCCATAGACCTGCAGCTGGCATTTTTACAACCCAAAAACACTTTATAAACACCACTAAAAACGCAAAATGCAGAAAAATACAACAAATATAATCTGTGTGTTAAAGCAGAGTTTAGTCTTTGATCAAATTGCAACTCTGTAAATCAGTATGCAATCACTTTCATATTACATGTCTATAAGCAGAGGCATAGCTATAGTGGAAGCAGGGGATGTGGCTGCGACAGGGCTCAAACTCAGAAGGGGCCTACCCAGGAGGAGGACTGAAAGGTTTTATGGTCAGGGCCCCCTCAACAGTATTATGTACATCATTATACAGTAACAGTACATACAGTGACATGACATACGGTATATATGTGTAAGAAACGGATCGAGCCAATTCCTAGCACCAGGAGTGAAGTTTGCACAAGAGGAGGATTGTGCCTGGGGGGAAAATTAAAAAATTTGCTGTGGGGCCCAGTCACTTCTAGTAATGCCACTGTCTATGAGGCTGTCCAAATATTCTAGATCCATGACTGCCTCTGACACAGGAGGGTTGGAAATTTAACGTGGCCCTGGAAAAAAATAAAAAATGGCCCCATGTTTCAGGCATATCCAAAGTGACAGAAGGAAGGGCCAATATGTAAGCAGGGCCAATAATACCATATTGCTCCACAAAATACCGCTCCAGCCAAGCCAATTATCACAGAGCAGCACATTATACTGCACAAGCAGAACCAAATACCTCCCCAGAAGTTGCCTCTCTGTGGTGGCCAGCGCCAGCTGCCCCATTATGTCCTCCAGTTGCCTCAAGATGGCAATACAGATGAATTCAGGAGCTTGGAGGACATCTGAGGCTGCCTGCCAGTTACATAAGTACTTGATGCTCCCAGCATTGAATAACGCTGGGAGCATCAGATCAATGCTTACCTATCTGGCAGATATGACAAAGGCTCAAGCCACCAGAAAGTCTCCCTGTAGAGTTTATGGCCAGTCCATCTTTGGCCCCTGAAAATAAGGCTAGTCACCATTGAAATTGTCACAGATTGGCCCATGAGTGATGATCCAGCAATTAGCTAACGAGGAAAAAGAAAGCAGTACAGGAATTATGTACTTCTGTATATTTATTTGCCTTTTATTTAATATTAATAGGCTACTATCATGTTAAAAAGGGCTTGTTGAAAAGTGGAATTTCATGGGACCTTAGCTGTCATCACCATCATAAATATCCAATCTCTAGAGCGTTATAAACTGCAGCGTTTACTATTGCTAGTATTCACAATGATTGCTCACACTTCAATAAACAGATTCCTCAGATATTATCCCATTTTACTTTCCTGATACAGTTATGTCTGTAGGGAAATTGTGTCTGGTTCTTCTGGCATTCATTAGTAGTTGTAGTGGAACAGACATAGAAGTGAATGATGTCACCCGACTGCAGAACAGAATTCACATAAGTGTCCAGACTGCTCCCTCAATTAGTTTGCATGTGTCTATGAGCTACTCTGAGGTTTTAGATAAAAAGCTCTGTGATACTCATCATGAATGCATATGTCATTATGCACACAGGGAGGGGGAAATGTATATTTTTTCACTGCTCTTATTATAAATCTGCAAAGGTATAGAAATGTAAAGCTGGCACTCTCACTCACCAGACAGGTTGTTGTGTCATAATATTTATTATATAGTTAAAATATGCTAATTAGTAAAGTCATATAGCATAAAAAACACAATGTTCTCAATAATAATTCTTGATATTGCCTGCAGGGCCCTTGCAGTAGTAGTGGCTAAGTATACACTGACGAGCAAAAGTTAGAACTTTTAACTTTGAAGCTCCAGATCTCACCATCCACTACAGCTTCAAACGTGAGACTACCATCATTTTATAGACAATCATCTTGGCTATCTCATACATAAATTGGACTACTACTTAGCATATGATTAGTTATGCAGATTTTTGTCATGTAACTGCCTTGTTACTGTTTTGCTCCTGATGGTGGAACAGTCTTTTTCTTCTTGTATACTACAAATTACAACCTGTTTTCACATTCCCTAATAGCTCAGTGTGTTATTAGATTGATTCCCAAGCGAAAGATCACTAATTCAAATCCAGGAGAAGCAATGAAAAAGATTTCCTAAATAAAAGAAACAGCATCATCCAGCTTATCGATAGCGGTATCTCGGCCAAGAAAATTGCCAAACTGCATCATATGAGTGCCATGACAGGTGGAAGAATACAAAATGAAGTCTGTCCATCCATTCCAAAGCCAAGAGGTGGACGTCCAGGCAAAATATCGGAGCCAACAAGTCGGATCATCATAAGGTCTATCAGTTCTGGTGCGACAAACGCGACAGTGGAGGCGGCTCGTATGCTTTGTAGTAGTGAGATCACAGACGTCCATGCAAGCACCGTGCAATGCTCATTACACAAGTCTGGAATGGTGTCTCAAAAAAAGGTGAAGAAGCCTCGACTACAATATCATAATAGGAAGCGTTGGCTCAAGTTTGCAAAAAAGTACAGCGGACAGTAGAAGATTGGAAATGGGTGATTTAGAGCGATTAGATGAAAGTCAATTGACTGGGCTCCAATGGGTGCAAATGGGTCTGGAAGAAACAAGGGAAAAGGAACTAACGGATCGAGAAATTTAAGGAACTGTCAAATTTGGTGGAGGAAGCCTGATGATATAGGGTTGTTATACAGCCAAAGGCGTTAGATACTTGACCATGATGGTCTCATGGCTGAGCTATATGTGAGTATCCTACAAGGCGAGTTACTTCATACACTCGAGTCCTATGGGTATGAAAAGGAAAAAGTGTTCCAGCAGGACAACGACCCGAAGCAGTCAAGATTGGTGAAGAAATGGTTCAATGACAATGCAGTAGAGGTGCTTAATTGGCCCCCCTCAGACCTCAACCCTATCGAACACGTGTGGGTAGAGTTGAAGAAAAAGCTGTATTCATACCCAAGTTAGTTCACCAGTATGCATCAACATTGGGAATGTGTAGAAGAGATCTGGGAACAGATTTTGGTCGAGACATGCTTGAATCTGATCGAGAACATGCCCAGAAGGATTCAGGCAGGGTTGAAGGTCAAATATGGATTTACAAAATAATAAAAATAAAAATTTAGAATTTTAGGAGCAAAACAGTAACAATGCAGTTACATGACAAGAATTTGCATAACTAATCATATGCTAAATTGTTGCAAGTCCAATTTATGTATGAGATAGCCAAGATGATTGTCTATAAAATGATGGTAGTCTCACGTTCGAAGCTGTAGTGGATGGTGAGATGTGGAGCCTGAAAGTCAAAAGTTCACAACATTGTTACCCTTTTGCTCATCGGTGTATATAAAAAAAATATATAACATTTACAGTTTGGACAATTAAACAAAAAAAAAGATTTAAAAAAAGGTCTGTATTGGATCAGTATGGGAATTTTCATTTGGCAGTAGCAAAGTGATAAATACTGTGGAAAGGATAGAAGGAAGCTGCAGCTTAATTTTCAATTGAAAAAGTTCAAGCCAGCTTCTTGTTATCCTCTATACCGCTCCTTCTGTAACGACCAGAGGATGTGGATCCTCTGTGTCAGCTGATAGAGGACTGGGAATTAGTCCAATATTGCTGACTGCTGATTCTCAGAGTCAGGACCCTGGTGTCTGCACCTGTTACCTTGAATGCAGCTACCTGCAGTAGTGTGAACAGAGTCCAACAAAGGCAGAATAAAGGAACAGATGGTCTTTACTGGCAGACAGTATTCAAAAGTCACTTGACAGATACAGGCAACACAAAGTATAGAGCAATATAGCGTGCAGATATAAGCAGTCTCATAGGCAGCGCAGGGTCTGGATCCAGGCAGACTTACAGGAGGAGATGGGCAGACGCGTAGTCAGGCAGTGCAGATATAAGCAGTCTTGTTGTCAGGCAGTGCAGGGTCTGGATCCAGGCAGACTTACAGGAGGAGATGGGCAGACACGTAGTCAGGCAGTGCAGAGGTCTATAATCCAGATGATCCAATAAACAGACGGCAGGCAGATGCGTAGTCAAATGAAGCGGAGGTCAGAATCCAGGAAATCCAATAAACAGACACAGTGGGACGCTTCAGCGGGAGTCAAGAGGTACAACAACCCCGCTTGGGCATGATGAGTGAAACTGCTTTAAATACAAATAGTCCCGCCTCCGGGTGGGGATGGTAATCAGGAACCAGCTGCCTACTCCTATAAGAAAGGGAGAGGTGCTCGCGCGCGTGCTATAGCGCATCAGATGACACCTGGCAAAGAGGACGGATGCTGCGGTATGCTGGCGGGCACCTGCGTCTCCTACAAGGTAAGCCAGTACTGGGACTCATAGTGCTGCAATGTGTAGACAGCGATCTGCCACCCTGCCGTGAAGACGCAGATCCCATACTGACACCTTCATTCATACACTGCGAGACCCGGGGCACGTGGTCCTCTCTAGTCCGGCTAATCTACAGAGAGACTGGGAGCACACGATGATCGCATCACGTTGGAAAGATCCTCAGACTAGGAGTACGCAGTGAGAGTGCCGCACACCACTTGAACACACAATAAAGGAGTAGTCAACATCTAATCCACAAACTTATGTTACTTTGCGCTAACCATGTCAAAACTACTACCTCAACTACCAATGAGTGCACCTGTCACTTTATTAACAAGAAGGACATTATTGAAGACCGCATATATTTATTTAAATGGATTGTTACACCATATACTGTATAATCATTCAAGAGATTTATTATTTCATATTGACGCCATATTGTTTTCATACTTATCCTATACAGACAAATTTTTTTTTAATCTTTATTTGTCTCATTGTCCATAAAGTTCGTTTTATATATTTTTATATATACTTATCCACTACTACTGCGAGGGCCCCACAGGCATTATTTTTTAATGCTATACTGCTTTAATTTCCTGTACTAATTAGAATCTTTTGACTATATAATAAATATTATGACATAACAACCTGACTGGTAAGTGAGAGTGCCAGTTTTACATTTCTATACCTCTGCTACATTATAGTTGGCTATCCGGACGGCCAATTTTAGCTAGAGCACCCACGATCCATTCTGGAATACCAGTGAGTCGCAATTTTGTGCAAGTTACTTCTAAATCAGGATACTTTCACACTTGCGGCAGGACGTATCTGACAGGCTGTTCACCCTGTCGGATCCGTCCTTCCTCTATTTCGCCGTGCCGCCGCTCCGTCCCCATTGGCTATAATGGGGACGGGGCGGCGCTCCGGCCCAGTACGACAGTTCACGGTCAGAAGACTAAAAAGTCGGACATGCAGGACTTTTAGTCCGGCGGCCTTTCGCCGTGCACTGCCGTACTGCGCCGTAGCGCCGCCCCCGTCCCCATTATAGTCAATGGGGACGGAGCGGCGGTCCGGCGGCACGGCGAAATAGCGGAAGGACGGATTCGACAGGGTGAACAGCCTGTCGGATCCGTCCTGCCGCAAGTGTGAAGGTACCCTCAGTTGGTTACTGAGAAGTTTATTTCATTATCTTTTCCAGGGGAAGGTCTGTATGAGGCGTGTATACATTGAGCATTGTTTTACTGGTTATACAACTTAAAAATTGGTGCACAGCAGATCAATAGCCCATAACTTGGGGTCCTTCAATTGTCAAACTACCTCTGCAGCTGTCGAGGCATGCTCAGAGTAGGGGAGGTGCCGTGAAGAGTGCAGAGGTAACATTAGGACTTGCTTCTATCTAGAGCACGGGCACACTGTGCATGCACAATGCCCTCTCCATTCACTGATATTGGACTGCTGAAAATAGCTAAACTACTTTCCTAAATCCCATACCAATGAACGGAGAGCATGCTGAGTATGCGCAGTGTGCTCTCCTTCACTTCGGGGGGCTCCGTGCTCTAGATTGAACTCCACATCGCCTGTCCGTTTAACAGTGACCCCTACCCCCCATGCATGTAGCAGTGTAGTTGTGCCATCATACGTCATATGACTGAATTTTTAAGGACCTGCGAACTGCTAAAACCTGTGATCAGTTGTTATGGCCACCTGGAGTAGGACCTGCAAGCTTCTATTGGCTAATAAGGGATATGTGACCGTGTAAATGGCAGTTCAGATTTAAGTGAAAGGCATGCTGGCTTCTATTGGCTAATGCAGGTCATTTTTTGGGAATATCTCAGGAACGGTGAGTCCTAGAGAGCTGAGACCCGGTCTTAAACCTTCCAGGACACCTGATGTACCTATGGGCCAAATTTGGTGAAGATCGGTCCAGTCGTTTGGTCGCGCATAAAGAACATCCAGACATCCAGACAGAAACTCAGTTTTATATACATAAGAGATTGAAGATAGTTCTTAAAGTTTTTTTTTGACTGATGACCTATCCTCTGGATAGGTCATCAGTATCAGATCAGTGGGAGTCCGACACCTGGGACTCCTGGAGATCACCTGTTTGAGAAGGCACCGGCGCTCCTGTGAGCTCTTGCCTTCTTGCAGCTTACCAAGCACAGCGCTGGATATTGTACAGTATATTGTTATCCACAGTATTGCTAGTACATTGATGCATGCTGGTACTGGAATCAGTATTCCCTTATTTTATTCCATTGTGTCTGCGGTTGACAGGTTCTGTGAAGTCAGAGTGCAGTCTGGCCAAAGATTTCACAGTTACAGATTGTCTTACATAACACAATGCACCATTGTTTAAGAAGTCTATGAATTGAACTGTATAAGGAGCATCAGAGATCCTTTTGTGTTTTTTTCCCCCAGAAAGGCTTGTGGTACTTCCCAGCTCTCGAAATCCAAAATGCCTATTTTTTTCTTTCTCAACACTATAATTTGCATGGCGTAGCACAACAAGGAGAAAGTCAGCGGGTTTGCAAGTACTGTCTTGTGGATAATGACAGAAATTTAGAGCAAGATCTGGACTTGTTTTGACAAAATAAATATGACCACATA
This sequence comes from Bufo gargarizans, assembly GCF_014858855.1. Classification (NCBI taxonomy): domain Eukaryota; kingdom Metazoa; phylum Chordata; class Amphibia; order Anura; family Bufonidae; genus Bufo; species Bufo gargarizans. Next base: position 139,818,785 of record NC_058080.1, on the reverse strand, counting down.
AGCCCTTACACAGATACATACAGTGCCTTGCAAATGTATTCACCCCCTTGACTTTTATCGTGTTTTTTTACATTACAGCCTTAAGTTCAATGTTTTGTTAATCTGAATTTTTTGTGATGGATCAGAACACAATAGCCTAAGTTGGTGAAGTGAAATGAGAAAAATATATAAATAAAACTATTGTTTAGAAATAGAAAACAGAAAATTGGCATGTGCATATGTATTCACTCCCTTTGTTAGGAAGTCCATAAAAAGCTCTGGTGCAACCAATTACCTTCAGAAGTCACATAATTAGTGAAATAATGTCCACCTGTGTGCAATATATGTGTCACATGATCTGTCATTACATATTCACACCTTTTTTGAAAGGCCCCAAAGGCTGCAACACCTAAACAAGAGGCATCACTAACCAAACACTACCATGAAGATCAAGGAACTCTCCAAACAAGTAAGGGACAATGTTGTTGAGAAGTACAAGTCAGGGTTAGGTTATAAAAAAAATATCCAAATCTTTGATGATCCCCATGAGCACCATCAAATCGATCATAACCAAATGGAAAGAACATGGTACAACAGCAAACCTGCCAAGTGACGGCCGCCAACCAAAACTCACGGACTGGGCAAGGAGGGCATTAATCAGAGAGGCAGCACAGAGACCTAAGGTAACCCTGGAGGAGCTGCAGAGCTCCACAGCAGAGACTGGAGTATCTGTACATAGGACGACAATAAGCCGTACGCTCCATAGAGTTGGGCTTTATGGCAGAGTGGCCAGAAGAAAGCCATTACTTTCAGCAAAAAACAAAAAGGCACGTTGTGAGTTTGCGAAAAGGCATGTGGAAGACTCCCAAAATGTATGGAGGAAGGTGCTTTGGTCTGATAAGACTAAAATTGAACTTTTCGGCCATCAAAGAAAACGCTATATCTGGGGCAAACCCAACATATTACATCACCCAAAGAACACCATCCCCACAGTGAAACATGGTGGTGGCAGCATCATGCTGGTGGGATGTTTTTCAGTAGCCAGGACTGGGAAACTGATCAGAGTTGAGGGAAAGATGGATGGTGCTAAATACAGGGATATTCTTGAGCAAAACCTGATCCACTCTGTGCGTGATTTGAGGCTAGGACGGAGGTTCGCCTTCCAGCAGGACAATGACCCCAAACACACTGCTAAAGCAACACTTGGGTGGTATAAGGGGAAACATCTAAATGTGTTGCAATGGCCTAATCAAACCCCAGATCTCAATCCAATAGAAAATCTGTGGTCAAACTTAGATTGCGGTTCACAAGTGCAAACCATCCAACCTGAAGGAGCTGGAGCAGAGTTTTGCAAGGAGGAATGGGAAAAAATCCCAGTAGTAAAATGTGGCAAGCTCATAGAGACTTATCCAAAGTGACTTGGAGCTGTGATTGCCACAAAAGGTGGCTCTACAAAGTATTGACTTTAGGGGGGCTGAATCCTTTTTCTGTTATTTTGTCCTATTTGTTGTTTGCTTCACAATAAAAAAAAATAAACATCTTCAAAGTTGTGGGCATGTTCTGTAGATTAAATGATGCAAATCCTCAAACAATTCATCTTAATTCCAGGTTGTGAGGCACCCAAGCACAAAAAAAGGGGGGTTGAATACTTTTGCAAGGCATTGTACATGTATAAATATACGTACCCCTCACAACTATTGGAGGCAGAAATGATGCTGCAGTGCTCCCATAGCAGCAAGATAAATTGCACTATTTTCCATGAATGGACATGACATCCAGAATACATGAGGTTTTCTGCTTGATTATTAACCTGTGGAAGGTAATAATGCTGCTTTAGGCCTCATGCACACGACAGTGTCAGTGATTTGGCTTCAGTGGTCCGTGTCCGATTTTGCTTCAGTTGTGTTTCCTTGTGTCTTCCTCTTTTTTTGTCTGAAAAGGGAAAAAAAGGAAGGTTAATGAAAAGTGTAATTTTATTGCACCAAGGTCTTGTAGAAAAAAACGGACACGGATGACATACCAGTTGTGCATCAGTTTTTTTTTACGGACCCATTGACTTGAATGGGTCTGTCCTCCGTTTTCCACTGACAAGAATAGGACAGGTTATATTTTTTGGGGAATCACGGATCATGGACGCGGAGAAAAAACGGAGGACTATCATTTTTTTTCACAGCTCCATAGAAATGAATGGGACCTCCGCTAAACTGTAAAAAATAACAGAACGGACGCGGATGCACACAACGGTCTTGTGCATGAGGCCTTACCCTGAGGTCTGGGAAGCATATGGAAGCATATGAGGCTGCACAACAAGAACCTTAAAGGGGATGCCTAGCCTTTTTTCTTTTTTTAAAATGTTAGCCTCAGCCTGCTGTACCCGTGGTATGAACATCATGCTCATCTACTCCTCGCCGTTCTGTTATGGCTTCCTTAACTATTTCAACAGTTCTTGTCTGTACAATTCTGTATGGACTGGGTCATGTGTGCTGTTGCAGCCAATGACTGGCCTCAGTGATGAATTGTCCCAAAGCAGCATGTGACCAAACAGTGATTTTCTGCTTGGGGGCAGGTCACAGCTGAGGCCAGGCATTGGCTGCAGCAGCACACATGACTTAGTCCATCCAAAAGTATACACATGGGGACCTGAACACTTGTGAAGGAAGCCAGGGAGCCACAGCAGAGCGAAGCAGCGGGAATCAGATGAGTTTTCTACACAGGTATAGTAGGCTTGGGTTGAAATTTATAAAAGTAAGAAAAGCTAAAAAAAACACTTTAAGGTCATGAGTTCACGAGGTGGGCATCACTGGCCTATAGGCACTCAAAATCTAGAGCAACCAGTGGTAAAAAGAAAACTCACTGAATGCAAAGACAGAATGAGGTCTCTCAGCCTAAATACTGTACAAAAAGAGCATTTACTAAAAGGCAATATAATAAGACACTATTATGATGATTACCAGCTATTTAACAACAACAAAAACCATCACAAATGAAGACAAACCGAAGGTCCCATAAAGATCTGATCCTAATTTTCTAATTTCCTACATAATTATCCATCTCAGATCTTCTTATACGAACATTATATAATATTAAATATAGATGTATTCTGAGTAAAGATGGATGCAATGGATTACATTATTTCTCTAGCACCATCCTAAAGTGCATTACGTACTGTAACCCAGATACGCTTTTCTAATTCCACTTGTAGTTAATATAATCACTCAATAACTTTTCTGAAAACAGTATAGACTTTTCAAAGTTTAGTTGAGTTCCTATAATGCATCGTTCTGTGCTTTGCTGCATTCTGTGAGAGTACTTTTTCCTAATTAGGATTCAAGCATGTGACTGTGGGTAGTAGTGCCCCTGATCACCATTTTGTACAGTTGTCCTGATAAAAATAAATATGTAAAACATACATACATATGCACTGTTTAGAGAATGTGTACCCTAGCATCAGGGGCGTACCTAGAGCAAGAAAGTTAAGAAAACATGCACAAACTTTTTTCAATGTTTTCAATAATATTTATTACAAATTTTCGGATCCGCAAAACACATGCGGACGTCTGAATGGAGCCTTACAGGGGGGTGATCAATGACAGAGCGGTGATCACCCATATAGACTCCCTGATCACCTCCGTCATTGATCACCCCCCTGTAAGGCTCCATTCAGACGTCCGTATGATTTTTTACGGATCCACGGATACATGGATCGGATCCGCAAAACACATTCGGACGTCTGAATGGAGCCTTACAGGGGGGTAATCAATGACAGAGGGGTGATCACCCATATAGACTCCCTGATCACCTCCGTCATTGATCACCCCCCTGTAAGGCTCCATTCAGACGTCCGCATGTGTTTTGCGGATCCGATCCATGTATCAGTGGATCCGTAAAAATCATACGGACGTCTGAATGGAGCCTTACAGGGGGGTGATCAATGACAGGGTGGTGATCAATGACAGGGAAGTGATCAGGAAGTCTATATGCGTGATCACCCCCTTGTCATTGATCACCCCCCTGTAAGGCTCCATTCAGACATCCGCATGTGTTTTGCGGATCCGATCCATGTATCAGTGGATCCGTAAAAATCATACGGACATCTGAATGGAGCCTTACAGGGGGGTGATCAATGACGGAGGTGATCAGGGAGTCTATATGGGTGATCACCCCTCTGTCATTGATCACCCCCCTGTAAGGCTCCATTCAGACATCCGCATGTGTTTTGCGGATCCGATCCATGTATCAGTGGATCCGTAAAAATCATACGGACCTCTGAATGGAGCCTTACAGGGGGGTGATCAATGACAGGGGGGTGATCAATGACAGGGGGGTGATCAGGGAGTCTATATGGGGTGATCAGGGGTGATCAGTGGTTCATAAGGGGTTAATAAGTGACAGGGGGGGTGTAGTGTAGTGTAGTGGTGTTTTGTGGTACTTTACACAGCTACCTGTGTCCTCTGGTGGTCGATCCAAACAAAAGGGACACCAGAGGACCAGGTAGCAGGTATATTAGACGCTGTTATCAAAACAGCGTCTAATATACCTGTTAGGGGTTAAAAAAATCACATCTCCAGCCTGCCAGCGAGCGATCGCCGCTGGCAGGCTGGAGATCCACTCGCTAACGCTTACCTTCCGTTCCTGTGAGCGCGCGCGCCCGTGTGCGCGCGTTCACAGGAAATCTCGCGTCTCGCGAGATGACGCGTATATGCGTCGCTGTGCGCAGCGCTGCCACCTCCGGACCGCACATCTGCGTTAGGCGGTCCGGAGGTGGTTAATAAAATAAAAACCTGCACCCCCTTAAAAAAAAAATCACTTTCCATCTGCACCAAAAAGAAAAAAAATCCAAATCCCCATCAATAAAATGAACAAATCCTGCACCACCCCCCCCCCTTAATTACACCCTCTCTTCTCCCCTTAATTACACCCCCTCCCTTAATAACACCCCCCCCCCTTAATTACACGGTGTAATTAAGGGGGGGTGTTATTAAGGGAGGGGTGTAATTAAAGGGAGAAGAGAGGGTGTAATTAAGGGGGGGGTGCAGGATTTGTTCATTTTATTGATGGGGATTTGGATAATGGATGGATCCTTCTTCTGATCCGTGAAGGCGGCGGCGCGGCGTCAGCGTCGTGACGTCGTCACGTCATGTTGCGCACCGCCCGCCGCCGCAATAATCCTTCCACCGGACCGAAGCCGGCGCCTGGCGGAGTCGCGTCGCAGCAGTGGATGGAGCCGGGGACGGGTGACTCCGTCAGGCACCCCCCTTGTGAGTGGCACCCGGGGCGGCCCGCCCCCAATTGGTACGCCACTGCCTAGCATTACTGTATAATGTTCCCAAATAGTGTCACTATTCAATGCCTAAATAGAGGTTAAAGGTAAAGTTCCTAGAAGTCCAGAGGAGTGAAGGTTTACATGCTCCATTCTCAAGTTGTTCCCAGGATCCAGTTTTTTGAGTCCCCATGAAACAGCCCAGTTTGCCACTTCCTAAACAAGCCCTGGATGAATGATGTAAAAGGTAAATTTCTCTTAAAGAGCATCTGTCAGCAGATTTGTACCTATGACACTGGCTGTCCTGTTAGGCTACTTTCACACTGGCGTTATGGTTTCCGTTTGTGAGATCCGTTCAGGGATCTCCCAAGCGGTCCAAAACGGATCAGTTTTGCCCTTAATGCATTCTGAATAGATAAGGATCCGCTCAGAATGCATCAGTTTGCCTCCGTTCCGTCTCCATTACGCTTTGGAGGCGGACACCAAAACGCTGCTTGCAGTGTTTTGGTGTCCATCTGATGAAACTGAGCCAAACGGATCCGTCCTGAGACAAGCGTAAGTCAATGGGAACGGATCCGTTTTCACAATAGAAAATGGATCCGTCCCCCAGTGACTTTGAATGGTGTTCGAAGTCTAAGTTACAGATAATACAAACGGATCCGATCTGAACGGGTGCATGCGGTTGTATTATCTGAACGGATGCGTTTGTGCAGATCCATGACGGATCCACACCAAATGCGAGTGTGAAAGTAACCATGTACGCTTGGCAGCTGAACACATCTGTGTTGGCCCCATGTTCATATGTACCTGCATTGCTGAGAAAAATGAAGCTTTAATAAATGCAAATGAGCCCTAGGACAGGGCTGGTAGTGATGATGTTTTCACTGCTTGACCCTGTCAATCAGAGTGTAAAGGGCACAGAAGTTGCAGAGAGCACAATCTTGAGGAGTAAGGGGTACCCCCATTGTTTCTCAACAATGCCGGCACATATGAACATGGCACCAACACAGCTGCCAAATGCACATGTCACAGGTCTGCCAGTTTCATATGTACAAATCTGCTGACAGAGGCCCTTTAAAGATATAGTCTACAAGTTGCAAGAATCTAGAAGTCTTCAAAACATTTTCCTTCTCCCTACATTCAGGTAATGAGGTTCCATGTCTAGTCAGAGATGTCTAGCTTGGTCTCTAGTCAGAGATCAAGAGCCTTCTATAGATATATGTGTAGTGCCCTGGAGCAGGGGTACTTTGAAGTCTGGACGTTTGTGGACATTTGCCCCTGTTTTCCCTATGCAAAGTCATCAACTCCTTACTTTATTTCACTTTAAAGGGTTAACTTGCATTGACTTATACTGTTTAATACCGTGTAACTTCATTTTATATGTTTGTTGTATATATATCCTGTTCATTTGCATTGTATTTGAACGGCACTGTGGAAAGGGTTAATAAGTACTGAGAGACTTTTGGGACTTTCTGGCAAATAATGAGAAGCTATTAATTTTCCACAATTACCATAAGAGCTAAAGAAGAGTATTTTTTGGAGGGAAAAAGACAGACTTGTTTACCACTAAAACCAGACAGATTGACCTTTTGAATGTCTGATTTAGCTATATTATTAGCGTCTGAAGACTTGTTTGTTTCTGGAAAAAAATGCTTCCCATTAGGTATTATTGAAGTTCTAATGCAAGTCTCTCACAGACGGAAAGTGTAACTTTGTATCTGTTTGGGCTGAGTTTCTCCACTCCACCCCTCCCACTAGAAGGTTCTAGTTCAGCTAGAAACTGTATTTAAGGAGAGCAGTCAGAGCCCCTAGTGTTCTGCAGTTAGGGATCAGTGCTTAGAAGAAGAGACTGCCAGATTACTTGAGTCACCAAAAGAAGACACTGAGCCGGGAATACTCTGCCACAGACTCTGGATCACAAGCTTTTGACCAGGGTGCCAGCCATCTAAGAGTGAGAGGGACAGCTAGCTCAGGCCTTTCCTCAGCAAAGAATTGTCCTCTACCAGGGAGGAAACTGGAGAAGCCAGCTCAGTGCTTTGCCTGTATTGTTCTGCACTTGAATTCCTCTAGTAAAGAAGCACACTGGTTTACTGAAGACCCTGACTCTCTGGACTTAATTCCCATTGGGGTTTACCACACCTTACCATCCCTTCTGGAGACCAGAAACACGTGATGACACATCGGCAGTGTCCAGGAGATCCAGTGTTGGGGCCTCCTCAAACCTCCCCCCCCCCCCCAGAAGAGAATAGCAAGGATGGGCGTGCAATGGCTTCCTCAGACCATCTATATTAGAGACATGGTTCTGCTGAACTACAGGTCCTTCTAAAAAAATTAGCATATTGTGATAAAGTTCATTATTTTCTGTAATGTACTGATAAACATTAGACTTTCATATATTTTAGATTCATTACACACCAACTGAAGTAGTTCAAGCCTTTTATTGTTTTAATATTGATGGTTTTGGCATACAACTCTTGAAAACCCAAATTTCCTATCTAAAAAAATTAGCATATTTCATCCGACCAATAAAAGAAAAGTGTTTTTAATACAAAAAAAGTCAACCTTCAAATAATTATGTTCAGTTATGCACTCAATACTTGGTCGGGAATCCTTTTGCAGAAATGACTGCTTCAATGCGGCGTGGCATGGAGGCAATCAGCCTGTGGCACTGCTGAGGTGTTATGGAGGCCCAGGATGCTTCGATAGCGGCCTTAAGCTCATCCAGAGTGTTGGGTCTTGCGTCTCTCAACTTTCTCTTCCCGATATCCCACAGATTCTCTATGGGGTTCAGGTCAGGAGAGTTGGCAGGCCAATTGAGCACAGTAATACCATGGTCAGTAAACCATTTACCAGTGGTTTTGGCACTGTGAGCAGGTGCCAGGTCGTGCTGAAAAATGAAATATTCATCTCCATAAAGCTTTTCAGCAGATGGAAGCATGAAGTGCTCGAAAATCTCCTGATAGCTAGCTGCATTGACCCTGCCCTTGATAAAACACAGTGGACCAACACCAGCAGCTGACATGGCACCCCAGACCATCACTGACTGTGGGTACTTGACACTGGACTTCAGGCATTTTGGCATTTGCCTCTCCCCAGTCTTCCTCCAGACTCTGGCACCTTGATTTCCGAATGACATGCAACAGTCCAGTGCTGCTTCTCTGTAGCCCAGGTCAGGCGCTTCTGCCGCTGTTTCTGGTTCAAAAGTGGCTTGACCTGGGGAATGCGGCACCTGTAGCCCATATACTGCACACGCCTGTACACGGTGGCTCTGGATGTTTCTACTCCAGACTCAGTCCACTGCTTCCGCAGGTCCCCCAAGGTCTGGAATCGGTCCTTCTCCACAATCTTCCTCAGGGTCCGGTCACCTCTTCTCGTTGTGCAGCGTTTTCTGCCACACTTTTTCCTTCCCACAGACTTCCCACTGAGGTGCCTTAATACAGCACTCTGGGAACAGCCTATTCGTTCAGAAATTTATTTCTGTGTCTTACCCTCTTGCTTGAGGGTGTCAATGATGGCCTTCTGGACAGCAGTCAGGTCGGCAGTCTTACCCATGATTGCGGTTTTGAGTAATGAACCAGGCTGGGAGTTTTTAAAAGCCTCAGGAATCTTTTGCATGTGTTTAGAGTTAATTAGTTGATTAGATGATTAGGTTAATAGCTCGTTTAGAGAACCTTTTCATGATATGCTAATTTTTTTAGATAGGAATTTTGGGTTTTCATGAGCTGTATGCCAAAATCATCAATATTAAAACAATAAAAGGCTTGAACTACTTCAGTTGTGTGTAATGAATCTAAAATATATGAAAGTCTAATGTTTATCAGTACATTACAGAAAATAATGAACTTTATCACAATATGCAAATTTTTTTAGAAGGACCTGAAAATTTAGGCCGCATTCACATCTGTGGCATTCTGATCTGAATCCCTGATCTGGCACAAGCTCAGGCTGTCGGCCAGACCAAAAAATATAGCATGCAATGGTTTTTGTCCAGCCAAAACCCTGCATTTATGCCAGAAAGTGCCCAGATCACCACTGGAACTCATTACAATCAATGGGAATCCAGCAGTGAACTGTAGAAACCAGCAAGCGGGATCCAGCAAAATCCGGCAGGCTGTTGTCTACTAGAACAGCCTGCCAAATCTGCTGCCTTAGATGTGAACGTGGCCTTAGAATGTCATTGAGGTCTAACGTGATTTAAGTTTGACAACTTTGGGGTCCGGATTTTATGCCCATATGCAGAAGCATAAGCACAGAATGGAAAAACTTACCTCAGCCTGGCTTGTGTTCAGGAATCATTTGACACTTATCCAATGAAAATGTTTTAGTAAAAGCGTTAAATGGCAATTCTGAAAGATTCAAAGAAAAATATTCCAGTTATTTCTTTATTTCATTTAGAGTTGTGACATCAACTGTCTTTATTATTTCAATTTGGCTCCTATAAAATAAATTGTAGTTGTTTATTCTGCTTCAAACTTCTTGGATGGAACAAAAGAGCAGATGTGTGCACTGACTTTTTCAAGGACTCAAGATGATGCGCTTTCACTTTCTAGCACTTACGATAAATTGTCGATTGTAGCCAAAACTGTGGGAAAAAATAGCATTTCTGTGTAGACTATGTCAAATGAATCATAGAGATTACGGTAATCTTTGACAGTGGAATCCAAACTTATTGAATTGTCCTATCTATGTTATCTAGTACACTATTATCACCCATTTTTCAGAATTATAATAATATCTACAATGGGTTCCTGGTTTTCTAGACGCCACATTTTATTCCTAAATAATTTCTTTTCAAGTATGCACAAATGTCTTTTTTAGATTAGTGTTGATCACTAATATTCGAATCGCGAATATTAATCACGAATATCAGCACTTTTTAGGCTACTTTCACACCTGCGTTCAGGTGTCCGCTCGTGAGCTCCGTTTGAAGGGGCTCACAAGCGGCCCTGAACGCAGCCGTCTGGCCCTAATGCATTCTCAGTGGAGGCAGATCCACTGAGAATGCATCCGTCTGCCAGCGCTCAGCCTCCGCTCCGCTCAGTGAGCGGACACCTGAACGCTGCAAGCAGCGTTCGGGTGTCCGCCTGGCCGTGCGGAGGCGAGCGGATCCGTTCCGACTTATAATGGAAGTCAATGGGGACGGATCCGCTTGAAGATGACACCATATGGCTCAATCTTCAAGCGGATCCGTCCCCCATTGACTTTCAATGTAAAGTCTGAACGAATCCGCTCAGGCTACTTTCACACTTAGAAAAATTTTCTAAGTTATAATGCAGACGGATCCGTTCTGAACGGAGCCACCGTCTGCATTAATATGAGCGGATCCGTTCAGAACGGATCCGCTCGAACGCTAGTGTGAAAGTAGCCTTAGAATATAGTGATATATATTCGGAATTTCTAATATTCTAGTTTTTTTTTTCATCAGTAACCTCCCTTCTAGCTTGTGGACCAATGAGAACACTGCAATATCTTTGTCAGAGCTTAGCAACACCCCTAGCAACCAATAGGAAAGTTGCCTACCCCTTCCTATATAAGAACCTCCCGAGCAGCCATTTTCTACAGTTTTTAAAGTTCTGAGAGAGAGAGCAGTGACATTGCTGTGCTCTGTGCTTTCCACATTACATTAGATAGATAGATAGCTTATATATAATACAGATAGTCAGTGTAGGTTATATCCTGATATAGTGTAGCTGTTGCAGTGCAGTGTGTTAGGTAGTGTGATAGGTTTTGCTGTCCATACATCCATGCAGACCTGCTAAAATGTGAAGTTTCACATATTGCTCCAAAATATTTGCATCGTTAGTGCCGATTTGCATAATCGCGAATATATTGGAGCACTCTAACTGCATATAAAGCCATTTTTAATGTTCTGCCGTGCCAACCATTTTCTCCAGACTCAGGAAATTTCTAGCAGCTTGGAAAATGTAGCTATAGTGACCCACGCCTGTATTTCGTGCGCATTACGCAAATATTACATTGCAGATTTTTCGCGATCAAGAAAATAATCTCGTATTCGTGAATATATGACGAATATTCACCCAAATATTCGTGAACTATCGCAAATTCGAATATAGCCCCTGCCGCTCATCACTATTTTAGATATGGTGGTGTCCTTGTCATAAAGTTTGGTTTACAACTCTTTTGGAAAGTTGCTTTAGTGATTTTAAAGGATCACTGAGTTTTCAGAAATCTTTTGAAATGTCATAGAGAAATATCAAAAGTTTTGATCAGTGGGGGTCTGAGTGCTGAGACCCCCATTGATTGCTAGAAGAAGGAGAGGGAAGCACTTGCATAGCACTCTCTCTCTCCTCCCTGCAGGAGATGGAATCAAAACTAGACCTAGACTTTCTATTGAGTCTGTCTCACGTGTGTCTCCTGCAGTGAAAAGAGGGCGCAAGATATGTGAGCGTTTCTCTGACCTACTTCTAGCGATCAGTGGGGGTTTTGGCACTCAGGCCCCCACCAATCAAAACTTTTGACATGTCTCTATGACACATTGAATGTTTTCTGAAAACTCTGTGACCTTTTAAAGAAATTAAGCATTTTCAATGTGTCTGGTTTACCAAAAAAAAGTCACTTTTATTTTGTACAAATCAGCCAGAAGTATTAGAGTACTGTCATATATGCTGTAAATTCCACAGCGGAATTGTACGCCGAAAATTTCCACAACAAAATCCATATATATCTTGACCTGTGGCACATATTTTATATCCACAGCATGTCAATTTGCTGCAGATACATCATTTTGAAGATGAATTCTGCACAAAAAAAATCTGCACCATTTGCTACAGATTTTGCTCGTGAGGAACTCCAGCAGGTATGCTGCAGAAAATCAGCAATGGATCTGTTACGTGTGGGCAATTGTTACCTACAATTATAATCCAACACACGTTGTCACATACGTACCCGCGTCTCGCGACCAAGGATGGGTCTGCCAGGGGCCCGACTACCTCCAAGATCTAACTCCGCCCACACCACACACTCAGGCCGCAAAGTGAGTGTAGATCACCCCCAAACATGCACTGACCAAACACGCCAAACACCAGCTGCCACCACGACTTTGATGTAAGCAGGAAACGTTGCAAAATCCACGTATAAACGTTCTGCTCACACAATCACATGTTCTGGATTCTTTAGAGCAACAAGGTGGACTTATAAAGTGAATATTTTATACATAAAAAATAGTGCAGAGCTTACAAAAAATAGATGTAAAATGAGACAAAATAAAAATATCATACAAAAACAGTAAAAGTTAAATAAATGGGAGAAAATACAGTAATAAGAACTTACTGCCCCCGAGAAAAGGGGAAGAAATGGATACCCGTCAGCTCGGCTGTGACTCCCACACAGTGTAACAAATAAAATATGTCCATGCAACATTTTTATAGAACCAGGATTGGTTTCCAGTGTCCAGTCGGCCCAGTCATTGACTATCCAAATCCCAGTTCTGCCATTGGGGGGGAATTAATGAGGGGAGTGGGGAGCATTGAATATTAAAATCCCTTTGAATGTTTTCAAATCTCCCGCCAAAATGAATCCCCTTCCTCCAGTATCCGGTTTAGCAGGAGGGAGCAGATGCTTTTTTGAAGTTTGTACCTGGCAGCCACAGGTGTTAGATACGACAGGATGATAAGGAGAACTGTCCATTTGCATCTCTTGCAGCTGGCAGAGGCCCAGCCTGCCCGACTCCATCCTGCTGGGATAGAATGGAGGCTTCAAAGCAGTCAGCCATTTGGTGAATGAACCTTCTATCCAGTAGAAATCACACCTTATACAACAGACACATAACACATATAATTCTATAATAGCTACTACACGTATGTACCCCCACATCATATTTATGACACACGTAATTAAAGGGGTTGTCCCATCTTGTTGTTTCCACTCCAGATGTTATGGAAGCAGAGTAGCTTGTTCTGCTTTGCTGTTTGTGGAGTGTTGGCCCACTTGGCCATCTGGGTCCGGTGATTATTCTCATCTTGCCATGAAAACGGCAAGATAGGACAACCCCTTTGAGAAAAGTAGTTCAGAAAATACATTTTAATTCAATAAGTTATTGAATAACATTGAGGTCAGCAGGGCATGGATCTATATGTTGGGGAACATCTCGGTAATCTGGTTTAGGCTTAATTCATTACACAGTAACCAAAAATAAAGCTGGGCAGGTAGACGGTGTATTGTAAAGAAGAAGGAATCTAAGACGTCCATTACTAAGAAGATTGTGCAGATATTTACCACTCTAATGTTAATGCAGGATACAAATGTGAGGATTTTTTTTTTTACAACTGAGTTTTCGAAAATATAGCCATTGGGATCATAATTTACTAGAAAATATGGGTTCAATGTGGATATATTTTTAAACAGTATATCCTCTGTAGATTACTAAGATCATGATTCATTACATTTGAAATAGAACACAAAGCCTCAGATCCTCTGGACTCAGTTTTATATCAAGGTATTTGTCAAATATCGCTCTCAACTTAAAAGGACTGCAATTCAAGCAATCAAGACGTGTTTTGTTAAAGGTCGGTCAGGGCTAAAGAAAGCATACACAAGTTCTTGACAGTGTTCAGCCGGGCCAGTGCGAGGCCACATCAAGCTGAGAATATATTCACTATAGTATTCATATAATTTCATGCAGAGAAGGCTTTTCGTTAATGTGGCCATCCCTGGCTCAATGAGATCTTGACATTGTTGATTCCAGCAACTGTGTTTACACTTCTATCAAATCATTTTATTACATATTAACATCCACTATGTTTATAACTTGTATTTTTTAATAGAAAAAATGGATAGTTTTCTGATTTTAACTTTTTGAAGTTACTCCATGTATTGTATTCAATATGTGAGAGAGAATCTAAATCGCACATCCTCATTACTATGCTTTTGATATAACAACTGTTTTAAATTACAGCAGGTAATTTAAAATACATGTATTGTACTTCCTGTCCTGGCTCTTTAACTTTCTGTTTCTTTGGACTTTTAGCATAGCAAACAGCCTTGCTTTACATTCTCACTCACACCATTTACTCTGGCCGGAGACGGACGAGAGATAAGTCACTCAACTAGAGCATCAGATATTAAACTAATCAATGAAATGCTCTTCTGTGTGCTTCCTTATCTAGGATTATCAAGAGAACAATACAGCTAGCATACTGGCATCCCAATTCTACACCTACTATTATGACAAAGATTACCTTCAGATAACATCTTCCCTCACTACAACGGAAGGACAGTTTTTCGGTTTAATTTTCAATTGCACAGTACATTGAAACAAAAAAGAAAAAAAGCCCAAAATTCATAATTTTTTTTCTATGAATATTGAATTTTTAGAACAAAAAAGAAAAAAAGCCCAAAATTCATAATTTTTTTTCTATGAATATTGAATTTTTAGAATAGCCAACGGAATGTCGCTAAAAGCTCAAATTATCATGGCAAACCAAGTATTTAGGGACTTTGGGTTACTTGAGGGGACACAGCAGGAACATTCATAGCCCCCTCTCCAAATTAACCTTTGACTCATTTCTTTCTTTTAGTAATATGAGCAGCAAAGGGGTTCGGATGTGAGCAACAAACAAGGACTGCACAGTGGTGCCATATAGCAGAACTTCTGAAAAAATCATATTCTTAAAGGTGTTGGCCACTCTGTTAGCACTTATTAAAACTGGAAAGAAAGTAGGGAGATATTACACTTACTAATATATCTTCTTAAGCATATTTGCCTGGTTTCCTTGCTATTGGAAGCCACGCCCCCTCCTGTCCTGCTCTCACCACGCCCCCTCCTGTCCTACTCTCACCATGCCCCCTCCTGTACTGCTCTCACCACGCCCCCTCCTGTCCTGCTCTCACCACGCCCCCTCCTGTCCTGCTCTTACCACGCCCCCTCCTGTCCTGCTCTCACCACGCTCCCTCCTGTCCTGCTTTCACCACGCTCCCTCCTGTCCTTCTCTCACCACGCCCCCTCCTGTCCTTCTCTCACCACGCCCCCTCCTGTCCTGCTGTCACCACGACCCCTTCTGTCCTGCTCTCACCACGCCCCCTCCTGTCCTGCTCTCACCACGCCCCCTCCTGTCCTTCTCTCACCACGCCCCCTCCTGTCCTGCTCTCACCACGACCCCTTCTGTCCTGCTCTCACCACGCCCCCTCCTGTCCTGCTCTCACCACGCCCCCTGCTGTCCTGCTCTCACCATGCTCCCTCCTGTCCTGCTCTCACCACGCTCCCTCCTGTCCTGCTCTCACCACGCCCCCTCCTGTCCTGCTCTCACCACGCCCCCTCCTGTCCTGCTCTCACCACGACCCCTCCTGTCCTGCTCTCACCACGCTCCCTGCTGTCCTGCTCTCACCACGCCCCTCCTGTCCTGCTCTCACCACGCCCCCTCCTGTGCTGCTCTCACCACGACCCCTCCTGTCCTGCTCTCACCACTCCCCCTCCTGTCCTGCTCTGATCACGCCCCTTCCTATCCTGCTCTCCCCACACCCCCTCCTGTCCTGCTCTCACCACGCCCCTTCCTGTCCTGCTCTCACCACGCCCCCTCCCGTCCTGCTCTCACAGCTGCCTGTCTGTCCATCCCTGCACCTGCCATGGAGGAGCTACCTCGTCCATGCCTGAAGGAGTGTGCTGCTCTCTGGGTCCTAAAGCACCCTGCTTGTATCAGAGATGCTTTCCTTCTGTGACTGGCACTCCTGGCTGTGCAGGGCTGGCAGGCGCTTAGCAGGGACACTTGTTAGAAGCTAAAATAAATAAACTTTTGCAGGAGGAAGAGAGACTGAGGGGAAGCTGTGATGGCTGATCTGACTGCAGGCTCTGCCCCCTCCGTTTTTCCTGTACTGAGAGGATCCTACTGTATTTGAGGATGTAGCAGAGCTAGGGAAGTGCTGTGGACCACAAACTGTGAGCAATCCCAGTGTCTTTCCTGTTTATGGCCCCTCTGCTCTGTGATCTTATCACAGACATGTTTATTACAGCCAGACCAACAGTTCAGGAGCTTCAACCCCTTCTGTGCTGCCAGTATGGCTGAGGTCAGTGATAGCAGCAGTCACTGGTCTCATCATAAGGCTACTTTCACACTCGCGTTTTGTGCAGATCTGTCATGGACGGATCCGTTCAGATAATACATCCGTTTGCATCGGTTCAGAATGGATCCGTTTGTATTATCTTTAACATAGCCAAGATGGATCCGTCTTAAACACCACTGAAAGTCAATGGGGGACGGATCAGTCTTCTATTGTGCCAGATTTTGTTAGTGAAAACGGATCAGTCCCCATTGACTTAACATTGTGTGCCAGGACGGATCCGTTAGGTTCAGTTTCATCAGACGGACACCAAAACACTGCAAGCAGCATTTTGGTGTCTGTCTCCAAAGCGGAATGGAGACGGAACTGATGCATTCTGAGCGGATCCTTTTCCATTCAGAATGCATTAGAATGCAAACTGATCCGTTTTGGACCGCTTGTGAGAGCCCTGAACGGATCTCACAAACGGAAAGCCAAAACGCCAGTGTGAAAGTAGCTTAAATGTGTGCCCTCTCCTTCCTGCACACTGTATACAGTGATATGTGATCCCCACCACTGTACATTGTACAGTATATACTGATGTGTGACCCCCCCCCACTGTATACTGTATATACTGATGTGTGATCCCCACCACTGTACATTGTACAGTATATACTGATGTGTGACCCCCCCCCCCCCCACTGTATACTGTATATACTGATGTGTGACCCCCACCACTGTATATAGAGATCCGTGACCCCCTGTACACTGTACACTCACCTAAAGAATTATTAGGAACACCTGTTCTATTTCTCATTAATGAGATTATCTAGTCAACCAATCACATGGCAGTTGCTTCAGTGCATGTAGGGTTGTGGTCCTGGTCAAGACAATCTCCTGAACTCCAAACTGAATGTCAGAATGGGAAAGAAAGGTGATTTAAGCAATTCTGAGCGTGGCATGGTTGTTGGTGCCAGACAGGCCAGTCTGAGTATTTCACAATCTGCTCAGTTACTGGGATTTTCACGCACAACCATTTCTAGGGTTTACAAAGAATGGTGTGAAAAGGGGAAAACATCCAGTATGCGGCAGTCCTGTGGGTGAAAATGTCTTGTTGATGCTAGAGGTCAGAGGAGAATGGGCCGACTGATTCAAGCTGATAGAAGAGCAACGTTGACTGAAATAACCACTCGTTATAACCGAGGTATGCAGCAAAGCATTTGTGAAGCCACAACACGCACAACCTTGAGGCGGATGGGCTACAACAGCAGAAGACCCCACCGTATACCACTCATCTCCACTACAAATAGGAAAAAAGAGGCTACAATTTGTACAAGCTCACCAAAATTGGACTGTTGAAGACTGGAAAAATGTTGCCTGGTCTGATGAGTCTCGATTTCTGTTGAGACATTCAAATGGTAGAGTCCGAATTTGGCGTAAACAGAATGAGAACATGTATCCATCATGCCTTGTTACCACTGTGCAGGCTGGTGGTGGTGGTGTAATGATGTGGGGGATGTTTTCTGGGCACACTTTAGGCCCCTTAGTGCCTATTGGCCATTGTTTAAATGCCTCTGGCTACCTGAGCATTGTTTCTGACCATGTCCATCCCTTCATGACCACCATGTACCCATCCTCTGATGGCTACTTCCAGCAGGATAATGCACCATGTCACAAAGCTCGAATCATTTCAAACTGGTTTCTTGAACATGACAATGAGTTCACTGTACTAAAATGGCCCCCACAGTCACCAGATCTCAACCCAATAGAGCATCTTTTGGATGTGGTGGAACGGGAGCTTCGTGCCCTGGATGTGCATCCCTCAAATCTCCATCAACTGCAAGATGCTATCCTATCAATATGGGCCAACATTTCTAAAGAATGCTATCAGCACCTTGTTGAATCAATGCCACGTAGAATTAAGGCAGTTCTGAAGGCAAAAGGGGGTCCAACACCGTATTAGTATGGTGTTCCTAATAATTCTTTAGGTGAGTGTATATACAGATGTGTGAGCCCCTGTACACTGTGTATACAGATGTCTGACTACACTCTTTCTCCCTTTTTCCCCAGGTGAAGGGCAGTCATATTTTCATGTATGATTTCTAGGCTGTCAGCTGGGAGTAAGTCGTGTAATGACAGACAGGAGGCTCCTCGCTGTGTGAGGAGATCAATTTGTACAAATTTATTCATCAGAGTTCTTGTGCAACAAAGGGCTGTCCCCCCGCTCAAAAGATCCCTTTCCTCCGGCAGTCCGTGCACCTAGACAAAAATCTCTGACAGCTAAGAGCTGCCATAGATTTCTGGCTTCATTTGAGTCAGAAAACTGACGAAAAGGAACATAAATTTGTTGGGGCCACTGGTCACGCCCCCTTCTTGCCATTGTCACAGCTTTTTTTTTTTTTTTTTTTTTAAAGGTCCAGTTAAAAAGTTGCAAACACATAGTTTGCAAGTTTTTAACGCCACTTTTCAGAAACAAGGAAAATGATAAATCTTCCTCTCTATTCATTCTGTTCATGGCTTACTCCCCCCCAGAAACATATGTGTGGGACGGGTAGTAAACTCTCTTTCCTGCTAGGACTGGGGTGTTCCTTCTATTACTATGTCTGTACAGCTTACTGCTGGGACTGGGGTGTTCTTTTTATTGCTATGTCTGTACAGATTACTGCGGGGACTGGGGCAATCCTTCTATTACTATGTCTGTACAGCTTACTGCTGGGACTGGGGTGTTCCTTCTATTACTATGTCTGTACAGCTTACTGCTGGGACTGGGGCGTTCCTTCTGTTACTATGTCTGTACAGCTTACTGCTGGGACTGGGGCGTTCCTTCTATTACTATGTCTGTACAGCTTACTGCTGGGACTGGGGCGTTCCTTCTATTACTATGTCTGTACAGCTTACTGCTGGGACTGCGCGTTCCTTCTATTACTATGTCTGTACAGCTTACGACTGGGATGCTCCTTCTATTACTATGTCTGTACACCTTACTGCTGGGACTGGGGCGTTCCTTCTATTACTATGTCTGTACAGCTTACTGCTGGGACTGGGGCGTTCCTTCTATTACTATGTCTGTACAGCTTACTGCTGGGACTGGGGTGTTCCTTCTATTACTATGTCTGAACAGCTTACTGCGGGGACTGGGGAGTTCCTTCTATTACTATGTCTGTACAGCTTACTGCTGGGACCGGGGTGTTCTTTTTATTGCTATGTCTGTACAGATTACTGCGGGGACTGGGGCAATCCTTCTATTACTATGTCTGTACAGCTTACTGCTGGGACTGGGGTGTTCCTTCTATTACTATGTCTGTACAGCTTACTGCTGGGACTGGGGCGTTCCTTCTGTTACTATGTCTGTACAGCTTACTGCTGGGACTGGGGTGTTCCTTCTATTACTATGTCTATACAGCTTACTGCTGGGACTGGGGCGTTCCTTCTATTACTATGTCTGTACAGCTTACTGCTGGGACTGGGGTGTTCCTTCTATTACTATGTCTATACAGCTTACTGCTGGGACTGGGGCGTTCCTTCTATTACTATGTCTGTACAGCTTACTTCTGGGACTGGGGCGTTCCTTCTATTACTATGTCTGTACAGCTTACTGCTGGGACTGGGGCGTTCCTTCTATTACTATGTCTGTACAGCTTACTGCTGGGACTGGGGTGTTCCTTCTATTACTATGTCTGTACAGCAGTTTTTGATAATGTCTAAGGGACTCTTGTCTCTATGGAAACACAGGTGGGCGGGGATGTCATGTGACCGCTCCTCTGAAGATGCTTACTGCAGTGCATGCTGGGATTTTTACTTTCACTTTACAGCTGCTCCTCCCACACATCCGGTCTGAGGAGCTCCTCAATTATATATAGCCAGTACATTTAGCTTTAGATATTAATACTTCATAGTTTTGGCTATTGCCTAGGGCACTTTGGATTTTTGATATTTAGGGTGGCCAACCCCTTAAATGCTAGATAGCACAAAGCCACTAACTTAGTTAATCCCAGAAAACAGGCTTGAGAGGACCCCGTAGTTTGCAGACCTCTTCAGACAGCGTTGCACTCTGTTTAGTGTCAGCTAAGACAATGAGGTTTAAAAACTGAAGTAACTCTCCCTATGTCAAAGTGAAACCTGCTTACCTAGGCTTTGACAGTGCAATTGAGATTCCAAAGGAGAACCATTGGACATTTGCTGACATCCTCTCTGATCCAGGGTTCACAACTAGAATCTTTTTTTTCTGGACATTTTATAAAAAAAATTCGGACAGCCAACGTTTTTTTCAGACAAATTGAAAAACCATAATAAATGATAAAGGTTATAAGTAATGCATGTCTTTAACTCAATATAATAACAAGAAGCCATTACCAATATTTACTGGGAAATACAAAGTAATAGTAATTACCACTATAATAACCCGCTCAAGCAGCTCCAGCCTCAAAAAAATAAAAAGACGGACACATCTTTTTTTCATGTACATGGTTAAAAAGTTGCCTAACTTTACAAACTGTCTCTCATGGTAGGTAATAGCCAATCTTTAAAGGAGTTATCCAACCCCTGAAATTCCCCCCCCCCCCATATGCCTGGACCCCACACACACAATGTACTTACCTCGCTCCCCGGCATCCGTGTCGCTTCTAATGCCGACACAGCTGCCGCTGCATCTCCCTTTCGCGCGGATGAAAATATCCGGTGTCTGGAGGGGGAAAGGAAGCCAATAGCTGGCAATGATGGGAACATGCCTTCCTAGCATCGTGGGTATCGCTAGGGAGGCTCGTTCCCATCACCGCCTGCTATTGGCTGCCCCTCCCAACACCGGATGTTTTCATCCGTGCGATCGGGATATGCAGCGGAGGCCGTGAGGGCTTCAGAAGCAACATGGGGGCCGGGGAGTGAGGTAAGTACATTGTGTGTGAGGGGCCCGGGCATTATAGAGGTTGGATAACCCCTTTAAACTCCACCTGCATCACTGTCCCTACCTACTTGCACAATCTGTACTAAATGACGGCCCACAACTGGACGACGGTCCCTTCCTAACTAGATGCAGAGACCTACAAGGGAAGAATAAAACACATAATGACAGACAGGCACCTGAAATGTCAGATAAGAAATAACCAACTAGAAAACAATAAATGGACGGGCTGGGTTAAATCCAAATCTGAAAGAGCAGGACAGGCTAGGGAGGGTTAGCAGACCAAATCACAGGCAACTGTGGCCAGCAGTTGCCTATTTAAATATACTGCCCTACAGGTCATATGGTGCACCATGAGTCACATGATATGTGTTACGTCATCAAGTTGGATGAGCCAGTGCTGCATCTGATCGGCCGCCCCTCCTGTACCCGCCCTGGCCTAGTAGCTTAGGAAACTAGATGCCGCCGCCACCACTTGCTAACAGTTACCGTCACAGATATGACACTGTCCAGGAATTTCTGGCTGGTTGGCAACCCTGCTTTCTTCTAGATATTCCAATTAATGGGTGAGAACGTAACCATTTGGATGAATTGTGCCCAGTGATTATTGAGTCAAGTGACAAGTCTGCTGCTTTTAATCACTACATTTCCACAGTGCAAAAGAGATGTCATTATTAAATTTTCCTTAGTGAAAATGAACCGATCATATTCTGTTTCACAGCATAATGTAGAGCAAGAGGCTTTTCTTTGTCAGTGTAGAGCGGTGACTTCTAACATTTTGTATGTTGTGAGCCACACTCAACTTTCAGTGATGGTCGGGAGCAACAGCCGATTCAAAAATAAAGATACATTTTGAATGCGGAGAAACAAAAAACATGAAATTGAAAACATTTGCTAATACATTTCACACTGATATATTTAACACTAGTATTAGAACATCCAAATTGGCACTGTTTGGTGGTAAATGTAGGTTAGGTCTGCAAAAATGTCAATTGCCAGTACATATGGTCATAATTCAGGACTGCCATCGAGAGCCACATACCAGGGGGTTGTAAGCCACATGTGTCTCCCGAGCGACTGGTGGGGGACCGCTAATGTAAAGTAAAGACTGATATTCTGATTCTAGTAGCCAATATCAAAACTCAGATTTTCCAGGCATGGAAAATTTAAAAAAATTGCACAATTTTTATGTTTTTTTCACTACAGTATGTACTTATATGCTACTTTTTAATATTTATATTGTATATTATTTTACAGAGTCAATTTGGAAACAAATCTCGCCTATACAAGTACATGATAGATATACTTAGCAGAATGTCAGATCTCCATTTGCTGTGAAATGAATCTTCTACAACATCTGATCAGTAACGACAAGCCTATTCTAATCTTTTCCTGCACTGTTCACATTCTAATGCCATTGTTCACTGGGAATACCAACTGATGGGTCTTGACTGTCAAATATTTGTCTGGCTTTGGATGAAGCTGAGCCAGTTCTACTAGTTATGAAAGTTTATGATTGTAAGCGGTTTATATTGCCTGCAGGCGGATGCCTATAATTTATTGTAAACCAACAGCCTATAAATTAAAGGCTAATTGTAAACTTTAGTTATTACACAACCTTTCAACTAAGCCCCAAGCCATATTCAATGGGAAGCAACCAACGATGATGTTTTATAATCAGTCAATGTGCATTACATAATATAGAGGACATATAATAGCAATAGGAAAAAAGTCCCAATTTAAAGCACTGAATTGTGTCTAAAAACGCTAATTACCTAGTTCAAGTTCAGGATTTATTTATTTGTCACATACACAATGTTAAAAAACAATGGCAATGAAATCCTTTTTAGGTTATTTTCAAATCTGCGCTTTCCCTTTCCGCTATTGAGATTCGTCCTAGGATCTCAATAGCGGGGGAAAACGCTTCATTTTGTCCCTATTCATTGTCAATGGGGACAAAACTGAATGAAACGGAGTGCACCAGAATGCACTTTGTCCCGTTTGGTTGCGTCCCCATCGTGGACAGAATAGAGCTGCAAGGAGCGTTTTTCTGTCTTCCATGTGGTCCGGATGACGGATCCGTCATGTAAGTCAATGGTGGCGGATCAGTTCTGACACAAAAGAACAGAGTCGTCCGAAGGAAGGAAGCCGGCATCAGGAGCGCGTCCTTCACTCACTGTGCCTGCGCCGAATACTAAAAGGGACGGCGCAGGCGCGGGATTTACGGGACACTGAGCAGAACTAGAAAGTCAATTAACTGGACCTGGGCGTGCCAAAGGGTGCATAGACCGAGCCTCTAGGTGCTGAAGCAACGCCCTAATAGCAACTAGAGGCTTATTAGCATATTTTAAAAGTCTATATTTTAAGAGAATGGCAGCAGGCAGGGAGTTATAAAGCCCACTGTTATGTACTGCTGACATTAGCACATCGCTCATGTCAGTCAGCTACATAATGTTATTTCTTATAACAGAAACCCTTTAAAAGTGCTTACTTTCGCCCCCTCTACTCTATGTATAGTAAGAGGATTGCACTCTCTAGTATGTGCTCTACTAAAATCCTCCATCATCTGCTTTGTTTTATCAGCATTTAGAGAAAGATTGTTAACCTGGCACCAAGTATCCAAATTCATCACTTCCTGTTAAAGCCCCTTATCATTCTTATGAATCAGGCCCACTACCACCGTGCATACCAAGAACAACAGTGTACTGAACTGTAATCCACAAAAGGACATTAATCCACAAACATGCACACATAAGGTGAGATTTAGCACCAGAAAAGGTGGAAAAACATCACAAACCACGTGTTTGGGGCTTTTTGAACACCACTTATGACAAATCTTGTTGCAACTTGCATTTCTGCGCTGCCCTTGCCACTTTCTGAAACCAGTGCGTGGCAAGGGCAGGGAGTGGATGGGACCAGTGGGTTTTCAGGTGAAAATGAAGTCAGAAATCTGCCATAGATTTCATTCTAGCTCACGCACTGCTGGAGGATGCACCTCGTCATGAATTAGTCTCATCCTCCAGCAGCACTGCAGATTTCAAAGACCAGCATAAAACAGCAGGCTTTGATAAATCTCCCCCATAGTTTCCACCTCTCTGGTCCAAATGTACATGAGTATCATCGTGGATCGATTTTGCCGATATGCAAACTGCAAAGGTTCTAGTGAACCAGGAATAGTTCAAAACACTTCATGTCAGGGTAAGGTCAGGGATATCGGACAGGGATTTTTTTTGGTACCAAATAATCATAGAGCATTTAAAATAAATAGATACCACAGCATTTGCCAAAGAAAGGTTGAAAATAATAGAGAACACCTGAGCAGGCTGATCTGCACATATTCTTATTACATGCCCCCAGAATCCCATCTGAGTCACATGTTTTTTCGGATTCACTCCCTCTGCACGCATCATGCTCATTAATGCTAATCATAGTCTCCTCTTTAAGTATGAATAAGCGTTATTTATTTCTGATAGCCTTTGGTTGTTGGAAAGACAAAGGACTACATCTCAATTAGACTCAAGCACTTTCTGGTGGGAGAGGCGACCATACTGAATCTACAAGAGAATGCAAACTAATTCAGAATGGTCAGATGTTCTTAGATCTTCGTGTACAATTCCGTTGTTGTAGCCTTGCTCCTCACATTCATTCATTTCTCCTCTAGAGCTCTCCTTCTTCCTAATTAACTGACACCTGCTGTAACAGGTAGGAGATTCAACCTGGGCTCAGTCATTCCTTGCAAGTCTGCTAGCTCACATTGCCCTCCCCTCATTTGTCTCTTAGTGCAGGGACTGAATTGGTGTTGAAGCTGCTGTGATCACAGGGCATTATTAACCAACAGGTTTTCTTGTTTAAGATACTGTATTCAGAAGATGTTTTCTCTTTCTCTCTGTCAATCTAGCCAGTTTTAGTTCAGTTTTAGTTCAGTTTAAGTAGATCACTGGAGGTATGTGCCACAGGGCGCCGGATTCGCGCTACTTACCTTCAGTGCCGCCGGTGCCCTGCGATAAGTTCGGAGAGAGTCCTCGTCTCCGGAGCAATGGGGGTGGGGAGGACCCGGCCCCACATGCCTCCTTAGCGTGGCCAACGTCCACCGCTCCCATGGTTACTGTGAGGAGTCTGAGCGCCGAACTGGGCACTCGGCGCTCAGCTGAATGCAGGGGGATGAGTCATGTGACGTTGGCCACGTCACATGACTCCTTCTCTCCCCTATTTAATAGGCAGCCTGCTGGCCACAGGTTGCCTGTTATTAAGGTCCTATACCTTGTGTATTTTCCTGTGACATTGCTCTTTGGTATTTGAATTTCGGCTTGTTTTTTGACTTCGTCCTTTGCTTGCTCCTTGTGTCCGGTTGCATCCACTGGTATTTGACTACCGGTTTGTGCACTGACTTTGTTTCTGCTTGTTCCCTGGTACTGACTTGACCACCTGGTTTTGACCTTGCTTGTTTGACTACGCTGTGTTTGTCTGTCTTGTTTGTCTCTCCCGCACATAGGTTAGGGATCGCCGCCCAGTTGCGCTCCATTACCTAGGATGGGTAAGTGCAAGTAGGCAGGGACAGAGGTGTGGGTGGAGTCAGTTTTGCACCTATCCCCACCCCCTTATCATGACAGAATTACAGGCTTTAATTACTTAATCATGGATCCATTGCAAACTCGCACGGATCATGTCCAAAACCTGTCCCAGATTGTCCAGGAGTTAGGGGAGAGGTTACATGTGCAGGAAGCTGCCCGAAACCTCTCTGCATCTTCTTCATCCCCACTACAGTGGGAACCCCATGTTAAGCTTCCAGATCGGTTCTCGGGGGATCGCAATTGTTTTTTAGCCTTTAAGGAGAAACTGTATTTCCGTCTGCGACCACATTCTTCTGGTTCTGCTCAACAAAGAGTGGGAATTATTATATCCTTATTACATGGCAACCCCCAGGACTGGGCATTTTCGTTACCCCCCGACTCTCATTGTGTTAGATCAGTCGACGCATTTTTTCAGGCCCTTGGGGTTTTGTATGATGAACCAGGCAGAGCAACTGACGAACTGTAGTGGAAAGTCAGCTAAAATCTCTTGTGCAGGGTGACCGACCTGTAGAAGACTACTGTACTCAATTTCGAAAATGGTGCGTTCACTATGGTTGGAATAAACCTGCTCTCAGAAGCCAGTTCAGGTCTGGCCTACCTGAGACTCTTAAAGACATGCTAGTATGTTATCCTTCTCCTGGGACCTTGGAACAAACCATTACTCCTGCTGTGAGAATGGAACATAGCATTAGGGAGAGACAGCGGGAACATTTGTTTTTTCCACAGGTTATGTTCAAACCAGAGACCAGTCCTGTGGGGGTCAAGTCCGAGCCTTGTACTGACGAACCTATGCAGCTTGGTATGACCAGGAGAGAACAACGCCGCTGCCGTGGGACATGTTTCTACTGTGGTGACTCCGATCATTGGATACGGCAGTGTCCCAAAGTCCCTCCTTCTGGAAGATCACCCAAACCTGAGGGATCTAGAGACAAGGTACTCCCTGGAGTGGTTAAAAAGAAATTATTGGTACCTATTACAATTTCGCTAGGATTAAATAGGGGGTCAGGCAGTGCCTTTATTGATTCTGGCTCGACCTCTAACTTTATTGATCTTAAATTTGCTCTTCAGGTGGGGATGCCTATTTTAGCCCTCCCCAGCCCTATTTACATTGTAAAAAAGAGGGTTAAGCAGCACTCCAGGTCCCAATATAGGGACAGTTGCCAATAGAAACCTGGATAGGTTGGTGCTCGCGGATCAGGATCCTGGCTAGGGGTCCCATAAGTGTACAAATAAAGAAGAAAATCCACAGCACTCCTCAGTTCTGGTGAATAAGCTGGTTACTTTATTGGTAACAGCAGCATTGGAATAGCAACGTTTCAACCATCTCTGGTCTTTATCAAGCTATGAAATCATATAGTGACATGTGCCTTTAAATAGTGGTTCAATGGGTGTGTCTCCCATCAATAGAACAATAGAAATCAACATGTGAGATAACTTCAGTGTTTAGGGTTCAGCCTATCAAGCGGTTCAGTGTAGTTAATTGAATCATTAACATATCGTTTATGCATAAAATCACATAATACTTACTGATGGGGGAGGGACCATGTGAAAACCGCGCTCAGTCAGGAGGTGAAATGGCGCCAAAACCGGCATGTTCCGATTCCATATGCGCCTGCGCCGAGTCCCCACATCCACAGGGGGAGGGATTCTAAGGCGGCCAATAGAAAAATCGGGTGCCTGTGACGTCACAGGCACCCGATTTTTCTATTGGCCGCCTTAGAATCCCTCCCCCTGTGGATGTGGGGACTCGGCGCAGGCGCATATGGAATCGGAACATGCCGGTTTTGGCGCCATTTCACCTCCTGACTGAGCGCGGTTTTCACATGGTCCCTCCCCCATCAGTAAGTATTATGTGATTTTATGCATAAACGATATGTTAATGATTCAATTAACTACACTGAACCGCTTGATAGGCTGAACCCTAAACACTGAAGTTATCTCACATGTTGATTTCTATTGTTCTATTGATGGGAGACACACCCATTGAACCACTATTTAAAGGCACATGTCACTATATGATTTCATAGCTTGATAAAGACCAGAGATGGTTGAAACGTTGCTATTCCAATGCTGCTGTTACCAATAAAGTAACCAGCTTATTCACCAGAACTGAGGAGTGCTGTGGATTTTCTTCTTTATCTATTTACATTGTAGCCATTGATTCCACCCCCTTGTTGGGAGTAACTGTTAAGTTTTGTACACCTGAAATAACTTTGACTGTAGGGGAGTCACACTGAGAATTGCTCTTTTTTATCTTGGAGAATTTGCCCGCTGAAATGGTTTTAGGTATGCCCTGGCTCCAATTGCACAACCCTGTTATTAATTGGACCAGAGGAAAGGTTGAAAAATGGGGCCCTAATTGTAACTCTTGTTTACCCATGTTACAGGTGGGTGTCTCTGCAGAATTTGAGACTTTACCTTCATATGTCAAGGAATTTGCTGATGTGTTCTCCTCATCTGACCCGAGTCTGCCCCCGCATAGATCTTATGACTGTGCTATTGATTTAGTGGTGGGATCCAGGTTCTCTAAGGGTCGAATATATAATTTATCTGGTCCTGAGCGCAATTCTATGAGAGAATATATTAAGGAAAGCCTAATTAAAGGACATATTAAACCCTCTGTGTCTCCTATGGGGTGGGGTTCTTTTTTTATCAAAAAGTAGGATGGAGGTTTCAGACACTGTATAGACTATCGTGAATTGAACAAAATCACCATTAAAAATCAATATTCTCTTCCATTGATCCCCGATCTGTTCAATCAAGTTCTGGGGGCATCATGGTTTTTTCAAACTTGATTTGAGAGGGGCATATAATTTGATCCGAATCAAAGAAGGGGATGAATGGAAGGCTGCTTTTAATACTCCTGAGGGACACTTTGAATACTCAGTCATGCCTTTTGGGCTCAGTAATTCTGAGTAATCCGGCAGTTTTTCAAAATTTCATGAATGACATATTCAGAGAATTTATCGGTAGATTTATGATTGTATATCTTGATGATATTTAGATTTCTTCTCCGACTTGGCATTCCCATGTTACTCATAGCCTCGAATGGGGGGCAGAGCCTGACCGCTAATGGAGGAAGACGCTTGATATCGCTGCTCCTCCACCGCAGTCCCTATCTGCAGCTTTTAGAGCAGGGGTGCACAACCTTTTCTGGTTGGGGGCCACATTGTCAACCTGAAACAATTCCAAGGGCCGAAAATAATCTTTAAAGGGGTATTACCAAGTGAAATACTCTATTTATGGCATATTGAACATACAGTATATATTCTAAATGTCTAGTTACACTTCTAGTACTCCCATCTAATGGGACAATACATAAAAGATTCATGTAAGCAGCCACAAGACACAGACATACATGTCTGCTACCAGATGGCTGGGGCCGCATAGAATGCTATTGAGGGCCGCATGTGGCCCCCGGGCCGCAGGTTGTGCACCCCTGTTTTAGAGCCTTCATTCCAGCCTGAACATGGTGAAATATGGCAGAGACCGTCGCCCAGAAGCCATGGGCCCCTCTCAACAGGCGAAAAACTCATCAGACACATAAATTCCTGCAACAGAAGCCCGCGTGCTCCCTGCAGAAGTTACCCAAGATGGCACCCAGAGATTCAGCCGCGCCAGAGAGCGATGAGGACTCAGACCTCCGTAGCAGTGATACGCAGGACAGGGGTGAGTCAGACCTCGCAGCAACATCCAAAGCCTTCTTTAAAGCGACAATAACCCAGGCTCTGCGCCCGGTACTCACCGAGCTTGCTGAAATTAAGGTGGACGTTAAGCATATTGGCACCAGAGTTGAAGCCCTGGAGACCTCATGCGCAGCCATCATATCACACTCCTCAGCGCTGGAGGCCAGGTCAGTGGAACACCTCACCCACATTAACAAAGCACTGACCGTAATAGAGGACCAAGAAAACAGAAACAGAAGGCGTAATATACGCATTAAAGGTCTTCCTGAATCGTGGTCATCCGAATCGCTTCAGAAGGTGGCCTTAGAAGTGTTTGGACGGTTAATTGGCGAGAATGAGGCAAGAGAGGTCACCGCAGTCCCTATCTGCAGCTTTTATTTAGAGCCTTCATTCCAGCCTGAACATGGTGAAATATGGCAGAGACCGTCGCCCAGAAGCCATGGGCCCCTCTCAACAGGCGAAAAACTCATCAGACATACATAAATTCCTGCAACAGAAGCCCGCGTGCTCCCTGCAGAAGTTACCCAAGATGGCACCCAGAGATTCAGCCGCGCCAGAGAACGATGAGGACTCATACCTCCGTAGCAGTGATACGCAGGACAGGGGTGAGTCAGACCTCGCAGCAACATCCAAAGCCTTCTTTAAAGCGACAATAACCCAGGCTCTGCGCCCGGTACTCACCGAGCTTGCTGAAATTAAGGTGGACGTTAAGCATATTGGCACCAGAGTTGAAGCCCTGGAGACCTCATGCGCAGCCATCATATCACACTCCTCAGCGCTGGAGGCCAGGTCAGTGGAACACCTCACCCACATTAACAAAGCACTGACCGTAATAGAGGACCAAGAAAACAGAAACAGAAGGCGTAATATATACGCATTAAAGGTCTTCCTGAATCGTGGTCATCCGAATCGCTTCAGAAGGTGGCCTTAGAAGTGTTTGGACGGTTAATTGGCGAGAATGAGGCAAGAGAGGTCACCATCGAAAGAATCCATAGGTCGCTAAAGCCCAGACCATCGGCCTCTGACCCCCGGAGAGACGTAATCTGTGGCCTACTATCCTTTGTGGTCACTGTGAAGATTTTAAACGCCGCAAGAGAGAAGGCACCTGTGCTTTACGAGGGGTCTGAGCTGGTATTCTACCAAGACGTAGCCCCATCTATACTTGTAAAAAGGAGGATACTAATACCTCTGCTTGAGCAACTGCGTCGGAGGAACATCACATATTCCTGGCTCTATCCATTTGGCCTCTCAATCTCACACAATGGCAAACGCATATGCGTCCACACCCCAGGAGACCTTGCTAAAGTCTGGCCGTTTCTCGACATCGAACCGCTAGACACACCATCTTGGCTGCGAGTAGACACAGACATCTGTATGCCGCCGTTCCCGCAGCAGGATCCCTGGCTCTCAGCAACTAGGCACAAGCGCCCAAGACAAGGCCCGAAAGCCCTGCAAGACTCACCTGATCCAGCTTGAGAGAGACCTTCGCCGTCCACGGTCAAGATGTGATCATGTATGCTATGCCCCCCTCACCCGGAGGGACATGAGCCACTTGGCTCCAGTTATCACACGGAGGCAATTACACTGCTTCTAGATGCTGTGATTGAAATCGCACTCAAGTGTTTTTCAGGTTGTATATCTCAAGTTGTTCCACTGCTGACCCCCTCCCCCTAGCGCATCATCTCCCATGGAGCCTAACAGTAGATACCACTCCCCGTACTTGATGATAGCTACCGTCTTTATTCCATCCAGAACCGGGTCATGATGCGAGTGTGGCCTCTGCATATAGGTGTAGTATACGCAATTGCGCATATCAGCTATCAGTGGGGCTCCACTGACATAGGTATCTCACCAGACCTTATACACCAACTAGAGAGCATATACCTGTATGCGCAGGCCTTCGCTCAAACCATGTCTATGATACTGTGTTAGATATCATAAGTTTCAAATGTTCTTTATACCATGTTCATTTCTGTTTATATCTGCAGACATACTGCTGGTCAGGACAGTTTTTGTCTTTGCTAATACTTCTACCCCTGACCTTTCCCCCCTCTCCTCACCTTAGACACGCTAGTGTTACTTGCCTCAAACATATAGCCCTTATACTACCTACTTCATTTCAGTTTAGGTATATAAGAACCCCCCCCCCACCACCACCATCTTGGTCTCACATTACTTCTTCTCGCATCCCCTACCGCCCTAGGGTTCTACAAAGCTACCCACTCCGCGTTCACCCCGGGGTATTCCCCCCCCCCCCCCCCCTCCCTTACCAATAGATTACAACATCACTACTTTCAACGTTAAAAGGCCTCAATTCACCTAACAAAAGAAGCCACATTTTTCTTTTGCTCCGTAAATTAAAATCTAACATCATCTTCCTACAAGAAACCCACTTTAAATCACACTCCATCCCCAAGTTACCCAGCTCACCCTTCTCATAATGGTATCATAGCTGTAACTCCTCATCCGCATCCAGAGGAGTTTCGATAGCAATCCACAGATCAGTGCCTCTGATTCTCAAGCAATCGTTCACGGACACAGAGGGGAGGTTCCTACTGGTCAAGAGCAAGATTGGTCCACAGGCGTATACTCTAGCTAACTTCTATGTGCCAAATACAGGTCAAGTCCCTTGGCTACTGAAAGCTTTAGACACGCTGCAACTCTTTGCAGAAGGAATAGTGATTCTGGCCACAGACCTCAATCTCGCCCTTGACCCCTTGATCGACTCTTCTACCTCTAAGTCTCAGACCTCCACCAAACTCCTAAACAAACTGAGAGCAAAATTACAGGACATGCGTCTAGTGGAGATCTGGAGATTGAGCAACCCAGGCACAAGAGACTACACTTTTCACTCCGTCCCTCATAACACGTTTCAGCGCCTAGACTATATTTTTGTGTCCACCTCAGCCCTCTCTCTCTTCTCCTCGGACCAAATTGGCCCCATCACAGTCTCGGACCATGTACTGTTCAGTACAATGCTAATTCTCACAACTCCCCCAAGGAGAATGGGTATGGAGATTAAACAAATCACTACTGGACTCTGAGACTAAACACGAAAAAGTCAATCTACACTTATGAGAGTTCTACAAAAACAATGTATCGCCTCAAACGTCACCATCTTTAATATGGGAGATGCACAAGGCCTACATTAGAGGTATACTAGTGGCTATGGGATCGAGAGAGAAGAGAGAGAAACAAAAGAAGATAGACCATATCCTTGATCAACTATCTAGTATTGAGAAGCTCAATAAAATCTCCTTTCTCCAGAGTAGACATGAAGAGTTGCTTACCCTTAGACAAGACCTTAAACAAATGCTAGAGCAAAGAGTATCGAAACAATATCTGTATTACAAACATAAGCTTTACGCCCATGGCGACAAAGGAGGTAAACTAATGTCATCTCTAATTAAAAATTCAAGAGACAGAACATACATCCACAAAGTTAAAGATCCTGATGGACGTACTTGTACACAAACATCTGACATAGCCAGGGCTTTCCAGTCCTAGTACACAGACTTGTACAACCTACCGGACTCCTCAAATGCCCCCCACTCCCAACCACAACTAATCAACTCCTTCTTAGTTTCACTACAGCTCCCCACAGTAGTCCAAGAAGAGGCGGCCTCCCTGATCTCCCCAGTGACCAAAGAGGAAGTACGAGGGGTACTCTGCAGCTTTCCCCCTGGGAAGAGCCCAGGCCCTGATGGACTTCCCCTTCTTTATTACAAATAATTTAACCACTTAATATCTAGAGGAACCCTCTACGCGCAAGCTCAAGAGGCTCACATCACACTTATACATAAAGAGGGAAAAGATCCACAATCTTGTAGCAACTACCACCCCAACTCTCTCCTCAATCTGGACCTGAAGATTTGGGCCAAAATACTAGCCATGCGTATCAACTTGCTACTCCCACGTCTCATAGGAAAAGACCAAGTAGGGTTTGTCAAGCACAGGGAAGCAAATTACTCCATATCATACATATGGCTCACAAATATAAAAAACGACTGGCCTTGCTGGGAATCTATGCTGAAAAAGCATTTGATAGAGTAAGCTGGGCTTTCATGGAGGCCGCCCATCGCAAATTTCACTTTCCCTCAGAATTGATCTCAGCCATTTTTACCCTCTACTCACACCCATATGCTAGAATTAAAATAAATGGCACGCTTTCCCCTTAATTCAAATCAAGAAAAGGAACGAGGCAGGGCTGCCCACTTTCCCCTTCCTTGTTCATCCTAGTAGTAGAGACGTTAATACAAAGTATTCAACAGAATCCATCTCTAGTAGGCTTCAAAATTGGGCGCTCACACTAAAATGTGACGATTTACTGTTTCTGCTCTCTAACCCGCTAAGTGACCTTCCACTACTCACAACCCTGCTTGGTGACTTTGGTAGGTTGTCCAATTTCAAAGTGAATGTAGCTAAATCTGAAGTGCTTAATATCTCAATACCAGCTAAAGACGTAGCCTATTAGCTAAACAACACTCCACCTACCCTTGGACATCAACTGCACTCAAATACCTAGGAATTCAGCTGCCAAGTGACCTAACAAACCTTTACAAACTCAACTTCATCCCTCTCATAACCGAGCTAAAAAGTATTTCACAAAGCTATGACTTCCCTTATATCTCATGGATGGGGCATAAGAACTTACTAAAAACATACATAACCCCTAAGATATTATTCACTTTAGCAATGATACCCATCTACCTACCTGCAACCTTCTTCAGCTCTATCAGGGCGCTTCTTACTAGATTCCTATGGAGGGGGCGCAGACCCAGGCTACCCTACACCTTGCTTGTTAAGAAGAGGGAACATGGTAGAATGGGTCTACCAGACATTTTCTCATACTACAAAGCCATTCACCTCAACAGATGGATACAACTCCTTAAACCCAGCAAGCAGCTAGATCTAGAAGAAGTAGCTCAACAGTCCCTGGGTTCTGACCTGTCGAAAACACTCTGGGAACCCAGGGTGGGCCTGGTTCGGAGCCCCGGCTTTGACCCATTACTAAAGGGAACGTGCTTAGTATGGTTAAATCTGAGGGATAAGCTGGCTCCCACCTCTTCCCCTCTCCTCCCGTCAAACTTAATCCCCAGAATTCTGACTAGCCTTGACTATACCTGGAGCTCTGAGACAGTCTCGATCATATCCCAATAATGGAACTACTTAGCTCTGGTAAAGTCCCGACATCTGAAACAGTTTTATCTCTTGCTCATCCTGCCTCCCTTACCCATTTACATTTGACACACTTCCGAAAAATCACTGAAAGGTTTATTAACACTTTTTCGTTTAGGAGACAACTAACCCCCTTTGAAACGGCCTTCTCCACCTCGTCCACACAGTGGAGGAAAGTAGGAAAGCTATATTCTCTGATTATATCTCCCTCCAAGGCACCGAAACCAACTTTTATTACCTCGTGGGAGAAGGAACTGAACATTTCTCTGTCAGATGAAGAGGTACAAGCAATTCTCACCTCATCCTATGGCTTCTCCCCATGTGTCAGACTTCAGCAAAGCCATTACAAGCTGTTAACTCGATGGTGGAGAACGCCAGAATTCTTACACACACATAACCTCTCACCTGACAGAGAGTGTTGGAGATGCCAGACCCATATAGGTTCTTTATCTCATATATGGTTCACCTGCCCAATTGTCGCCATGTTCTGGAACAAAATTGAAACAGTGATCCAGTCTGTGACTCCAAATTCACTCTGGAGATAGATCATGTCTTATTAGCTAGAAGCAGCTCGAGTTATAGACCTTCTAAACATAACCTAATCACTCATTTACTGGCAGCTGCTAAGGCTCTGATAGATACCCCTACACTGGCTCAGCCAATCCCCACCAACATATGAGGAGTGGCTGGTGAAAGTCAACCAAATCTATAGATTCGAAGAAATGACTAGCAAGATTAATAGGAAGAATGAGCTTTTCCATAAAGTGTGGTCTCCCTGGCGGAGATTCCAAGATAGACCCTTTTCATAAATATGTAATCCATCCCCCCCTTCTATTATTAGCCCTCTGTTAATCCTCTGATAATTCAGCTATTTTGTTCATAATGAAGCACATTAATATATGGAAACGTTCCTTTATCTGTGGTACTGTGTTGCCGGCTTTAAAACATTAAGTCAGATTATGATGTATTCAACTATGTTCTTAGCCCAGCTGTGCCTGGAGCATGTATCCTTCCTCTCTGACATTCTGTGAAAAACAGAAATGCACAGATACACTGTTTTGATGTGTCTTTATTTCAATTAAATAAAGAATTAATAAAAAAACAAGTACTCGAAATTCTAAGAAAAAATCAATTATCTGCCAAGTTAGAGAATTTTTTTTTTGGGGTACAAAAATTTTTTGTATCTAGGGTATATCCTTACTCCACACTCGTTTAAGATGGATCCGGGAAAGGTACAGGCAAATTCAAGACTGGGTGAGACCATCTTCCCTTAAAGTATTACAGCGCTTCCTTGGGTTTTCCAAATATTATCGTAAATTTATTTTAAAAATTTCGGTAATTGCTAGACCCATAAGCGACCTAACTAAGAAGGGGCGAATCTTGTAAACTGGCCTGTGGAGGCCATAGAGGCCTTCAAAACCCGTAAGAAGTGTTTTGGGAACGCCCCAGTCTTGATTCAGCCAGATCAGGAGAAACCTTTTGTGGTGGAGGTTGATGCTTCTGAGGATGGGCTGGGGGCAGTTCTTTCTCAGGGACCCTCTAACCTTCACTAGACCTGTGCATTTTTTTCACGAAAATTCTCTCCTACTGAGAGGAATTACGATATTGGTAATCGTGAATTGTTAGCCATTAAATTGCATTTGAGGAGTGGAGACGTTTTTTGGAGGGGACCAAACATTGCATCACTGTTCTTAGTGATCATAAAAATGTATTATTTCTCGAATCCGCGAAACGCCAGAATCCACACGTTTTAACTTCTCTATTACTTTCAGGCCAGGAAGTAAGAATGTGACAACTGAGGCTTTGTCTCAAAGCTTTTGTGGATTTCAACCTCCTGACACTCCTCCGGAACCTATCTTACCGGCTAACATCATTGTGGCATCTTTATCCGTGGATCTTGCTTCTGATATTGAGGAGGCACAACACGTAGCTCCAGCGCAGACATCCACAGATAAGTTATTTGTTCCTGGTCATTTCCGTCTCCGGTTGCTGGGTGAGTGCCATGATTCTGTTTATGTGGTCATCCTGGTATTGAGGCCACCAGGGAACTGGTGTCCAGGTCTCATTGATTGGCCCACGTTATCGAGGTATGTAAATTCTTTTGTCTCTGCTTGCGAGATATGTGCCAGGTCCAAGACTCCTAGAACACGTCCTGCTGGTGAGTTACGACCACTACCCATTCCTAGTAAACCCTGGTCACATATTTCTTTGGATTTCATTACTCAC